>NW_027263533.1:4054879-4467685 GCF_042370955.1 Sodiomyces alcalophilus JCM 7366
CGGTCCCCTTTGGCAAGCCCATGGACCAGCGCACCGTGGCGGAAAGGCGAGAGGGGTACCAGTCGATGCGCCTGAACGACGTGAATTATGCCAAATCCATAGTCGGCTCCCCCGACTACATGGCCCCCGAGGTTCTGAGGGGCGACGAATACGACTTTACCGTGGATTACTGGAGTCTGGGCTGCATGCTGTTCGAAGCGCTGACGGGATTCCCTCCTTTCGCCGGTTCCACCCCCGACGAGACTTGGAGAAATCTGAAGCATTGGGAGAAGGTTCTGAAGAGGCCCGTGTGGGAAGATCCCAACTACTTCCTGAGCAACCGCACTTGGAACTTTATCACCACGTGAGTATTCTCAGGCATTGTTTTTCTATTCCTCCCCTCTACACCCGCTATCTTCCTTTTGACCCCTAACGTGTTCTGCAGTTGCATCAATTCCCGGGCAAAACGCTTCTCCCGCATTCAGGATATTTACGGACATCACTACTTTGCCGAGGTAGAGTGGGAAACACTGCGTCAGACCAAGGCGCCCTTCGTCCCCGAGCTGGACTCCGAGACGGACGCTGGCTACTTCGACGACTTCTCCAACGAAGCCGACATGGCCAAGTACAAGGAGGTGCACGAGAAGCAGCAGGCCCTGGAGAGTTTGGCGGATCGTGAAGAAGAGATGGGCAAGGGCCTCTTCGTCGGCTTCACGTTCCGCCACCGGAAGGCGGCCACCGAGGAGGGAAGCCCTCGTAAGCCCAACCCGTTCCGGGAGGAGAGCGACACCTTTGGCACGATGCTGTAGGGCCGGCCTTACTTGCAGGGGACTCGGGCGAGTTTTTATTCTCACGGGGCTTTTTCCTAATTCCTCTTGGATCCCTTGGTCCTACCTACGTACCTGGGGCCAAGGGTCCCCTTTCCGTTCTCTTTCCTTTGTTGTGTTTCTGATTATCGTTCCCCTCTTTTCTCTCTTGTTTTTCTTTCTTTATCATTTTCAGGGTTGACGACCATGTTGGATGGATGGCGGACGGGCATTTCCAGGGCTGGAGGCTGGATAGAACAGATGCATTGGCGAGTACACGCATGTAAGTTTGAGCGAGGAGCGAATGGATTGCGAGTTTGTCTGCCCAGCATATGGCCCCACGAGCCTGGGCTTTCTCGTTTGGAGTTGACACACACACACGCGCGCGCGTCTGGGGAAAATTATCTAGCTAATTAACCGAGGCACTACTTGTCTTTGAGAACGCCGGGGCACAATCAGTGTTGATGGGCACAGGCAATAGGGGCAAAAGTAAATACGAAAAGAGGGAGGACAGCCATGGAGCCTCGTCTACCGATAAGACTAGGGAACAGGTATCGATATCGCACTTTCTGCTATCCAACAAGTCTGGATGCCTTCTGGGTTCTCGCCCTCCATTATCGTCATAGCAGAATTAAAGGACTCCCCTTACCCCCAGAACATCCAGGACGATCGCGGTTGAGGAGACCGGGAGTACTGCGGGCCCCATTCGCAATCGCGCACAACAACCGTGAAAGCTCGGTCAGGGGTAGATGGACGGTTGGGAAGAGGACTAAAGAATTCCCCATTTGAATCAATTACCGTAGGTCAGACGAATGGGCGAAGATGGGACTGTAGTCGCAAATTCGGAGTATGCGGCGGTTCCAGGTAGCTGAGCTGTATGACCATACCCATTGGCCTGATTCGCCGATCTGGGAACTTGTGCAGTGATCGAGGTGTTTGTTGATCGACGGTCATCGATAAGTAGAATCTGGCTAAGAATTCGCCAGGAGCGTCGGCCACAGCACCACATTACCGGTTATCGAAATCATCCCTCCCCGGGACATTGTCATTGTACCTCCGACTCTTATCCCATGTTATCTGACACAGAAGCTGAGTTATCCAGGTCTGAGATAGGCATATCGTCGTAGTTTATCTTCTGTGGGAGGCATGATTGCGAACTTCCAGGAATAAGCTGATATCGGAACGCTACGCACGGCAAAGCTGTTGCTTGGTCGAGATTGCGCAAAGTTGTGCCGTGCGGGACAAGAGATAGAGACAACTACGAACACCTACCCCTTTGGAGGAAGGAGGAAAGTGAAAGATAAGCCAGCTGCTTGCGAGGCATCTGGATGCCAGACAGGTGCGGCTTATCGTCATGGCTGGTTCTGTACTCAAGTATAAAGCCAACCGTCGTCATCCAATCGACCACCCAACTTCTGAACAGCGAAAACCATCCATCGAACCCGAGACGTCTGGCTGTGAGAACTCTACTTACGCAACGATTCGAGCAAACAGTGTGACGAGCGTCAGCAAGGAACCCTCGGAACGTCACACACCAACGTATTGCACGCCACCGCCAGTACCTATCGACTCCAAAATCGAAGAATCGGTAGAGATGGAAAGTGAAGGATTGTCAACACCGCGCGTATGCCCACTCTAGCCTCGCATGAAAGAGCACCTCTCTCGATCAAACAGTCATACGATAAACGGACTCCCTCAGACTCTGCCTCTCGACACGCCGAGGCTCTCGTCGGGTTTCTTTTCCGGGTGGCCGAGATGGCAATATGGCCAACCGCACCACCCAATCCATATTTCGCGGCAGGCCAGGTGGCTGACGAGTCTGGCCAGTAACAAACCGTGACTCACGAAGATACTCTCTAGTCGATGATTGAGAGTGGATGGTTTTTGTTTCCCTCGAGGAGGAAGGGGACAAGAAAAGAGAAAGAAAAAAAAAAAAAAAAAAAGGGGGGGCGGGGGGGTGGAAGGCAACCTGGGTAGGTGAAAGTGCATACTCACGACAGGCACGAGAAGGAGCCTGAACCAGCGATCGGCCCCGCCAGTTCATGGCTTTGGTTCGATTCTGCGAGATCGGAACACCACGAGGCACATCCAGAGCCGGGAACGGATGTCTCCCCTTCCCCTTCCTTCCCTTGCTCCTGGGTGCCTGACTGGCCTTGGGGCAGCCGGGCAGATGGCCAACGCGCGAAATAAACATTAACCACCCGGCCTCACTCTCGGCATGGCAAACGCTGTGTCTCGCATCTGACCTGGACGGTCGGTGAACGGCTATTAGCTAGAAAACGTATGGTAAACCGGGGAAAATCTGCCTCATTGACATGTGAAAGAGAAGCTTCGCTCCACATCCGTGAGGCATGGAACGGCTCATTTGCCGACCAAAGTTCGTCGCTCACATACTAGTCCGTAGGGGCATAACGGCGGGGTGGCTGATGGTAGATTGTGTACTAGGCACGTGAGATGAGGAGAATCTTTCGGGGTCAAGTACACTCAAGATAAGGCTGTTGTCAACACCACACGGTATTTCGTCATCTAAAACAAGGATGGTCCTCGCTTGTGTGGAGCAGAAGCGTGGGGGTGGAAATGGGGGTGGCAGCCATGTGGATGGACGTCCTGAAAAAGAGACGAGAACATTGGTGCAAGGTAAATTAAGCATTCGGGTGCGGTTGCCAGGAATAACTCGGAACGTCTTCAGGGCTGGTGAGACGCGGCCCGGAAAAAAATCTAGCGCGATAATGCCATCCTTGCTAAGACTCATCGATGACTTTCTGGATGGAGGGCCAGCGGAGATCTTTGTCGAGATGGATGCTACCGTGTGGTCATGTACAGAGTACTGCACACCATAGCGACAACCTAACCGGCCGTTTAAATCGGCGGTTCGTTCGGCGTCCGAGAAAAAGCTAAAAACAGGAGGAGATGTAAGAGGACGCAAATCCTGTGCGACGTCGCGATTCTGACCCTGGACTGTATTTGACTTCAACTTGAACAGTTTATTTGATCTTGCATGACTCCTGGCACCGAGAACCAAAATCGAGTCGCGGGCGAGAAAGCGGTTCGTGAGTAAGATGTAGGGAGGGGAGGTGACGTTGGGGATTTCACCGTCACGGTGAATACTTACATAAGCCGACCGAGCAGCCGGCGAATCAGGATCGTAGTTCGGGGTTGACCACCCTGCCAAGGGATCCCGGGACCAGCCGCCAGGTTATACACCAGATATGTATCCATGTAAATGTGTTTCACCACTGACACAGCTCTGATCAGGTACGCCATACCCTAATTCGTATGTATGTACGTACAACGTACTGTCGGCTGCCTTCCTACAAATAATTGTCCCCGGCTTGATTGGGTGAATGTTCAGCCATGGCGGAGGATCGCGATGGGTGTTCAGGGGATGTTGAAGTTACAGGTACTCCACTATATAGCCTTGTACCTGTACTATTCCAGACCCCTGTCGTGTGGGGGCCCGTTGCTGCACTTATCGGTGCCATGCAGGAAGTACGGAGCAAGTCGACGCGTTCGTACTTTGTACTTGGCACCTATTATGATCACCAACAACGAGTTTCACCAACAACACCAAGCACGATATTCCCCTTCCGTATCTCGATGCTTCTCTCTCTTCTTCACAACAATTATCTTGTGCGAATGACGAAAGGCCTTTTCCCCAGCGCCCGTTCATTGCTTATACGTTGTAGATTATACAACGTCCTAGAGTAGAGGTTGGTTGCAACACGCAGAATGATAGCGAAAGTACTGCAGGGTACAAGCACTGTACCATCAGAGGAGACAGGAGCTCCCCGTCGCTCTTGACTCTTGGCCCATTGCTCCTTCTTGCATTGAGTAGGAGTAGAGCAGGGGGTTAAAGGCAGTTGCCACTCACGGTATTGGCTAGAATGCAAGCAGATATCGTGCTTTCCTTCTCCCAAAGTAGAAAGCACCTGTTAGGGACCTGACTAATTAACCCGTCGGCACCCATACGGTCGAAGGGGTTGATGCTGCTATTAACTACCTGTGACCTACACCATAATTCGCCTGTCCAAGCCATCATTCCCCGTTGATTTATTGAAAGGATGTCAGTGACACCCAAAAAGAATGAGGACAAACAGATGCTCAACTAATACCCTGTATTCCAATTCAGTCTTGCGGCTTGATCAAGTGTACGAATAACATCTTCAATCAGTCGACTCTCTCCCGTCTACACCTCCACCAAGGCCGAATGAACCTTTCGCCAAACAAGAAGCAAGAGTCCAATGGTTACGAAGCACTATGGTATGGACCGCGGATATTGTCCAAGGTAGTTCGTTGGGTGCCGTCCATTTCTTCCTCTTGCTACCGCAGGCGTCAATAAACGCCGAACACCTTGCATCAACCCAACCCGTTCTCACCCGATGGACGACAGCAACCCACTTGGGTGCGAAACCAACCATGACCTGCTCAATGAGTCGAGATGCGAGAAAGCCTACCGAGATGTCAAGCACCCCGACTTCTTTTCCCTTGATAAAGGTATTCATCGATGTGTCTTGACATCCGAGCTGAGGACCAGGAGAGGGCAAAGTCCACCTGTTGGGATAGTACCTACAACGTACAACGTACAGCGAGGAGCCACGAGAGGAAGCTCGGGCTAATCCACAAGCTGTATGCATTCCTTGGTATTAGCCCGGTGCCTGTTTATAGGTTCGTTCCCACCTCTCCAAGAACGATGCCCCACCCATCCATCAACAGGGCAGGCATGGCATGTCGGGTCGGATTCTCACCCGGCCACACCACCCAGCCTAGCGGTCAGCGGCGTTGACGAGCTCGAAAGTCCGTACGAAGTAGTGTACGAAGTACATACGCGTAACTTACCAGAAACCCATCTTCTCGAAGGTGTACGTTGTACATGCCTATCCACCTCCGCCCACTCATGCAGCCACGCCGCCATGCAACCACTCTGCATCCTAGTGTAGGGATTTCCCTGACTTCCGCCACAGAAATTGTAATACCTAGCCTCGTCAGCCGTGGAAGGAAACATTCCGAAACTTCCAGGGCGATTGAGTGTCTTTCCGTATGTACGACTGGCGAAAGCTGCAAGTAAACCTGGAGAAGAAGAGTTGAAGCATCCCATGAATAACGGCGAGTCGAACTCGAGTTACTATTCGGGGAAACTGCTTCCCTTAGGGACTGGCCTCGGAATCTGACGCTTGCGGGGCCGTGCGAGTCAAGTAGCCCCGGCCGGTGAAGCCAAAAAAAACCCTCGCCCAGGTTGCTCTAAAATCCCCTCCACACTTCAGGGATTGGCCGCTTCGAGGTTCACCGAAGCGACAACCCGACGGCGGGCCACTGCGCCAAAAGCCAAGAAGACCTGCGCGTGGGGAACCTTCGCATACTCAGTACGAAGCTTTCCACTACCGTCTCGTCGTTCTTTTTTTCCTTCTTTCTTCTCTTTCTTCCTCTTTTTTTCTCCTTCCCTCCTCCTCTCCGCATCCATATTCGTACCTTGTTCCCCGTGCATCTCTTATCTTTATTGTCACTGGGAACAAGACGTCGTAATCGCGACCACGGTATCTATATCCAGCCGTTCCGATCTATGAATATCTCCACAACGGCACAGGATTATCGTTTTCCTCGGAGGCCCTATGGCGCCCGCGCTGGGCCCGCCGACGGGCTTGGGCCTCCGTCCACGTCGTCTTCGTCGTCGCAAACCCCGAAAGGGAAGCCGCACCATAACTTCAAGGACTTTGACTTGGACTTCTCCCTGGCCCTCGATCAGCAGCCGAACGGTGCGCATGACCGCATTCTGAAGCATGCGGATTTTGCTCATTTCCAGCAATCTGTGACTATGGATACCGATGACCCGAGTCTCGACCAAATACGCCGCGAGGATCCCCTCGTCACTCAGATGTGGAAGTTCTTCCACCGGGCGAAGCGGACCTTGCCAAATCTGGAGCGTATGGAGAACCTATCCTGGCGTTTCATGGCCATGAATCTGAGGAAGACGAAAATGCAGCAGGAGGAAATGGCGTCCAGGTACGACCAAGCTGCCCGAAGCCTCTATATTATCCGTCATTTTCTCCACGACCTCCTTCTGCCCTCCTTACCTTGATGCTCTGCTTGTATCGTTTCTCAATTCCCCTCTCCCCTCGGACCGTAGCTTCATATATGTCCAATACTCCATTCTGTTTGGCTACCCTGGTCGCGACAGTCGGTTAACTTGTCCTGTCGTATAGAGCCGCTGCACACCAATCTACTTTGCGGGCTGCGGGCGCCGCCAACACCCCCAGCGGCATCGCGCAATTGCGAAAAACATCTGATCAGCACGCCACAGATGCAGATCCCATGAACCTCGACGACTTTTTCTTTTCCGAAATCGTCGCAACCCCCGACGTCTTCGCATCTCCTCAGCTACGACCGAAGCAACTCGGCGACTCTACATTGGGTCCTCGGCCCCCGCCGCCCATCACAACTTCCGCCATTCCCATCAAATCCCGCAGAGACTTGCCTGCTGAGCAGCAGTTCGTCCCCCAATCCGTTCCGTACCCCCCTCGACATCAGAGGGTCCAAGACGAATTCAACTATGTGCCACGGCACACTCGCAAGACGAGTATTGACGACCGACGCGTGAGTGGAATATTCACTTCTTCCCGGGGCCTACTTGCGTCACCTACAGCGACCGCCCTCGCGGCCCGGCTCCGTGACCATGAATTGTTTTTATATGACCTGTATCGGGGCAGCAGACGCTTGCTGGCCGTCGTTGGGGGACAGTTGCTTTTCTTTTCCATCTCGTAAATCGAGCTAACCCGCGCCCTTTCCATTCCCACAGACCCGCAAGCGTCCAGCCAATTTCTCTCCCTATGTCCCAGCGGCGAACAGCGCGTCCATCGACATGACCAATAACTTGCATGCGGATTACGAATTCCATGAGTATTCTTTGGACCAGGCACTCGAGGCAGGCATACCACAGCCTCCCAACCTTCATGCCGTCACCTTCCCACTCGACAGTTTCCAATTGGACAATGACCCTATCATCACCTCCGCCGGGTCCTTCCAGCAAGGTTTCAGTTTCTCGCCTTCTTCGTCTCCCATGGTGACGCATGGGCCTTTCGCCAATGTCTATGACGGCAATTCCTTGTCCACGTCGGCCATGAACGCTGCCGGGTTGTATTCGCCCCCCGGATCTGCCTATCCATCTGCCGTCTCGACACCGCATCCCATGCCCGATCACGAGGCGCTCTATTGCAGACCGACAAATATGCGCAGCCAGAGCCAGCAGTCCTTCCATCCCGGACCTGGACCGCACAATGTCGGAAACCAGATGGGGGCGCAGTTCATGTACAATTCGCCGGCCGATGGGAATTCCATGTTCCCCGTGTCTGCCAATGTGCCCGAGCCTGGGTCTTCCTTTAGCAATCATGATTCTACCTCGTTCGACCACGTCGACGCGACCCAAATGTACCAAGGCCAGCACTCGGCTCGATCACCGGGTGCCGTCGTGCCACTCATCCAGGAGAACATGTTCACATTCGGAGGCGACTCGGATGAGGAAGACGGCGACACCTTCGCGGACCGCAATCTTTCCTTGCCGGAGAGTGTCTCTCCCAGCAACACTGCGGATGACAACTCACTCGGATGGGACCCTTCGCTTCCTGGCCAGTACAGTACGCAGGCTGCCCGCTATCCTGGTGGGCCCACGCGGAAGCAAGTGACCATAGGCAGTACGCCGAACACCGCGGCGGACTCCGATGCCAGCGGCGAATGGGAAGGCGGCAGTCTTTCCCGCTCCCAGTCATTCAAGCGGACCCCTGACAGACGAGGTGGAAAAATTCCACGGACGGCTTCAACGCCGGCTACCCATCTCGGCCGCACCGGTAACAACCCGTTCGACCGCATGGCCCAACCGACCTCCCACTCGCCCCCGGATGCCGCTGGCGAGGTTTCGGGTCTGTCGTCAGTCGCACCGAGCAGGCCGACGTCTCCTCCAGGCTCGAAGCACGGATCATCGACGAACCTGCAGGGGGCCGGGTCCAACCAAGGGGACCAAGGGGACCAAGGGGACAGCAGCACCCCTACGACGTGCACCAACTGCTTCACGCAGACGACTCCATTGTGGCGACGAAACCCCGAAGGCCAACCGCTATGCAATGCGTGTGGTCTCTTTCTGAAGCTTCATGGCGTCGTGAGACCCCTCAGTCTGAAGACGGATGTCATTAAGAAGCGAAATCGGGGGTCGGGAAATAGTCTACCGATCGGTGGGACGGGTGCGAGGTCGAAAAAAGGCGCCAACGGGGTTGGTTCCCGCAAAAACTCGTCATTGTCCATCTCGTCGACCATACACAGCACGTCTCAAACCACACCTTCAACGTCGGGCGTTCGAACCGGCGGCCCTAACAAAGGGGAGAGCACGGTCGGCGCATCTGGAGCCGGGGGGAGCACGACTGGCAGCAGCACTCCGGCTCCGTTCAATGGCGGGACTTCCGTGGGCGCCGTGGGAGGTAAGGGTGTCGTGCCTATCGCCGCCGCCCCGCCGAAAAACACCCCAGGCCCTGGTGCTACATCGCATCCGCGGAACAATGCAACCTTGTCTGCGTCCTCTAAACGCCAGCGACGCCACAACAAGAGCACAGTAGGCGGAGACGGTAAAGCAGGGATGGATGTCGACAGCCCGGAGAGCTCGACTGCCTCTACCGACGGAGGGCGGCCTCTCCATTCGGCTGGTGTTACCAACAGCGTGTCGTCCCCGTCTGGGACCCTCAGTTTGGCCAATGTCTTCGGCATGACCCAGCGGCCGATGGCTAGTCCGGGTGGCATGCCGGGTACGTCTGGGGCTGGTAGTCAACGTGGTCCGATGATGAACTCGGGGGGTCCTTCTGCTGGCCCTCAGGAGTGGGAATGGCTGACGATGAGTTTGTAACGAGTCGACATTACTGTTCATATGGACTACAGTTGTTGACTGACAGTGATTATGACGGGCAATGCCTACGCTTCTTTTACGTCTTGTCTGGCGCAACTCGGACTTTCAGTTCTCTCTTTTCCATTTTTTCTTTTCTTTTGTGGACACAACGCACCCGCGAAAACGAAGATCGACACGATCGTGGAGTTTTCCCGCTCCGCGGATGGATCCGAGAGATGAGCAAAGATTGGACTATGAGGCGTTTATGCGATGTGCGATACACGATTCGACTTATTCATTTCTTTGGCTTTCTTTTCCTTTGTCGGGGGTGGGAGGGGAAGGGGAGTCCTGTGTTTCGGTCTTGGTTTCTTCTGCTTTGAGGCATCGTGTCATTCAGGGGTAAAAGAAGATACCAAGGGGCGTGTCGGAATGGATTGGAGGCTCGTTGGCCTTCCCAGCCATCTGTTGCTTCAATCGGCAGACGTTCCAGACACTTGGCTAAGCGTCTAGTCGTCCCTCGCGCTCTCCTCGAGTATATATAATGATGGCCAGGAGCTGATCAACGCGGAGAGGCGACGTACGACCTGTTGGGCGATGATTCGCCGGATGGGAGATTTTCGGGCATGATGGCGGGATGCGACGCCATGGTGGCCACTGGCTGCAGAGGGCCGGCATCCTCTTGTCGCGTCTTTTCCTCAACAGCTGACGCCTGGGAGTCATTATGGAGTTAGGTCGCTGACATGGCCGTGAGGATCGGACATCGAGAGGAATGGGACTGGGTTCATGGTTATTCGGATTGCTACAGATGTTACATGCAGCGTTTTGTCGACATTTGGGTTTCTGGATTTTCTTTGGCCTTGTCGGGTTTGTTTGTCACATAGAACTGCGTGCTGGGACGGATATTCATATCGAGATACCTTTTTTTTCTTCTTTTTTTTTTCTTCCACCTATAATCAATGTGTCGTTCTCAATGCAATGAGCGCAAAGTTTGTTGGTTCAAACCAGCGTGAGTGTCACGACGGACCGACCATACGTACCATGTGAAAGTTGCGTTGAAAGATAGGAAATACAGTTCGAAGGCGATGACATACCGCCGGTGCTTGGAAAGGACCCATTGATGGGGCAGGGCATTGAGGGATTGCTGGGCGAAGCATTGCCACTGCTCGTATCGTGATCGCAGCTGACCGGGGAAGTCCCTCGACTTCGTCAGGGGCTGAGCAAGGGAACGGACCAGGCGCACAAAAGGCCAGTGTACCGAGTCTTGAAGCGCGGTGGACAGTCGACGGGGCAAATTCGCTCCTTTACACTTCACCGACCTTCGGCATTCGCACGGGTTGACATCGGTAAAGAACGTGGAAAAGAAGAGATCATATCAAAATGCTTATTTCCCCATTCCATTTTTTTTTCGACATTTTCCGATGCCGAAGCAGCCAACACGACACTATGCGGACGCGCGCGCGGGCGCGCGTGTGTGCATGTGTGCAAGATTTTCCCGACGAGCGATTTTGCAATCCGCAAACAAACCGTCGGGGATAGGATGAGCTCATATTTTCATTCTTCCGCACATCCCGACGGGAGGGGCCGACGGCCTATCGAACCCACCCCAACCCTCCCTTCCCTTCTCTTCCCTAAATCTCACGCATGTATGGCTAACAAGAACATTCCGTTCGATTCCAATAACCCCCATGCCTTCATGCCGTTACCAAGACATTCCTAGAGTCGTTGAGAAAATGGATAACGCCGATGGGTAAAAAGTGGGTGGGTTGGTTTAAGAGCCGGGGTTGGGGTTCATCTGTGCGGTGACCGTGTTAGCCTGGGTCCCATCATCTCATATCCCATTTCGACGCCCAGCATCATCCTCGATCTATTGGAGTGTTTCTCTCTCCTCCAGAAAGTCGGGCATGGGTAGACCAGCCAAAGATCTTTGGGAATGGCGTCGGATTTTCGGTGCTCACCTTGCGCTTGCCACCGGTGAGCTGGACGTTCACGAAGCGGCGGGTGTACGTGAGCCTCTTCTTGGCGCGGCCCTTGGGGACCTTCTTCTTCTCTTGCTTCTCGACCTTAGGGCTGTAGACGGAATCCGGGTCAGCATGGTGCTTGGATGACGTGTGGTGTGTGCGTCCAGGGAAGCCATCAAACAAAAACGGCAATTCATCATCGATGACAATCAATCATGTCGAATTCGTCGAGAGGGGTTGATCGGGGAGGAAAAAACGTACGTCTGGGACTTGACCTTGCCGGCACGGGCGAGGGAGCCGTGAACCTGTGTGGCGAAGCGTGTCAGCCATCTTCGCTTTGCTCAACCATCGTCCTACCAAGAGGAAAGACGACAAGAGGCACAGAGGCACAGAGGCGCAAAGGGACAGCAAGTCGTACCTTGCCCATTTTCGCGGTTGATGAGTATTATGGACTGGACGGGTGATGGGCGATGTTTCACGATGTGTCGTTGATGGGTGGAGGTTGTCGTCGATTTCCCGCACGGCCAGGGCCTGGGGCGGCGAGGGTTTTTCGCTTTCGTTTTGTGTGGCCGACAACCCCGGTCACGTGAGAAAATGGCAAGCAGCCCACCCCCACCACCGTGAACACCCTAGCTTACCTAATTTTACTGTACCGAATCGAGACGCGGTGACTCGACTCACTCGGTCAGTATCGCGTACTGCGAACATACAGTGTTTCCAATGATTTATTTCACCTTCGTTTACTGTGTATGATGCACTGACCAGATGCCACTAGTTGGTTTCCTGAAATTTTGGATATCCGCTATTCAAAATTTCCATGGATAGATACACTCGGGTAATCAAAGGCTTATTCGACCATTTCCTCCTGACCTTTATACTGATAAACAGACCAAAAGCCAAGGTGCTTTGGCATACTGTCTAGTCCCGTCCCAAGTTCCTGCGTTTCTATCGCAGCCTCAGACGAGGTACCGGAAGGGGTTCCGTCTTACCCAGTATTTCCATCGACGACGACCAATGTAGTACAAGTTCCCTGGTTGCCAAGTGGGCGTGAAGGAACTTGAACATGCCATCGTACTTCACTACTTCTTCCGGGCACACCACGAGAGGCCGGGAGATGTGCGCCTGGGCGACTTCACCCCAGACCCTCTTCACGTTCTCACCCATCTCGTACTGCCAGGTCCCCGCCCACCCAATGGACGGGGTACCACTAGCCCCCTCGGTAACCATGTAGCGAAAGACCCCGGCCGAATGCTTGCAGACATTGTAAATTTCCATGGCCCTGAGCTGAGGCATGCGCTTCGCCGCACGCCCGGCCGCCAAAAAGACCGCGTCGAGCCGTTCCGCTTCCTCGTCGTAGTGAATCGCAGACGAGGTGAGCGTCAACCAACGGAGCGAGGGCCAAAAGGGCAGCTCGGATTTCGGAATGGGTAGGCGCACTTCGAAGAAAGGCTGGAAGAAGTGGCGGGCGTCTATCATGAAGGAGACGGCTAGCTCCTCCAGCTGCAGGCTGCGACGGGCGAAGTTCATGGCTAGCGCAGCACACGTGCGCGGCTCCGTCTCGTTCACATCGCCTTGATCGCTGCCGTCGTCATCTTCGTACCCGTCGTCCTCCTCATTGCCCTCGGCTTCCTCGGTGACGGGATCGAAGTGTTCAAAGAAGCTGATTCGCCGTAGGGTCGTTGGCCAGAAGGGCAGTTCTCGAGCGCGATCTGCACCACAGCCAAGTCAGTTACGAAACAGACCAGATGAATAATCAAACCCAGTTCGGCGTCCCGGAGGTTTGGGGGGGAAAGGTCTTATACATACCCATGTCGATCATTTCCTGCGAGCCATCGTCGAATTGCTGGAACGGCTCATACCGCACCTCACGAAGACGTGGGAGACTGCAGGCGAGAGTGAGGATCGCACGGGAATCGATGTTTCGCCAGCACCGGCGAAGAATGGACAGTTTTGTGACGACGTGGACTTCCGGGAGGCCATGGGGTCCAAACCAACCCGTATCGAGAAAGGCGAAATCCAAGTGGGAATCAAAATATCGAGAGTCTCCCTCCTCCGTCAGGCCTGCCGCACCTGCCAGGGCCTGTGTGTCGCTCGGCGACCTGGCACTGAGCTCCAACTCGAATCCGGGGCTGTCCTCCTCGGGCCAGGTAGAGAGTACCTCGAAGAGGCTGCAGATGTTATAGGAGAAGACGGTATCATTTTCGTCCTGCTCCTCTTCGGTTTCGGGAGTATGGCTTTTCTTCTTCGGGTACTTGGGCAATTCGACTCTGAACCAGAGGTATTTGAGCCACCTGCGACGCGGGCCGATGACAAGGGCTTCGAAATCAGTCAGATCGGAGGCGGTGAGCTTGAGGGTCGCGAAGTTCACGGGTTCGATGATATGCTGCCACTCCTTGCAGACGACAGAGTAGGCGGCAAGGTGGTGCGCCTTGGGTCTTTTCTGAGCGGCCGCTATGGCAAAGCTGAGGACCAAGGACCTGAGTTCAACTGGCAAGGTGTTCCAACCAACCATGGCGGGGTTGGACAAACTCTCGCCGCTTTGATTGACGATGGGTACAATGCGCATGTGGGGTACTAGAAGGCACCCGTAAAAAGAAGATGGAAAATGGGGGGTAAAAGGGAAATGGTGTACGTGTTGTCGGATGAATGTTATTGCGAAGAAGTTCGTCAGTACATGTACTTGGTATGGTCCATGTCTTTTGATCAGGTTGTACGGAAAGGACAAACGAACGACCAGATGCTGTATGGCGGCGAGGGAGGAGATTCAAAGGGTCCAGACTTTTCCTTATCGCTTAATTGCCCTTATACAGTTATCCCGGTTTAAGCCGCAATAATTCCATACGAAACCCCATTTCTTTGGCCTTGTTCTGTGAGGCGCAGGATCAGCCCCGCACAACCCTAATAGACCAATGATATAATCCGCCGCCATCTGATAAGATCATCCTCTGATGGTTATGACCACGCTAATTGGTCCGGTACTGTACTAAGTGGGGGCCAAGGAATGGCTGGGACCACTGGCAAACGCGTTAGTGGTCTCGTGCAGCTTCCGCCCACAGCCGACTCCCAACGCCAGTCGTTCCGACCACCAGAAGTGCCATTTCCATCAACCATGATCATTTCTTCCTCTGGATAACCCTCGTACGTGAGTTCCCGCCCCTCTCTGCTGTCCCTGTCGTTCCCGCGGCTTGTCCATGGTTTAATTTTGCTAAAGAAATCCCTCATCTATGTGAGTATAGTGCTAGTGGACACCTTTGGTTACCACCGGAACTTGCCATTGCCCATACGACGTCGCAACCGACCGACCGAGTATTTAGTTGCGTGTTTCCCTCTCTCTCCGTCCCAGCAACCCGCACTCTCTTCACACTGCCTTCCCCCCTCCACCCTGTCGTCAATATCCAACAACAACAGCCAGATTATCTCGGCACCACCATCGTCACCATGAAGCCCGCTCTCCTCCTCACCTGCCTCGCGGCAGCGGCCTCACAGGCCTACGACATCGACATGTCCCCTCCCGATCTCGACTTCGTCTTCTCCAACCCATCCGTTTCCACTGACTCCGACTTCCGGATCCCCACGTCGTACGAATCGGCCGTCATGGGCCGCCGCATTCTTGCCCTATCAAAGCTAGGCCACCTCTCCACCGTCTTCCCCCCTTCGTCCTCCTCCTCCCTCGACTCCGAAGACCAGGAGACCCAGGACTGGCGCCGCCCCCCGGGCCTCGACGGTGTTCCCATCGGCATGATGGACTACGTCGCCGACTGCGAAGCGGACGGCTTGGGCAATCCCACCGTCCTTGCCTTCGCCATCGCCACCTCCTTCCAGAACGCCCGTGCCGGCTCCAACATCTCGCTCTCCATGCGCTGGACCCCTCCTCACCCGCCCGCCAAGCGCATGTCCACCGAATCGTCCTCCTCTCTGTCCTTTTTCGACCACCTGCGCGGTCTCCTCGGCTTCTCCCCTTCCACCGATGCCGACGGCAACGATGATGGCGACGACCACGACACCGTCCCGTACTCTGCGGCCAACCTCCCGCGCCTTTCCATTTTGGGCTACGTAGAGACTTTCCAACCCGACTCGGACGAGGAGTCCGCCCTCGCCTCGTGCTTCGTCAACCGGCACCCGGACGCCCGGTACTGGCTCCCCGGCAACCGCATCCACAGGTGCGAGTGGGCCCGCATCGTCGTCCAGGCCATCTACTTCGTCGGCGGCTTTGGTGACCGCGCCTATATTGGCTGGATTCCCGTCGACCAGTGGCAGAAGGTAACGCGTGAGGAGTGGGAGGCCATCAGACTTCCTGGCGAGAAGGAGGGCTGGAACGAGTGGAGCGTCGATGGAGCGTGGGCTCCTTCTGACTTGTAAACCGTTGAGAATGGAAAGGAACACTCCTGTATTGGGGGACAACAGCTCATGACGGAAAATATTACTGCCACATGGAATATGTACACTGCTCGAGTGAGCGCTGGAACGGATGTGCGTACGAGCCTCCGCTAAATTGGAATATGACGTACCGTCGCGAGTTATCCGACAACTCTATATGACATTGATTCTATAGCCACTTCACCATGTTTCACTCTCCGTGGTGTACCAACGCACAAGGCCAACGGCGACGCTGGAAATAGGTTCCGTTCGAGCTAGCATCAATACATCAGAGGACGGGAAAGGGACCCAGCCTGTCCTAACACGCGGCTTGTCGACTATTTATTGTCCAACGCGAATCTTCATGTCGCCAGAATTCTCCAGACATGGCATATATTAACTCCTGGTAGGCGGTCCTGCAGGAGGACTTGGTCTCCGGGATGCACTACGATTGCGAAGAACGGAAACTGGCTCCGATCTGCGCAAATTTTGAAGCCACATGTTTGAAAACACAGGAGTGGTTTAGCAGGGACCCAAGGAAACTTTGGACGAGTATCTGGTTATACACTGACGAGTTCAACTGTATACATTTCGCTAAAGAAATCAAACATAACGCTGCAGTGTCTTCCCCGACCCTGAACTCCAAGCGAAAAGGAAGTCAGTGTCGGCTTAATCGACCCGGATGATAACCTTCCATCCCAATGCGCCGGCCTCGCGAATCGCACAGGCGAGGCAACCTCTCCGGCGCCTGGAAATAATAGCATTCCAACCCTTCTCGGCACAAAGAGCACGCACGATGATTTCCATGTCGCTCCCAAATTGTCTCCGTCGCGATTCGAGGTGTAAATTGGCAGTTTCCATGGACAGACAGCCGTGGCGTTCCGAGACTGGGGAGCTGGGTGATGATGGTGCATCGTGTGCAGACTGGGGGGGCATCTTGAGACTCGTGATGCAGTCAATAACGAGAACACGGGGAGGTGTGTTGAGGCTGGCCGCAGGCGTCAAGGAAGGCCGCCGCACTGTCGAGTCGGTGGCCATGAGGAGGTCATCTAGTGTGGATGTAGCTTGCTTCTGAAGAAGTTCGGATAGATGGATGACGGTATACGTGAAGTATTTATGCAATGGGTGACCTGTTGAGCTTGGTAAGACACGATTGCGGGAAACAATACCCATCCATTCCGCGAGACTCACCGGTGATGGTAGCCGAGCTGAAGGCCTTGCCAGGGGCGCCAGTTCCAGTGACGTCAATTTGTTGAATCGTCGGGCTCGAAGGTGACTTGATCACCCTGACATGCGCAGACGGAGCGCAGGGATGAGCCGTGACAAAATACACATCTTTCGAAAGGGCGAAGGTGTATTCCTGAGTTTTCCCCGCTGAGCTAATGACTGAGAACGAAATCGATGACGGGTAGGTATGCGTTTGCGACACGCGGCTGACATCGGAGAAAGGTGTCGGCGCATGTTCCTCCGTCGGCGTAGTATGGACAGAGTTGACGGGAGCAAAAAGGTTGAGGGATTGGACCTGGACATCGAGGCTTGGGGGCGGCTGCCTATAGGTGTTTTCGAACGGAATGATGAAGTCGGCGGGTAGCACAGACAAGGGGTCGGCATCGCCGAGGACAGCCGATTCCTTTTCGATGTCTGCCTTGGCCCAGAGCCTCGCGTTCTTGCCAGTTTTATCCATGTCCTCTGCCAGGCATAGTCAGCATTAGGCGGGTCATCAGTGTTAGGAACCACGATGGGACTGACCTGGGAGTTCATCTACTATGATATCCACCCAGCCATCACTATGCCCCTGGGGGACAATATCGCTAGAGATCCAGCCCATGCATTCCGCAGAGCCCTTACCCGCAGCTAGGACGCGACCGACGATGCAAGCGGTGCTCCAGAAGCTCTTGCCGCAGTAGACGAAACCTCCGTAAAGGTTGGCCGTGGGGCCGAGCTTCTCCATGGCGTCGCTGTCGTTTTCGAGCAAGGTAGACATGATGAAGTGTTGCAGACCTTCTCCTGGCAGCATAAGGCCGGACAGGTAAGACTTGGAGAGCCAACCCGAAGGGTGGAGCGAGGCGGTAATCTTGCGTCGCCTGGACGGCTGCGTCGTCACATCTGCGTCGGCACGTGCACCTCCAAAGTAAGATGATGAATCCCTGCCCTCCTTGGTGTTGTGCGGGAACTCGTCTACTGGCGTGTTGATCGGGGTCGCTTTGGACGCCCTGCCCACGTTGTCCGATATACGCGCTGCATATGTTTCGACTTCCGGCCACCGTAGCTTTCTCGCAAAGTGGGTGAGTCCATCCACCTGCCGCTGCGGGTGACGGCCTTGTATCGTATACACGGTCGTCTTCTCGGTCTGGGGCTGGTGAGATTGACTGTGTTTCGGGACCATCCTACCCGCAAGCGATGCCAGCCAGCCGCTCAGGTGATTCCGCTCCGGGCTCGGAGCAGCTAGATCGACCTCGGTCTCAACCACTTGGATATTCTCGAGCCAGGCTCGTGCAAGGTGCATAGACCACCTCACAGCTGGGGTCGCGTCCTTCTCGAAGCGGCGAATTTCAGCGGGCTTGATAGACTCCATGCCGAGCTCTTCCCCCTCGGTGATAGCGTCTAGGCGGATGAGAAGCTCACAGGCCAGCAATATCTGAAACAACAACCAATATCTCTCCTCTTTCCCCCAAAAGTCGTCGTCCATCTCATCATCAGGGAGCTCTATCTCGGCCAAGCCGTCTCTATGGTAAGAGCCCCAGAGGATCTGGCCTAGCCGGATTCTCCACTCGACTTGAGAGAAATCGAGCCATAAATGAGGCGTCGCCAGAACGTTGAGTAGAGCCTGAATTTGGACGGTAAGACTGTAGGGATCCTCATGGTCCACGACCCGTGTGGGCGGATGCAGGATGCCTAGAAACAGCTCATTGTACAGAGTGCTCGAGATATTATTGTTGATCCGGTTAGACGTGTAGCGGTCGTAATTCTTAATGAGCTGGTCCAATATGGCCGACTCTTCGAGACAGCGGAGACCATCCTTGGAGCTTAGCATCTTCTGACGTTTTTCAAATATGAGTCTAGCCCTGGAAGCGCCGCTGTCCTCGTCCACATCGATTTTCTTTTCCTCCTGTAGAGCATCGGCGACAGCTAGCTCCAGACCCGCCTGGTATCCCATGGTGCCCTTTTCCAAGCCCTCCATGCTCAGCATATTAGGCCGCTCACGGCAGCGGGGGTAAAAGTGAGGTCGCTTCTTCTCCTTGAGACCGGCAGCCGCGCTACGATTCGCATCCCGCGTGACGTGAGGCCAGGCAGTGACACAGCTCCAGGAGGAGTCCTCGATTTGCACATGGTCGCGCAGGTCCCGGATCTCGAGGGCTTCATCCCAGGGAAAGGCAACAGACGGGTGGGGCGCACCAGTATAGTGGCCTTCCGAGCGGGCAAAATACTGCGGCGCTCCGGAGAAGAGCTTCTCGATATCGTTCTGCCTGAGAGTAGCCATGATCCTTTCAAGCTTCAGGACAGGAACAGGACGAGGACTAAAGCCATTGGCCTCCTCGGAGGTCGAAGGAGGCGGCGGCGGCGGGAGCGGTTTGTTGGCGTTGAGAGGTGGTGAACGCCGCACAGGGGGAATCTGGGTGCCGTTTCGCGGCGATAGGGAAGAAGGCGAAAGGGGTGATGTCAATGTCTGGATCGTAAACGTATTAGACGAAGCGCAACAAACGCCTGGTGGGGCTCTGTTCACGGGGCAATGGTGGGAGGCTTGTCTGACAGAGCTATCTGCAGTTCGTGGGGAAATATTGTATTGGCACAGCTATGTCGATTACAATCGCCACGGTAGCGACCGTGTCTCTACGTGGTGATTGATACCAACACTTCCCTGGGGATTGTTGTCTGTGGCACGGGGCTAGTTCGAAGAGCAGGAAGAACGCGGACAAGGAGGGCAAGCTGGACGACGGTAACAGACGAGGCGAGGTTGACGATGACAAAGACGAAGAGGACATTCGAGACGGAGGACGCGCGCGGGGATAGGCTGGAGAAAGGAGCGTTTAGGCTGCGAAGCCTTCGAAAAGGGCGTCGTGTAATATCAACACGCAGAACTGGCAGACGACGTAGAGGGGCATACTAAGGTGACCAAGTAGGCGAGGTAAGGTACGCGTCGGTAGGTTAGGTAGAAAGGGGAAGAGGAGAAAGGTGCCACACGGTGCAGAATAGGCGGAGGAGGTGGGCGAGGATGCCCCACGCTGCCAGGTGCACTTGCATTCACTGTCAAAGGAGTGGGCTGAGGGGGGTGACATGTCTCGTGTACGAGGTATGAAGCGAAGCGGTGATCTGACCTGCTACTGTGCAGCATGGCTGGCTAAGGTAGGAGCAACCCAACCAAGCTGACCTCCACATCTGTATACCTTAATGTCCACCCCGGGTTGGTAGATCAGGAGGTACTGTGCGTACTTGTCGGAGTGCGACAAAGTATAGTGAGGTACAAATGTGAACATGCAAGTAGAGTAGGTAGGCAGGTAGTTGCAATGTCAGGTCAGGCCAAGCTATCGCAGGGAAGGAAGTATGGAGAAGGGCCCGAGCGGGGAAAAAGGGAAGATGGGAAAGCACACTGGTGGATTAGGTAACGGAAATGATGGGGAAGGTGCCATTGGAAAACCGGGGGTGGCTGCGGGCCTAACGAGATTCTAGAACACGAAAATAGATGTGTGATGTAACCAGAAAGCAGCAGACTTACAGTCCTTTTCGCGGACGACCGAGGAAGTCGAGCCTGGTCTTCAGTAGATGCCGCTTGCTTTTGCGAGGAGGTAGAGGTACCTCCCAATGTTGTCTCCGCGACGCCACGACTACCCGAACCATGGCCGGACGGATTTCGACTCGGCCCTGGGCCATGGTAGCCGGGCACATCGGACCCAGATCCCGGCCAGAACCGAGACCCGGCTCGATCCCGCGTCCGCCTCAGCAAGCCGTGCAGGATTTCTCGTTTGGAAGCACGGAGCTCCGGCCGTTCCTTATCGTCAGTCGCATCCTGACGCGGCGACTCGTCTTCCGGGACCTGCCCAGGTTCGCTCTGAGGCCGGTTCTGCTGAGAGCGGGAGCTGCGCCGGAACATTGGAAATGAAGGCATGTCAGGCGATGAGGGGTCGTCAATGGCGTTGGATTGCTGGTTCTCGTCTCATCTCGTCTTGCTGCAAGTTGATGTGCCCCGGGTTTAGGTGACGGCCGTGAGTTTATTGATGATTGAGCGGAAAAGAATAACGGTTCTGACTTCGAATCGTATGCGCGCAGTGGATGATAGTCTTCTGCGCCAATGACGAGAACTGATGCCACAAAACTGCTGGCTTGGAGCTCGTGGATTCCTGGATAGAGGTGAGGGCGATCCTAATGGGTAACTCGTCAATGTAGGTTGGTTTGTGACACTGAAATATCGACGACGGACATTCGGGCCAGGTAGTAAGCAGTTTATTCCGTAGACTAGCAGAAAAATTGGGAAGTGGGTAGGCAAGATACGAGGAGAAAACTTGGAAGGAGAATCCTCGAGCTTGTCGGCCTGGGCAATGATTCATTCAGAAAGAGATGTGGCCGATCCCTCAAAGCTTTTGCGTACCTCTAGTACGAACATGGAAGACCTTTCGTCACGCAGGCTGCATCTGCGTAGGTCCATACTTTACTATTAGGTCCCGAGCCCTCGTCCATCTGGCTCGTTGCACAGGCCGTACCGAGGTGCAGCACGCGTACATACTGCTCGTACCAATCTCTCGACTAATTACTGCGAAATGGCTTCCCTCGTCGTGACTTTTCACGTACGAAGTACCTACGTTGTATGAACCAGGAATGCGCGGGATTGGCTGTTTCGTTGGTCAATACTGGGTCTTACGGGATTCTGCACCCGCCATTAATTATCCTGCAGTCTGGTACCAGTCTCGCACGGCGTTCTGGCATAATCGTCATCTAGGATGATGTTTGGGAGTTATCCACTCGACGATGCGGTCTGTCTCAGATGACAACCCTTCATCTTTTTCTGGCCGTATTGGAGCCTGTAATTGCGCATGACATTTCACTGCCACAGTCGGTACCAGCCGAGAAGGGCCAAATGGGCATGGACTGACTTGTCTCACCACTTTCTTCCAAGCGGGTTCGGACTCATTGTCAAACGCACTCTCGAGTCGCTACCAAACCAGCCCGGGGTCGATTTACCCTGCGACAGCAGCATACGCATTGTCATCGTCCTATAAACAGAGAAATTTCATATGCTACTCGTTTCGTATGCTGCGTCGTTTCGCATGCCAACGCGCCTGTGTAGCGTCTTATTTGATCCTCTCGGCGGCGCAAGTAACGACTCGATCCGCCTTGATAGCGCAACGGTCATATGCACACGTTACGATATGGGACACGAGGCATACAAGTATGGGAACATGAGTACTGCTGTACATACAGAGGGAATTCGGACGACTACCAGCATGGATAGTATCCCTACCCGTTCCGAGACATGTGCAATACGACGTTCAAATGAAACGACCCACGACAGACGGTAGGTAATAACCCGCGAGATAACCAATTCCAAGGAAGCCCAGGCTTTTATTTGGCTATCTCGCAGCATACGGAGTTCCTTTTCTTGAGACGCCGACTTTCATAGTCTGGGGACCACTGTCGAAGAGCGACGTACTTCGTACAAGTCCTTGGAACATTGTGGTCTCACGATGTAGTCAAGTTGTAAAGGTCATTACATACTTACATTATTTTACATGCTAATTTCGGGTGTGGCAACTTAAGTTACCGGAGTCAGCGCCTAGTATTCTACCTGGTGAACTAATCATTGTCGTTTGCTGGTAGCGTTCAGATATCCCCAATCCGCAGGTCATGCACGTTTCCACGCGGCTCCCTTTGCGGCGCCAATGGCACGCACACCAAACAGCAACCGTCCATCAACGGCTCGTTTGCCTCACGAATTGGAGAGGCTTGTATGTGATACCTCCACCGGACTTCCAACAGGTAGGACACTTGATCATCCTCCCTTTCGATCTTGAGAATGGGGACGATAGCTGCGGCCGGCAGCAATTCACAAACAAACCAATGCTATTGCTTCTAGGGTATCATATAAAAAGACGCCGTTTGGTCCCTAAATTCAGCTCTCCATCCCGATTATGCACCCATCCCATCCGCAATTTGTTTGTATCGTATGCGGAACCCTCGGTTGTGTTTGAAGGCCATGGCTGTTGGCGGGCTCCAGCATCCTCGAGAAGGATCCCATCATGCTGCTGCTGCACCATCCGGGCCAGCGGTTTCATTTCGTAGATTAAAAAAATGAAGAAAAAAATTGAAAAATCGCCCGTCTAATATCCACGACCCGTAGTCCTTGGTCAGGCCGGTGGCGTGTCGTGCACGACGATAAGGAGGTATTTTGCATCTGGGACGATAACCAGTTCTTGTTTCTTTGTCCGCAATCGCAACAGCTTCAGCTCGTCCTACAACCAAAACAAGTTGGACGTCAGCGCTTCAAGGTCACCTCTCGAATAACTTTGCGGTTCTTCCGTCGGGTAGAAATAGTAATCGTACCTCGCCGTCGAGTTCCTCGACTAGACCGCCCGATGCATTCACCCAAGTCCACACCTTGCGTGCAAATTCCTCGAATTCATCGGTTTCGTCATCTTGTGTCGTGGCCGCCTCGCTGGAAAAGGAACCGCCGGTCGGTGGACTCGTTAGCGAAACGGCAGCCGCAGAACTGAGGTTTGATAGCTGGCCGTTGGTCTGGACAATCGCGCCTGTTGCTCGGTCGAGGATGACTGTGGCCTTGACACCTGGCTTCTTGGACAATCGGGCAAGCTTCTCGTCGAGCGCGTCTTGACCGCTAATCTACGTAGATGACGACCCGTTAGTCCAGCTCACGACTCGCTCTTCGAATGCTCCAGTATAGGACAGGTCTTGCTTACAGATGCCAGGCCGGCCATGGCGAATTGAAGGTTAGTATGACAAAGCCGTCGACTAGGACTTTATCCCGCTTGTGTTTGTTGTTTAAAAAATGTTTGGAACGATGTCTGCTCCAGATTAGGCTCATGCTCTACTGAAGCACGTTAGGGAGGGGTCTATCCGTGTGTCTCGCGATAACAGGTGTGCTTACATAATCAGAAAACTTCAACCATCATGATTCTCAATGCTGAGTGAAGTTTGTCGACATCTCACAACTTACAACCGGCCGAAAGACGTTGAATACTAAAATATTTGCCTCGTGGCAAGCTCTAGGAATCACTACAGGAATCACTACATACCGCTTGTATCTGAGATTAGTCCAAGTACCGGGTGAATTCACGTCAAGATGGGTTCTAGCTCGAAGAAAAAGAAGGAGAAGGCCAAAGACTTCCAGGTATGAAGAAAGCTAGACCGCACTATTGTGGCCTTGGGAAGCTTAGCATAACCGCAGGCCACTTGGGACATCCGGTCTTTACTAACATTGAAGCGTAGAAACCCAAGTTCAAGGTGGGAAAGGCAAAGGCTAAGCCTTCCAACTTCACGGACACCAGCTTCAAGGCAAAAGCCATTGTCATGGGGCAACAGAATCTCACCATCGAAGCCCCCGAGACGAGTACGCAATTCAGGCACAGTCTTTCCCTCGCAACAAACTCGAGATCGGAGAAGCAGCGTAAGGAGGCACTCGCCTATCTCACCACGCAGGTTGCATCCGGCAACAACCCTGTGGGCACCGCAACGCTCCTGGCAAAGCTCTTACCTCTCATCTCCGACCTGTCCGGCCCGGTCCGCACACAGCTCCTCAAGCTTTTCCGAGAACTCCCGGGCGACGAGGTCAGGAACCATGCCGAGAAATGCATCATGTACGTCCGCGCTGGCATGACCCATCTCTCCGTCGACATCAGCAACGACGCTCTGTCCGCGCTCGAGTGGCTGCTGGACGTCGCCGAGGACGAGATGGTGTCGTGCCCCGGCGGGTGGGTCAAGACGCTGAACAGCTTCTGCGCGCTGATGGGTTGGACCGTCTCCGCCACTAACGGCTGGTCGGCCGCACCCAAGGGGGGCAGTCTCAAGAGCAAGGATGCGCAGTCCCGCGTTCGACAACTCGCCCTCCTCGCGAGGTTTCTGGAGGCCGGGCTAGAGGCCGAGGCGGCCGCACACCTGGACCCCAATGCGCGCTGGGACAGCATGTACCGCGTTCCCCGTGCGCCGCAACCGTTCGCCCACCTAAACTTGTTCGGTTCCCGCCGAGACGAGGAGGCCGAAATGTACACCGACAGCGAGTCCCGCCAGCGCGTCTTCGACCGGCGGTTTTCGATATTGTTCTCTCGGGGAGTCGACAATGCGAAGAAAGAGGGAGGAGCTGTCGGTCGCTCTGCTTCGACTCTCGAACAATCGCTGAAGGATGGGATGGCCGGGTTCGAGCCTTCGTCTGCTGTCGATCCGCAAGATCTCTTGGATCTGTGGTGATTCGACGAGCACACGAAGCTTACAATGCCGTCACTTATATTCGCTCTTCAGCGGGCCTCGTTTCAGCGGACGACAGAACCGCATTCTTGGTGCTCCTGGCCTCTTCGTCCACCGGTTTTGGAAGGTGGATGCCTGTACAGGACTACCAGGACTACCTATTCGTGATAACATCGGCAGAGTGTTTGGCCTGGCCATCTAGAGAATCTGGAGCCGGTCAAACCTCGCCGGGACGAAAGCTGTGGGCCATTGGCGTATCTGGCCGCTGGCAAAAAAGGGCTACCTACCTCCCTCAACTCACCGCTTCCAATGCCATAATGCCGGCCTCGATATACCGTCACGGTATCATGTCAGATGGACCAGTACAGCTGGGGTCCTCTCTTCCCGGGACAGCTGGTCAGATGTGGCGTGTTACCTGTCGGGGCCACGCCGGGTTTTGCAGGCTACATGAGATAGATAGTTGAGAATTACTGTAAGAGGACGGCTAGCCAGTTTTCTCTGGCGTGTTATCTTGCAGTTTGTGCCTAGGGATAAAAGGCTTAGGCTCACATGGAAGATAGGCAGCTACGTGGGCAACCTATTTGGACAAGCATGCGGCGTTCCGAGACAATCACAACAGGCGAGACAAAGCTGCTAGGAATTAGACATGTTCATGATTCAAATACCCTTTTTACGAAAGTTTCAAGTCAACTTCCGCTTAAGGACTCTTGAACTAAGCCTTATGGCCGCCCAGGCACTTAGCCCTATATGCTGCCACCGGCTTCTTTCTAGATCTTGACCAGCTGATGTGTTGAGGCACCTCAGGGATAACCTATACGAATAAACATAGCTTTATCAGTAGCATAGTAGTAGAATCGCACGCCAACAACAAACTTATTATCACACCGGACTTCTTTTACAGAGGGCAGACTCGTGTCCATATTAAGGCCTCTGGATACTGACCTTCCGTGGGCCTGTAGGTGTATCTATAAGTCAAGTATCTATGTTATTTCCCTTTATAGATACTCAAGCTTATTAACACATAGCAAAGCCATCTTTATAAGATATATAAACTTATTAATAGAATATTAGACCTAATATATAGTAGCCCTATTACTAAAGGCCATTTATCTAGTTAGGTCGGAAGTGCCTACCTAGGTAGGTAGAGAAGACTCTTAACTTCTATACTTTTCTAGTAGCCTAATAAATCGCTGCTAGGAGGTGCAGGCCTGTGTTCTCTTACTATAAAACCAAGATAACGATATCTTCCTAGGCAGGCATAATAATCGTGAATCCAACCCCTTATACCTTACTCTCTTCTCTATACTTCCCATAGCCGTCTAGATTCACGTGTAGTCTGGAACACTAAAAGCCCTCATTGATGCTATCTGGGGCTGTTTAGACAGCCTGGCCAGGTATGATTTCTCTGGTCTTCTTCCCTGTACATGTCTATACTGTATCTGCCCCCCTTTGACACAGTTTGATGTTCTTCTATCTTCCTCCTGGGCCCCCCTACCCTCACGCCCACCAAGAGACGACTGCTTTTACAGTACACAGAATAGGCAACTGCCCCTTGTACATGCCTTCCTTACTATGCATTCATGTACTTTACTTCTATCCCCATCCACTACCCTCTTAACGCTCTATAAGTTACTAGGACGAGCCGTGAAACCCGTGGCCCGTCTGGTTCTCTACACTTCCTGCCTCACCCCTGCCTCCCCGTTGTTGGTAATACTTTCGGCCATCTTCTGCGGGACGTTCTTTCCTTGATTTTCGAGAATTCTATTTTCACGGAGCCGTCCCGAGTGACTGTTGCCACGGGAGGCAGAATCTTCTATTAAAACCCAGTGATCACCCTGCTTCTTTCTTTTTTCCTTCCCTTCTCTCCTACAACCACACATCCTCTGTCACCTCTTCTCTGCTTCATGTTCCCAGACCAGATCATACTGGCCTTTCTTTTCCCAAGATCAGCCTGATAGTGGAGGGATATCTGAGCTGACAAGCATCTTGCCTTCTTCTCGTCTGTTTCCCTTCTCTCCTACACTCACTCACTCACCCACTCCAACCTCTTCTCTGCTTCGTCTTCCGAGACCATAAGCCATACAAATCTTTCTATCCCCAGTACCAACCCGACTGCAGAGGGATATCTGAACTGACAGTCAAATTAGTTCTTGGTGCTCTTGGCCTAGACACCTGCCAACTTTCAAAAGGTACGTTGGCCCTGCCTCCCTGCGGTTCCCCATGGCCTCTCATTCCCAGATAATCGACCCTTCTTTCCCTCAATGTCCTACTTCAACCTGATCCGATCTACTCTCATTTCCCGCTCTTCCTGTTCTGACCATGGAGCTGAATGGGCGTTCTGTACCAGGGTACTTGTCGTCTCCGGCTGAGAATGTCCGAGTCTCTCACCACTACCGCCATGCAGTCGGCTCCTCCCGAGGAGTCGGCTGGCCCTGGTGTCTCCAACGGCTCTGATGGCGCCCTTCCGGCCCAGAGGGGTTGGGTCAAGCCTGAGAGCTACAACTACGAAGAATTTAGCGAAGAGAATGCCAGGAATTTTTCCCTGGGTTTTGCCCACAATGCAAAGTCCTACGAGTTCAACATCGAAGAGTACGGAGATGTTGGTCCCGAAATTCCCGAGCTAGAGGAGGAGCTTTTTGGGCCTCCGGATCTCCGGGGATTAGATACAATGGGCCAAGCGTACGAGACGTAAGTTCTGAACCGTCACCCATCGATGCAGGACCAGGACTAAGTGCTTTTGCAGGATTGAGAAGTTTGAAGTCCGTCAGCGCGGCGATACTCGTATTGTTCCCATCGGGAAGACTTTTGAGGATGCTGGTTTGCACCCAGTCATGCTTCGCAACGTCCAGATGGCTGGATTTCGTGTCGTCACCCCAATCCAGCGATTCACCTTTGCTGCCATTCAAGAGGGCTTCGACGTGGTTGCCGTTGCCCAGACTGGTAAGTCCATCGATCCTTGCGGCACTCCTTTCCCCTTCTGCGTCTCGTTTGCGCGAGCTCTCCATTGACACAGACGAAAGGATCGGGAAAAACCGCGGCATACTTGCTCCCCATCCTGAACAAACTCATGGGGAAAGCCAAGAAGCTGGCGGCACCTCGCCCCAACCCAGCAACGTTCATTCCTGGTGTCACGCCTTATGTCCGAGCCGAGCCCCTCGTTGTGGTTGTTTGTCCGTCTCGCGAGTTGGCTGTGCAGATTTTCAACGAAGCCCGGAAATTCTGCTACCGTACGATGCTTCGCCCCTGCGTTGTTTACGGTGGTGGCCCGCTCCGCGAGCAGATCGACCAGCTGGTGAAGGGCTGCGATATTTTGATTGCCTCCCCCGGACGACTTTGCGACTTCATCGGCCGGCCCAATATTCTCACTCTGCGTCGTCTCCGCTACCTGGTCATTGACGAGGCCGATGAGATGCTCCACGATGACTGGAATGAGGAGTTCGAGACTATTATGCGAGGTGGAGGTAAGTCGTCTACGTATACACTCTTACCAGGTCCGTGACTAACCGTTGGTTTGTCCTGAGGTGATAGACCAGGACGAGGGAAATGTCCGATACATGCTGTTTTCAGCTACCTTCCCGAAGGCCTTGCGAGATCTGGCCCGTACCCATCTGGCAGAATCTCATGTTGAAATCAGCGTGGGCCGTATTGGCAGCACCCACTCGAATATCCTGCAAAAATTCATCGAGGTCAGCCAAGAAGAGAAGAAGGAGCAGCTTATCAAGGCCATCGAGTCGCTCGAACCTTGCCGCACCATCATCTTCGTCAACTCGAAGCGGACGGCCGATGAGGTCGACGACTTCCTGTTCAATAAAGGTTACCCATGCGCCTCGATGCACTCTGATCGCACGCAGCTCGAGCGTGAGGCTGCCATGCGTGCTTTGCGCGCAGGGAAGACCCCGATGATCATTGCGACCGGGGTGATGGCTCGTGGAATCGATGTGCAGAATATTCAGCACATCATCAATTACGACCTCCCTTCGATCGATTACGGAGGGATTGAAGAATACGTCCACCGAATCGGTATGTTCTCGCGTGCCTTGCTAGGGCGTCATATGACTGACTTGTATGGATTCTCCCAGGCCGAACCGCCCGTATGGGACACAGAGGCCTTGCGACGTCCTTTTACACTGAGCGGGACGAGCCCATGGCCAGCAGGTTTGTTCGTCTGCTTCTGGAGAACAAGCAGGAGGTCCCCGATTTCCTGCAGATGTACATGCCGGACGGTGAAGACCTGGTCCATCTGAAATGGGAAGAGGAATCCAATCCGGAAGATCGTCCGGCCGATGCCAACGGCGCCTGGGCCGGCGACGGTGGCAACGGTGCCGACGGCGGCGATGGAGGCAATGCCTGGGGTGGAGATGAAGGCGGTGCCTGGGGCGCTGGTGCCACCGAGAACGGTGCCTGGGGTTCCGGTGCTGAGCCTGTTACTGGCGGCGGCGATTCAAGCGGCTGGGGTATCTAATCAGGCGCCTTTGATGGTCGAGACACGGTACTGGGTTTTGATAAGTCCCTCGAGTGTGACGAGTCGTCTTCCTGAATACCTGATCGGCTGCTGCCATCACCCAGCACACGAGAACAGTGGGGGACTGCAGTGGATCAAGAATCGGTTTGTTGGTCAGGAATGATGTCGGTGGTTCGAGGCTAATCTTATCAGACGGATAGTTGAGTGATGAATATGATGCGGAAAAGTTGCCCAACAAACCTGATCCTGACTGTGATGGCTCTACAACTTACAACAGCTAGCATCCTCACAAGATGTTATGCTAACCGCTGCCGGCCAAGAGGACCATATTTTCCTTGCCTTGTCAGCCCAAAGGTGTAGACGTCCAGGAAGAGAAGCAAGGCGAAGGAGGAGAATGGGGAAGATGGAAGAAACTGGCTTCCACCGCCCGGTTGCCCATCATTATGGCTGGGGCGGGCCAGACAGTACTGCCCATTGGTAACCGTGGACAAAGAGAAGAACTGGAATAAAACACCTGGCGATTCTGGAGGCCAGAGGCAGGTCGGATGGACTAAATATGAGAGAATATTTTAGCTGATCATTATGAAACTGCGTTGGGTGCTCCCTACTCCCATTACCGTTCCCTTGCCTTGGGTATCTGCTACACTGCAGCCTGTGGGCCAGCCCAGCTTTTTTTCTACATGTCATATTACACGGCCGCGAATACCATATGCGGCTCGGTTTCTTTTCTCCCCAGAATAACGCAACTATCAAACTAGGTCCCTTTCTCTCCCTCTTCTTCGCGTGCAGAATTCGATGATTGCGAATGATAAATGGATGGCTTTTTACATGTTCTTAAGAATGTTGAGAAGGCCAGTGACCTTCCGCGCGATGGTTTGACCGTAACCGAGCTCGACAACACCGCGGGTGAAGCGCCAGGAACTCTCCTGGTCGGCGACGGGGTAGCGAGCCGGGGGCGGGATGGAGGTGCGGATGCCAAGCCAGCCGAAGCGGTCGAGGCAGACGGATTTGGCGTTGCACATGCCACGCAGACCTTCTTTGCCGGCGAAGCGGCCGTAGCCGGAGCCGCGGAGGCCGCCGAAGGGGAGCTGGACGGCGTAGTAGGTGGCAAAATCGTTGACGGCGACCATGCCGGTGCGGAGCCCGTCGACGACGGCCTTGAGGCAGGGATCCGAGTCGGCACCGAAGACGGAGGCGCCCAGACCATATTCCGGGGCGTTCGCGTAGGCGAGGACGTCGGCCGAGTCGTTCGAGGGGGCGCGCATGAGGACCATGATGGGACCGAAGCACTCTTCCCGCGCGATGGCCATTTCGGGCGTCACGTCGGCGAGGAGGGTCGGGGTGAAATAGTGGCCCTTGGGGTAGTCCGGGTGGATGTAGCGCTTGCCGCCGGCGAGGAGACGGGCGCCAGCGGCGACGGCGGAGGAAACGAGGGATTCGAGGCGGTCAAAGGAGGCGTCGGAGATCATAGCACCGACGTCAGCGCTGGGACCCAGACGGAGGGCCTGGACGCGGGGTTCCAGGAGCTCGACGAGGCGACTGTACGGCTCGGGGGTGGCGATGATGCGCTCGATGCCGATGCAGCTCTGACCCGAGGCCTGGAAGGTCCCGCGGAGGAGCGTCTCGGCGATGCGGCCGAGGTCTCGGACAGCCGAGTCGAGGACGATGGCGGCGTCCTTGCCGCCGAGCTCGGCGACCAGCGGGGTGAGGGGCTTGGCGGCCGAAGCGGCCACCTGTTGGCACACGGGCTTGGAACCAATGAAGGTCAGGTGGGAGATGCGCGGGTTGGCGGTGATGTGAGCGGCGGTCTGCGGCCAGCAGACGACGGTCTGCAGCAGGGCCGGGTCGTGACCGTGGGCGACGAGGGCACCGCGGACGATGGAGGTGAAATACGGGGCGCTCCAGGCGGTCTGCTCGGAGATCTTGACGAGGATGCCGTTGCCGGCGAAGATGGCCGATATGACGGGGCCGATGAAGTTATGGAAGGGGTAGTTCCAGCTGACGAGGGCGGCGACGACACCCAGGGGTTCGTAGCGCACCTCGTTGCGCTTGTAGGTCATGAGCAAGTTTGTGGGGCGGCGGCTGGGGCGCAGGGCCTCCTCGCCGTGTTGGATGGTCCACTGGAGCTTCTCGGCGGTGACGAGGATCTCGCCGAGCTGGGCGTCGACCATGGTCTTGCCCGAGTCGGTGCAGGCGACGCGGCAAATGTTCTCCTGGTTGTCGAGGACGTGCTGGAGCAGGGTCCGCAGCACGGCGCGGCGGGCGGCAAAGTCGGTGCGGCGCCACTTGGCCTGGGCGGCGTGCGCGGCGTCGAGGGCGCGGTCGATGGCGGCCGGGGTGGAAGGGTTGACGAGGCCCAGGAACTGGCCGGTGGCTGGCGCGTAGCATTGGATCGCCGAGGAGCCGGGGAGCTGTTGGCCGGTTTGTCAGCTCGACAGGTCTTGACGAGTGTGTACTCTCGGAGGAGAGAGAGAGAGAGAGGCAGAGCGTACCTTGATGGTTGTCTCTTCGACGGTCTGGTACGTTTCTGGCGTCTTGGGGCCTGGCACCTCGTATATCCGAGGGGTCTGGTTCTCGGCATTGCGAAGTCGGCGGATGAACCAGAGGCTGGCGGCTAGAGCAAGTAGGGAGAAGGCAATCTGAGCGACTTGAAACCTGCAGACAGAGAAGAGCCACGCGTAAGTAAGGCCGGACGACGGGAGGGAAGCTCAAGAGAAGCAACCGAGCGAATGGAATTGGCGGTGATGCAGCTTATTATACTGACGGTATTGTTTGGACCCGTGCCCCAAGACACGCCATGGTCTTCTCCCACCACACCTGGGCGTCGTCTGTCTTGAGCAAGGTGTCCATGGCGACGCGGACGTCCAGAGGACCAGCTGGCTGTGGGAAAGTTCGTTCGTGTCGTGTCGATTGCTTGGCAAGTGATCAAAAAGAGCACAGAATAGACAGAGTATAGAGATGGATATAGGGGCTTGGTGATAGCCTCAACACGGCCGGACCGACCTTCCTCGTGGCGGTTTCTTCAAACAAGGACCCTACAGACCGCAGGAATGATGCCCAGGGGGGAACAAAGGCCCAAGCTTCAACGTCGCCTCATTGTCAAGGCCGTGACTGTCGAGTCGCGAGAGCCAAGACAACGGTAGTTGGGAGGAACTGCCGAGTCGTTACACGTGGTGGGGACCGACCGCCTGTACCCCTGAGTTTGCTCCCTTTAATTACATAGTCTCACATTTTCCTCAGTGTCGCGTGCGTTTTCTTATTAAGCTGACGGCTACTAACATAATAAGCACCTGACCAGGCGGTGAGGAGTGGAAATTAATCTGCCGCGTAAAATTACATCGTGACATCGTGGTACGGTACAGTGACTAGACACGACAATGTATTACCTACAACACACGCTTATAGGCGTGCGTCGGCGGGGTACCTTTGCTCGACATTGTGTCGAGTTACTGAACAATAACTTTGTTTTTCGAAACTACTCAATTCGCTGGTTCTTACATTTATCTGCTTCCTGGAGCTGAGGAGAAAGGGGACAGTAGTCTCGCACAAAGAGTGTATATATCATTATAGTGATAACACCAGCAAAGCAGGTTTTCCGATTCCCCGTCACCACGTCGCTAACCTTTTCTCCCTGCCTCCTCTTCTCCAGGGGAACTTGATGTTCTCCCAGCCTGGAACCCCTGGTAATCTAGAATATCCTTGGAAAACTAGTACAGAAAAACTATGAGAATGCGCTGCCGTCTGAATGCCCATCTGCCCATCCTCTAAAACGCCGCTTAACTCCTTGAACGACAAAAGCGAAGAAGAGAGACGACGAGCCATAGGAAGAGTATAGCGATAAAGCCCCAGCTGTCCATCTGGAAACGGAAGAAAGGGGGAAAAAAAGCAGGAATACAAAAGGTGGCTAAGGGAACGAAATAGAAGCAAGCATCTATCGCTGGTACGCGACAGCGTGTCAATGTCGTAGGTCGCTCGTGCAGAGTCGTGATGCATCGATTGGTATCAGTCAAGACAGAGGGGTGAAAGAAAAGAGAGCGCTGGGTCCATTGCACATCGAGCGGCGACGAGCATCGTAGTAGGCTGTCGAGGCGGTTCGCGTGGGGCAAAGTGTCGAAAAGAGGCGAAGGCGTAGGGCGCACTCGATATAAATGCATGGACGTGTGTGTATATGGTAGGGAGCACAAGGTGACAAGGGGGAAGAGAGGGAGAGAGGGGAGAGAGAGAGAGAGAAAATCACCAGGTTGTCCTGTCCGGTCCTGCGCCAATTCCCATCTAGTTATCTTGATGAGCCGGCTTGGTGAGAGAGAACCCCCGGAATCGTCTGTGGAACTTGTGACCAACGCCAACTGGATGGGGAGCAGCCTCGCAATGACTGGATTCAATCCGGGACAGCCGCGCCGCCGACGTGAAATCGCTGCTCGCCTCGAAACTCGGCCGCACCCGGTCCATCGATGCTCGCAGCCGATCAAAAGACGGCCTGGCTCGGTCAAACGACGGTCGCGTCCCGCCTCCCGACATCTCCATCGAGCTACGATGTCCCGTGTAGTTTGTCCCGTCACTGCCATTTTGGCTGCGCGGGTTGTGCGTCGTCCGCGTCGCCACAGATGGCGGGTAAATCGGCCTGGCGTCCTCATCCAGGCTGCCGTAGTGCATATGCTTGGGCTTCCGCGCGCTGAGGTCCGACGTGTTGGAAGCCGAATGGCTATCCCGTCTTGCCACCGCCTTCTCCCCGTCGAGCGGCTCTTGCGTAAGATGCGCAAACTTGCCCTGCCGCTCTTGCTCGCGGATAATGTCAACGTCGTATGGGAAGTACACCTTTTGCAATGCTTTGATGGCGAACCGCGGGAACAAGCTGACCACGGGGACGATGAAGAAGACGGCCCAGAACGAAGCCTGGCTGTACACCTGCGGCGCTGCGTTATAGAACGCTCCCGCATACGGATCCGCCGTATAAGCGCCCGTAGAGAGGAAGATCATAAGGTCGCTGATAATCACCGAGAGAACAATGACCCAGTCCCACCTGTACGTGTTGATCAAGATGTACAAGTTGATGGTGACAACAGCTGGATGGGCGATGTAAGCACCCAGCCTCGTCCGGTCCTCGATATTCAACCCATTGAACGTGACGAAGCTCGTGCGAACCACCGTGAGGTAAGGCACATAGAAGACGATGACCGATTGGTAGACACCATCAAGCATATACAGCCTGCGACCACCATTAGTTTGAGCGTCTTGCAATCGGAACCAAGGGGACTCGGGAAAGAAAGAAAGCAGAGGAATGGGACAAGAAATCGCATAATGGACTTTCAAACACGTACCAGAACTTCAACTGGGTCCACTCAAGCCGCTCGATGCCGCGGCGATACAGTTGCGGAACCGCCAGGGACACGCTATCGGACACGTCCTGGTCCAAAACTCCCATGATGGCGACAGGCACCGAGGTGTAGAAAAGCGTAAAGAAGAGAATGTACGTGTAGTCAAAGATGTACGTGATGTCAAAGTCGCAGTAAATCTGGTACCAGAAAATGCTGAATACCCAGATGATACTCTTGTAGAAGAAATTGGAGATGGACTCGGCCATTCGGCGGTACGACCATCGGCCGTGCACCAAAACCAGCCTCTGGAGAAACCGGAACTGGGCGATGGCGTAGTCCGAAGACATGACCGCCTGACGGCCCTCCACACCGGCGATGCCGACGCCAACGTCCGCCTCCTGGATCATTGCCACATCGTTCGCACCGTCGCCAATCGACAGCGTCATGACGTCGAGACCGTTCTTGACCATGGACACCACCGCCGCCTTTTGCGCAGGGCTGACACGGCAGCAGAGGACCGACTTGCACTGCTTGCACAGCAGCAAAAACTTTTGCTTCAGTGAGTCGTGGAGTGCCCATTTGAGCGTGTAGCCGTCGATGACAATGCCGTGCGTCGGCGGTGGCGGCTCGTGGTTCTGCCTGGCCTTGGCCAGATCGTGATCGTCACCAGTTAGGTTGAAGGTCCTCAGATTGGCGTCCAGCTCGTCGTTCAGCTGGGACAGAATCACCTCGTCGGGCGTCTCGCCTGTTTCGTCTTCGTCCACCTTGAGGTGGATGAGCTCCATATCGTTGTTGAGCAGGTTGCAAGAGAAGCCAATGTTGATTGCCGTCTCCACCTTGTCGCCCGTCAAAACCCACAGCTTGATGCCGGCTTGGCCCAGGAGCGCAATCGTGTCGGGGACGCCGTCCTGCAATCTGTCTTCGATGGCCGTGCCGCCGAGAAGCGTCAGCTCTTGCTCAATGGCCGAAGCGACGTTTTCCATCTTTTCCTCCCGGTCCTCCAACGCGGCCGCCGCTGCGTCGTACTCCTTACGCCAGGTCGCGTAGAACTCCTCCGAGATTTCTCGCTGGGCGATGCAGAGCGTTCTCAAACCTTCTCGGGCGAACATTTCCAGATGCTCGGCCGTACTTCTCCGCAGTTCCGCCTGCTCGCCTCGCTTCAGGCGCGAATAGATGATGCTGTCGGCGCCCTTGCAGATGAGCAGGAGGCGATTATCGGGCATCCGGATGATCACGCTCATTCGCTTTCGGCTCGAGTTAAATTCGATCATTGTCAGAATAGGGTAGTGACGCTCCTCGCCCATCACATTAAGCGTGATCCCGTCATTGTTGCCGTGGAGGACGGTAAAGCCCATGTCACGAGCTGTAGAGACGAGAGCGGCCTCGTCGGGCGACTGGGCCTTGAAGAGCATCCGGGGAGGGTCACCAGCGTGTCGCTCGGCGATGACACTGTGGCAGAGCGCCAGGGCCAGCATGAAGTTCTCGTTGGCGGCTTGTTGCTCTGGCCCTGATTCTCCCGCCAAATCCGACACAAAATCGGGGGCAATGAATGTCAGATCGTCGTCGTGCAAGTAAGGATTGTCATGCAGCCTCCGAAGGCCCTCTATCGCCCGAACCTTGCCTGCGGCGATCTCCGCCCTCGCCCTTGCGCCTTCCTTCTCGACGTCGATGCCCATCCGCTTCTGCATTCCGGCCTGCGCTTCCGTATACGCCTCACCGTAAGGCTGCCCATTGATGGTGACCTTCTTGAACTCCATTACGTTTTGCGTCAGCGTGCCCGTCTTGTCCGAGAAGATGTACTCAATTTGACCCAGATCGTCTGAGATATTCCATGTCTTCGGAATGCAGGGCTGGTCGACCGGCTCGTAGTACATCTGGACGTCACTGTAAATGAAAATCGCCTGCAGCAGCCGCACAATCTCTAGAGTGATGTAGAGCGAGATGGGGACCAAGTTCTGGAAGAAGATGATGGCAGCCCAGAAGGTGATAAACCCGGTCATTGCGGGACTTCCTCCGATAGAGCCAAAGTTGAAAAAATGCAGTGACCTGTCGGTCCTCCCCCACGAGCTGCCGTTGACCACCGCCGAGACCAGACACATGCCAATCAAAATGCCAAAGTTGCAAATGACATTGAAGTTGAGCTCGCGGGCGATGCGAGCCCGTTTGCTAGGCGTAACTCCAGCGTTGATCATGATCTTGGTGTCGTGACCAGTAAATACGACAACCCCAAGAACCCACTCGGTGTTGCGGAGGTTGCAGCCACGGAGCAGCATGTTGTCGATGGTCAACGGTTCAACCATGTCTTGGGGTTCCGAATCCGGTCCATCAAACTTCTGCTGCCACTTGATAGCACCATTGTATTTGTAGAGGTTCGGCTGGGGAGCCTCGCTGTCGATCCAAAATCGGGCTCGCTCGCAATCCCGGGCGTGTTTCATCGACCGACCACAGCGGAGGGAGGTGCGGACTTTGAGATTTGTCTCGCCGTCCAGATTCTTCGTCTCGACGTAGCAGACGCCTTCAGGGTCCGAGGTCGAAAGAACAACAATGTCTGCCGGGATCTCGTCGTCGTTGTAGATACGGACAAAGTCTCCCACTCTGAGATCCTTCCAGGCGTCCTTGTGGAAGCGGGCATTGCCGGTTGCGGGCAGCTCGGAATTCATAAGGTTGCCATTCTGGTGTTTAAGCAAATCCGCTCTCTCCCGATCGGCCGCGTCCGGGAAGTCCAGCTTTTGACGGGGCATCGGAGATGGAACCGGGGTCAACTGAATGTCGTCCCGCATGGAAGCGAAAGACTGACGGTGAGTCGCGAGCGTATCGATGGAAAGCCGGGGACCGCCTGCCTCGCGTGCGGCACGACGCGTGGCCCTGTCTTCTCTCGCCTTTTTGGACCATAGAGTCTGCATCCAACGCCAGATGGAGCCGAAGAACCTCGTGCTGGCCTTCTTTATTCTCCTCCACAGGGACACATTATCCTCATGCACGTTCACATTCTCCAAGCCGTTCAGGCGGTGGACTGGGGCGTTGTTCAACTCGTTGTCGAGAATGGTCCGTCTGGAGTCTTCAATGGCGTCTTTGATGGCGGTGATTGTGAGAATGGCAATAAGAGGCACCGAGCTCAAGCCTGGATTGTAACCCCCAAATATAGGGAAAAACTAATATATACGTGTTGGCGACTCCTTGTGGAGGGAGGGAAGGAATGTCTCTTGGGAGGGTATAGACTACTTACAACCAGGATGACGACGAAGAGGAAGAAAATGTTGGCGATGTTATGGAACTGGAACCACAGGTTCTTTGGTATGAAAGATAATGGGGTGTATTTTGCGGTCCTGATCTTGTTCCGGGCGAATTGTTGGCTCGGTATCCCATCCTCGTCGAGAAGGTCTGGTGGAAGAGGCAGGTTGACGAAAAGCTTCCTGCCCACGCCGTGATGGTCGGGGTGATCCGGGTCGTTCGGATGCATCTTCTCGTTCAGATTGAAGGTCTTCCGAGCACGCTGGAGGATGGGCATTTTATTGAGACTGCCCATGGTGGCTGTCCGTTTGGACTTTCGCAGCTCTTGGTTTGGCTGCACCGGCCCCTCGGCCTCCGGATGGTTCGGAGGGATCATGGTTGAGGTTCTGTGTGGTTTAGGCGCGGGCGCAAAGGCCCGTTAACCGAATTGACCGCCAGGCTGGCCTTTGACGGCCACCGCGATAGTCCCGTCAGGGAAGAGGAGATGGGTTTGTTGTTGGTCAGAGCGTGTGTTGCTAGTAGTCGCTGCTGGTCTGGTATACACGTATTGAAAGAGCGAGATACGATACGGCGACGAATAAGAAAGGGGGTCGATTATGCAGTGATCCGAGCGGCGCGTTAGATTCGAGTCAATGTGTGTAGAAGCCCGCCCGCTGCGGGAGGAATAAGGAATAGGTTCGAAATCGTGATAATAACGAGTGGACAGAAGGTTGGGTGTAGGAAAGAATTATTTCGGAGAAGACACGCAAGTGGAGAGGGATGGGTTGCGATGGAATGGAAATGCGGGAAGGGAGGCGGCGGTGCAATTCAATTCCGCCTCAAATCCAGAGGGGGTTCGGGGGTCCAACGGTTGCCAGACAGATGCTAATAACTCGGTACCTACCTAGTCGCAATAGTGTGAAGAAAGTTACAAACCACAAGGCAAGGTAAGCTTCATTCCCTTTCTGGAGGAAGGCTCCACTGAAAGGTACATTTTGGCCACCTGGTCAGTACTTCCATCGGGTGTCGGTGGGGTCTCTCCGATCCCACCTAGGTTAGTAACTGACTAATGATCTTTTCGCGGTACATGTACCCCATAGGGGGTCCATTTTCCGTTAGACGTTTCTGTCATACGGGAGCTCCTCCAACAAACGTGCTTACTAACGTACCTATGAGGACCTTTCAATGTACTTGTACATGTAAGGTATCCTTTCTCGTCGGTGATATAATGCACCCCCCTCATCACTGTTGGACCGTTATTATTACTTATTGACACGAAATGCGGAGAGGGTGTGAGTAATTAGTAATTACGCCCGGAAGCCCCGGGAACTAACAAGAGTCCGAAGTCTGGTTTGCGGTTACTGTTTCTATCCCCGACCCATCCATTCTCCTCTACAGTAACGCAGGTGCGATGGTAATAAGAGATCGAGACATAAGAAGACCAAAGGTAAGCAAGAGGTAAAAATAGATCTCACGCTCGGCTGGCGAATTCAGCGACGCGTCCTACACTATTACATTGTCTGTACACTGGTGCGAAATGATGGCCACTTGCTCTCTTGTTGAAGTCACCCCGTCAGAATGTGATCCATGGGTGCATGAAGATGTCTTGCTTACCAATGAGATGTCAAAACGGTGGGGCTGGTGCCAGATCTCGGTAAGAGTTCGAAGACAGGGGCTAATATCTAGGTACTCCTGTATAGTGCATGCAGCGTTTCATACGGAGTTACTGCACGTTGCTGTTCGTGCCTATGTACATATAGCGGGGGAAGCATTGATGACGAGAAAACCGTGTTACCTACCTAGGTACTCTTCACTTGTGCTTAGAACCCGTACCGTATGTATGTCGTACGTTGTAGAAGAAGGGAGAAAGGAGAGAAGTGTGGGACGGTCCGCTCTCTTATCACGTCCGAGTCCAACAACCTACGAATCCCGAGTTTCCCGAATTCCAGGCTGACCTCCGAATGCTTCTCAAAAAGGCTAGGAGAGACAAGGTTACAGGGGGTGCTTTTCCGTTACCGTACGGATAAGCCATACTACAAAAGGTAGTTACACACAACCCGATACCTCCCTTCCTGCATCTCATCGCAGGTAGGTAATTATAATGAGAACCAACTGAAGAGACAAATCCTCCCCATCCTAATAATACGACGCAAAGGCAAGTCACGAAACGTGTGCACACCTGCAGCTGACGGACGGTCGGTCAGCCAACCACAGCTAGGACCAAGATTCTCCATCGACCAATCTGATGTCAATCTCAATTACGAACACATCTTCCAAACTTGGTCCTCATTCAGGGGTAAAAGGGGCACAGGGCACAGGACGCGGACGTGTGCCATATTTAAGCCTTGCCTTGTCAACCTTGGAACTTTCTACCCTGCGGTCCCGGTAGTTGAAGGTCGTCAGTACTCGCCTTACAACGTACGTCTGGAATGAACGCTGAGCTGAGAGATCTTAGCCCCAACACGCCAGGGACATAACTAAGTACTTCGAGATCTACCTGGAGATCTGCTGATCAACAACGTAATTACATTTCAAAGGCATCGGTTTACAACGTATATCATCCCCAACCATGTACACTACAGAAGAGTGCGTCTGGGGTGTAGCAAGTTATGTGTCACGTGACCTCGCAGAACATGGCGAGCTCAGCCAATGAGTTCAGATACCGTAGGTGGGGTCGCCACGCGCCACTTTTCGTTTCGGACGCGTCCTCCCAAGTCCGTCGAAAGGGACCAACTGCTCTGTGAAAGATATCAGCGTCTTATCCAAGTCTTATGTGTTCTCCATCGTTTAATCGCATCATCCATCTGACGGTCATGATGTCAGTCTAAATCACACGGTCAAAATATTCTGCCCAAGTCGCCTCATCTACCTGACCGCAAGCTCACACACACTGTCTCGTGGGCTCATGAGAGCGCCATGTCCTACGCGCAAAGAAGTATAAGAAGTTATTTCTTGTCCAGCCAAACCAAGTCATCCGCGACGTCTGCAAAAAACCCGACTTCATCTCAAGGTCCGAACGACAGCAGAGGCTCCAGTGCAGCTGGCAGCGGTCGGGATCACACTCCCGGGCCGGTTGGTACAGGCCGGTCATTTCCAGATGATGATGAGGTTGTACCAGCCTGGCGGCGAAGCCAATCATTGTCTTACCGCCCAGATCAGGAAGCCAATGGCTTGGAACAGAACAGAAGTGCTCTCAACTCGTCCGCGCCAGATCCTCAACATGAAGGCAGCGGCGGTTCGGGCCGGTCCACACCAACACGTCCTACGACACCGGTGACCAATCTCTCCGGTTCTGCAGACACATCAACTCCCACACGAGCCTTATTCGACGTAGCCAAACATGAGAGAAGCACTGGGAAACGCAATGCAGACGTTGCTTTTCTCTCGCCCAAGAAGGACAGGACTAAGACGCCCAGGATAGACGCGACTTCGGATATCCTGTTAGGGCCGTCGGCGCCCCTGTCACCACTCCCCACGCTTTCCTCGTCCGCCCTCCCGCCATCTTCCCCATCAGCGTCCGAGAATGCGAGGCCGTCTTTCGATATCAACATGGAGATTAAGGGCTCCGACGATGAAGATGACGATGCCGCTTCGGACTCTTCCTTTCCCGAACTTGAACTGCTTCCAAAACCGCAGCCCCTACCGAAGGTGCCATCCGAGCGCGAGCGCTGGGCTCCATTCGCTACCCCTAAATCACGACGGAAAGCCGGAAGGGTCCACCAATCTCCGTTGACTATCCATCCCAAACCCATGTTCAACATGAAGACGTTACTTGAGCATCAGCGTAAAGAGGATGCCATCCAAGCCAGTTTCGAAAAGCTCGAGGAGGCTGAATCCAAGGCTAGAGCGGAAGCGGCTGACACGGAACCCGACTATGCCGACTTCAAACCGAGCCCCAACACGGCTCGCCGGAGATTCATCAGCGTCGCCGGACTCAAGGACGACGAGGTGGCGGGGAAGGCGTTGCGGGCCATGGAACGTACGGAAGCCGCGAGCGCGGTGAAGAACCGTTGGTACTTCTTCAATCCTAACCTTGGGGGCAGCGCGGCGGCAGAGACATCCGAGCCTTTTCCCTCCAAAGCCGCCAAGGGGCCGTGGAGCATTCTGGCCGTGGACGGAACGCGAGCGCTGCACCTACGGTCATCTTTGTTCAAGGATTTTGCCCGCAGGTTTGAACTCCCCGATGAGATTCTTCTCTGGGCTTTACATTCCGTACACTCTGAAAAATCTCTGCAGCTTCGCCAAGAGTACTGCAGTCTCATCAGCAACGTGTCTGCCGCCCAGGTCAGGCGACTCGCCACTCCAGACTTGTTGCGACAGCTTTTCCGTCGTATCGGGGCGAACCCTCACGTTGACGACCAGAAGCTTCAGCCGGTGAGGCAAGTCGAGAAACCCTACGAAGACAGAGACTGGACGGGATTGCGCTTGTATCTGGATTGGGTCTATAATATATCACCGTATCTGGAACCAGCGTCTCTCACCTACGCCGCTATCACCCTTCTTCGCATGGCCGTGGATGAGACACTTCTAGCCAATGCCGATGTCCGAGTCGACCACCAATTTGCCCTCCTTGGTCTCGTCAAGGCTGTGGACGATGCGTCTTGGAACAAATTTGTAAGCCACCTCTTTTTCTCTTTTGCCATTTTCCCTTTTTTTTGGCTCATGGGACTGTTCCAAGACTGACCAATTATTAGTGTGAAGATGTCTCCACGTCCTTGTCTTCTGCCTTTGAGCAGAACGTCTTCCGTTTGTTGCCTCTCCTATCTATGAGTGGGGTGGATGCGAGGCTCCGCCAGCTGCGACAAAGATTGGCGGCGGCATTTTTCTTCGACAACATGTCACTCGCCCGAGAACCGCCCCATGGCAGCATCATCATCCGGGAGGCCGCCGCGCTTCTTCAGAAGGACGATTTCAAGATCAATCGCAAGACGGACTACGGGGAGTTTAAGGCCCGGATTCAGTTGCTCGACATTGCGCTCGGGGACGGCGCGTTCACGCCACGCCACAGCGATGCCGATCACGAGGCAAAATTCAATGCCGACGTAGACCACCTTGCCCAGCAACTGAAGAGCCTCTGGGCCAGCATCAAGGACTCGGGTGCCGTCTACCTATCCCGCACCGAGGCGAAAAGCGCAATCGACAGTGCTCAGAAACGACTCACGTACCAAATCCGGACCATCCCCCCACCCAAAGAAAACATCTTCGACTTGCCCGGGCACAAGGAGGAGGTCGTGACGCAAAAGCAAAAGGACTTTATGGACAAGTTCATCGGAAATCTCAAGAAGCCCAGGGCGGCCAAAATCGAGGGTGGGTCGCGTCCAAATGGCGTTGCAACCAGTGATGACGAAGCGACCGACAAAGACGAAACTTTCATGACGGCCCCAGACGTCTAGGTAATTAGGATCTTGTTTCAAGCGAGGAAACTACATGGTATATATGGTAAATGGTAATGATAATGACCTGGTTCATCCCGGCTACGGACATTGTGTGTGACGATCGTACAGCGCTCCAAGGCACATAAGCAGGTGTTCCCACCCATTTAGTTCCGGATCCTCAAAAACAGATTAGAACATCCAGCCTGTGCCGGGGTGCGCAGGGATGGGGGAGTGTAACGGAAGACATGGCGCCGCGGGCTGTGGTCTGGTATAACGCTGCCACAGACTATAAACGCGCTTAATCGTAAAACCTGCGGTTGGGGTTCTGTCCGAAAAGAGTGTCTCGCACAGCCGGCAACGCGGTCTCCTGTAGGAGTCTTAGCCGCTTCTCGAAAGTGTTGTCAATCTCGATCTTTCCGTTGCCGCCAACGATGACCGCGCCGCCGCCGCTGTAAAATCCCCCCTCGTTAGCATGGCTGCACTTGTTATGAAAAATAACGTGGGCTGAACAGGAGGACGGGTGGGTGGGGTTTGTTTGTGACAACTGCGTACCTTCCCTCTGGGAGATATTCGTCCTTATCCACGACAGCGGAAGTGTCCTTGCCAACCTGTTTCTTGTATTCCTTTACGGCATCCTCGATGGCCTTTTTCGTGATGTCGGCGTCGGCTTTCCGGACGCGGACCTGGACCGCAGGCTCGCTCAGGGCGTAGAGACCGTCGAGGATAAGATTCTTCAGAATATCCTGGTATTTAGATTTATCCTTTGTGCCTTCGCTAAGCTTTTGGACTGCGGTGTCGAAGATGGAGTCCACCATCTCCTGTCGAGCCGCGAGGATCCTCAGCCGGGTCTTGTTGGCAACGGTGGAGCGGGTGATTTGCTGGGACATGGTGGCCTGTTTGAACTTCTTCTCGTAGGACGCGTCGATGGCGTCGGTCTCCTGGCGGACGAGCCTAGACTTCTCGATGGCGAACTCTTCGTTGGCTTTGATCTCGATTTCGCGGGCTTTCTCCATAGCTTCCTGCTTGATGAACGCCGTCATCTTGCGGAGCTCCTGACCGACCTGGATTTGGGGCGGAGGAAAATTAGCCTCTAACTCGCTGCTGCAGGGAGGTTAAGAACCAGAGCGGCCTCCGCCTCATGTGTGAAGGGGGCATCCCCAGGGTGGGCGAGCGAGCTCACTTGGTCGTCGGTCAATGGCTGTTGCGACATCGTGAAGGAGGTGTTTGTTTAACCGAGGGAGGGGGGTTTGTTGAGGTGATTCAGCGAGAATTTGAACAAGCAGATGATGGGTTGGCGATGCTGGCACTCCAAAATCACCTAGTCGAGATGTTGATATGTTGAGATGTCGTAGAGAAGTGTACGATCCCAGGCTGGAGGTGTCGCTGGCCCACCAGCCAGCGTCATGTGGAGTGGAGTCGGCTTCTTGCTTGTGTACGTTGTACGCTGTACATACGAAGTACACTCCGTAGCCTCGTGCAGCCACAATAGCTCCAACCAACCGCTGCTCTCTCCACCAAGTGCCTCCACTTCTCAGCTTGTCCCCCCGGCGCGTCGCGCAGTCGCACCGCCACAGCTTCTGATATGTGGAGTGCCACACAAAATTCAAGGTACCCACTAATTACCGTAAAATGCGTTCACTTGGTTCCGTGACAGGCGGCGGTCAAGGAGTTACGATGTATTACTCTGTATTATTAGTTACCTACGTATCGGGATAGCAATCCCCGTGATTAGGCCCTGGAGCGATGCCAGACGTCTATTGAAATCTTGTCCCTTTCAGCATCCCGTCCTGTCCTACACACCTTTTATGTTTTTTTTGAACGACGATTACCTTTACGGCCTCAAGGGGTCCTCCTATTTTTACTCGGCAAATCGCCATTGACGTCGCCTCGCTAATTACCTACTGACTCGAGCAATCCTATACTCTCCCGACGCACTCGCAGTCAGACTGCCACCACCAGCAAGCCACTGTCGGAGTTTGAACTTTGCAATCCTCTTCCGGAACCTTGAGGGCTTTACTCGCTGAGCTTCGATCCATTAGCCCACCGACCGACTGTCCATTTACCTACCTAGCTAGCGACCATCCCAACACACGCCTAAACTATAGCACATACGAAGTACGAAACGACACGAGCTTACCCGCCGTACACGGCGGTCGAAACCTATATATATGGGACTACTTGCCACGTCTCTATTTCTCAGCCGCCAGATGACCGATATCTAGGCTACTGCGCGAGCATGGGGCTTCTAGGTGGCCTCTCCCCGGGGGGAACAATCACGGTTCGTTCAGTTTGAATCGCGTCCTTCAGCACGTCGCGAATATGCTGCTATCTAACACGTCCGGTGTCTGTCAGATTGGCATCTTCGTCGGCCTCCTCTCCACCAGCATTCAGAGCCTAGGACTCACCCTCCAGCGCAAGTCGCATATACTTGAAGATGAGAAAGAACCACACGAAGTACGCCGGCCGCCTTATCGGAGGGCGAGATGGCAGTTAGGAATGGGCATGTTCATCGCTGCGAATTTACTCGGGAGTACAGTCCAGATTTCGACTCTCCCGCTGCCAGTTCTCTCGACACTGCAAGCCTCGGGCCTGGTCTTCAACTCCATTTGCGCGACCCTCATACTGGCCGAGCCGTTCACGAGATGGTCACTGTGTGGAACTCTTCTCGTCTGCATCGGCGCGGTCCTCATTGCCATCTTCGGTGCTATTCCCACTCCCCCGCATGATTTAAGGGAACTCCTTGAACTCCTCAATCGACGACCATTTGTTATCTGGATGATCCTCCAGGGCCTTTTCGTTGTCGCCGTAGCCGTCATCACGGACAGCCTCAAACTCGTGCCGAAGTTGAAGCAAAATCCCACATTCCGATTCGCTCGAGGCCTAGCGTACGGCTGCATCAGCGGCACTCTGTCGGCGCACACATTGCTAGTGGCCAAATCGGCCGTTGAGCTCCTCATTAAGACCTTCTCTGGCTCGACGAACCAATTTGTACACTGGCAAAGTTGGGTCCTAGTGCTGGCGTTGATTACGCTCGCTCTAACACAACTCTATTACCTTCATCGTGGATTGAAGCTCGTCTCGACATCTGTCCTATACCCCTTGGTTTTCTGCGTATACAACATTATTGCGATTCTGGACGGCTTGATTTACTTCAACCAAACTAATCTCCTAGGGCCGCTGCGGGCCGGCCTGATAGCTCTAGGCACGGTAATTCTTCTTTCGGGAGTTCTGGCCCTCTCTTGGCGTCTGAGTGACGAGCAGCACACGCCCGGTGTAGGGCAATCATCCCTGGCGCCAGGCTTGGGTCTGGTCGATGACACGGAAGGAGAGGAGGATTCTCTGCTGGGGTCGGACTCCCACGAGGAGGGTAACGCACTCCTCGGCAGCTATTCTACTTTCAAGCCAGCGGAAAATTTCGAAGGCACTCCCTTGACGCCGACGACGAAGCCCAATGACACTCTCCTCTGGCAGGAGCGTGCCGAAATTTGGGGCGAACTCCAAGATCAGGACGCTCCAAGCTCGCCCCTCCCCCGGTATCGCTCTAGCACCTTGCCGGCCAGCGAAACCACGACACTGCTCCCAGCACGTCACTTCAGCAGTGGAGCAAGTCCCTTATCCGCCAACGCAGCTGGGCCGTCGTCCGCTGCCACCGAAAATCCACCTCGTCGGCCTGGTCGCCGGAGGCGTAAGTCCACCGGCTTTCCAGGTTTCACGGCGCGTCGCAGCCGGCGGAGAAGCCAGGTCTCGTTACAGGACGCTCTGGGCGGTGTATGGAGGATGAGCTGGTGGCGGCCACGCCATGGGCGAGAGGGGCGATCCAGTAGCGATGTCGAGAGCGAGGCCGCAATGTTGCCTGGATCAAGGGCTGCGACCGACGGTGTGAGAAACCGGGATAGCACGGGCACCATTGTTCCGTGGCCGCCGTACCAAGATGAGCCTGAACTCCCAGACCTAAGAGTGCCGGGCAGCGGAGGTGAGGCCAGCCATCCTGCTCAGGAGCACATTGATGGCGAGGGCGAGGTGAGGAGATGGAACGGAGATTAGCAGGGGTTGGCCTCTTTGTTTTTCTGGTAATGCCGGGCATCGGTTTGCTTGATTTCCCTTCTTCCGTCTTGAATTGGTTATGGGTTTTTCATACAATGGAGTGCAGGTGTTGGCTGGGAGCGCGAATGGGTCTCTTGCTACCTGGGTTGGAATTCAAGGCGCTTCTAGATATACCATTGACATCGAAGGGACTAGGACAGGATAGCTAGTTCGAAGCCAGTACCACAAGCCAGTGGGCGGGTGTCTCGCAGCAGTCTTAATTCATATAGACTTCGCGAATAACCAGCTCAAGACTTTATCGTTAACATGGAACTTCTACATAACGGACCGATAACCAAGGGACGCTCGTAGACTTCACATATACAGACATGTCACCATACCATCGCCTCTCGGGGAGATCAAGGACGAAGTAACACAGGGAAATAGGAGTGGCAGTACATGGGTTACACGCCGACCCTCTAGCCCACATTGGTCGACATGAATTGTTGGATGAACTGCTAGAGGGCGAGCAAGTTGCTGCGCGCTCAAAATGGACTCTTGTGGCAGTCGGTTTCCGGGGTTATCCTTTTCTCCGCTATTGGACAAGTAATGACTCGGTATGATGTTGAAGATCGTGCAAAGTGAATATCACGGCCAATATAACAACGCAACTCCCGAGTTCGCCACTGAATCCATAATCACCGACGTGGTCCATTGAAGCACCATCCTGACATGAATGACATGCAGACGGCTAGGTGAAGCCCCTGACTCAGACGCGAATCTAAATTCTGAGGTACCCCCTCTTCTCATCGATGTGGCGGAACCGCTCGCGCTCTCTCCGGTCCTTGAGGAGAATCGTTGTACAAATAATGAGAAGAGTATCAACACCGACCATTCCGAATACGGCAGTGAAGATGTCGTCGAGGAAGATATTTGCAAAGGAGGTCACTGGGCCAACGCAGCCGCGCATGAGGGCCGCTGCAGCCGGGGAGGGACAGATATCGTCGGTGATGAAAGCAGGGGTGGTGCTGTTAAAGTAACCGCAGCATTCGAACTAAGAGGGTGAAACGGGTAAGTCAGACGCTCGATGCAAACAAGACAACGATAATGGCAAACACGTACGGCGGTCTGCATGAGGCTTCGAACCCCGTCATTCTGGTCCGTCCAAATATCGAGGAAGCGGTCTTGCATACGGAGGGTGAGAATCCAGAGGAAGACGCCAATGCACAGCGTGAAGAGGGCACAGAAGACGATGAGGAAGCCGGAGAGTTTGAGCCACCCGCGGGTGGGGGTAATGATGCCGGGAAGTGTGAGAACAAAAGTGATGAAGATGAAGACGGCGTTCGCGATCCCCGCTATATTGATAGGATACGTTAGTTCAAACGCGACCTTTATTACTGGATCGAAATGGGAACCCACCTTCAAATGGGAAATTCTGGTAAATCAAGTGCCTAACAGCCTCTCTCCCTTCGGTGGCATCCTCGGTCATTTGTTGCCGGGCAATCAACGAAAACCCCAGGGTAATAGCTCCCGTGGCAAGGAACAGGACATCGGCGGCCACAAAGGTCAGCAGAATCTTGTTCACCATGTCGCCGGCGGTGTCGCTCCACGTCGTGCAACTGGTGGAATGTTGTCGAGGTTGTCGAGTGTTGTTAGGGACGTGACCCGCCGTTCCCAATCGCGGGACTCGTGTCTATTCGGACGCGTATAATTATCCCAAGGCTTTGGGCTGTGACTCGGTGTTAAGAAATTGGTGGGAAGTTTGACGACCAGCGTCTTTGGTAGAAAAAATGATGTAGTCTCGTCGAGGGGGGGAGGAATATGTCGCCCGTGGTAAGGAATGGGACCGGCAAGCTGGTGAAAAAGAAGAAGAGAACCTCGTCCGGCAAGGGAAGATGTCGTCTCGGAGGAAGGACGCAAAAAAAGTGAACGAATCGAAAGAATCGAAAGAATCAAAAGAATGACCAGGCTTGTTCTGTCCCTTTCCAAGGAGAGACAAAGAACCAAAGCTTGTATTATTAGATGAAGCGAAAGGCGTGTTCGCTCACGCGGAGCTGGTTAGGAAAGGTCCCAATTCGCCGAGTTCGAATTCAGGAGGACAGGCGGAAAAGAAAAAGAATAAAAAAGAAGCCACAAAAAAAGAGGAAACAGATGGATGCACGTAAAAGACGTGGGGTAGAACTCGAAAGGGCACAGAAGGCTGCCTCGGTCGTCGAGTCGCAGACTCGTCGTGATGACGCGGGTCCCCGACGGGAACTGTTTCAAAATGGAGCCAAAGCACCCGCCTCCTTCTAATTCGTACATACATACTTGACTGTGCCGAGGGACTGTGGGTCTCCCAGGGGACTTACCCGCCAGGCCATGGTGCCACTAAATCGCGCCGTACGAGGACGGTGCGAACAGCATGGCCAATCAGAGGACGTCAAAGGTGGAAGACTCGCCTGATTTGGGAGGGCTAGCCCCGGCGCTTGACCGATGCGATGAAAGTGCCGTTTGCATGGACGTTTTCAACTGATCTCTGAAGGTGCTGCTTTGTTTCCAATAATAACCCGACGTCCCTGTGGTGGTAGCGTTTATTGGCGTTTTTTCCACGGTTGCGAGAGACTGCATCATGAGTTTATTACAAAAGCCAGCCTTCTGAGGAATGTTCAAGTTTCAGTCGACAACAAACAGACCCTTTGCTAGTCTTTACCTCGTAACGTCTGCCGTCGTGGCTCTACTAGGAGCAGCCATTTGCGTATTTTGGTGTATGCAATGAGGTAACAAATTACGTCGTAGACGACGACAAGCTGTTCACATGTCGAGGAGTAAAGCAGTTGGTTGATTATCTGGATGGGCATCCACAGAGACTACCACATCATTAATAATACATATCTTCGGCTACGAGTCCATCGAATCAGTTGATGCTAGCAATTCCTCATAGATCCGTCTGTAGTGTAGTGTACGACGTACATAGTGGGCAGTGTGACATAAAACCATGTCTACTACCACGAAAAAGTCAAGCTCGACATGTTACGAGTCTCAGAGGTCTCTACGATGAAATCTAGATGACATTTCAGAATTTATACTCCGTGGTCAAATGAGATCTAAACCGGGAACTGATAATTGACAGCTTTCCGGATGTAGGGTTGATCCGGGATCTTCCCAAACCAAATCGAGGAAAGCCAGATCGTGAATCGGCCTGTGACGAGATTGACGAGATTGGGATCAGCAAAAGCTGGCCACCAATTCCTCGAGGACTACCTTATCCATTCATTGGTGATAGATACGATACTCTCTACCAGATAAGCAACTGAGATGCCTTCGCCCACAGCTCCCGCCGGAGAATATACGGAGGGAGTACCATGCGGGTTGGGGATTCCTCACATGCAGATGAGCATCCCGGCCGCCCCTAATGTTGTTTGCAAGAGGATAATACCCTAACGCGGGTTATGTACAACGTATGTACATATGTACGTTGTAGTTGTATTTACGCTAGGTTTCTTTGCCGTAGGTAAACCACCCAAAATACTCTTCCGCATGGGCGTTTTGTTTTCTCCCTCCGAGACCATGCAGTAATTATGTTATCATAAAGTCAAACCCCACCTAGTATTTGATCATGCGTATCATTGATTTGGGTGTTTTCTTTCTCTCCTTTCTTCCTCGCGCGGGAGTATTACAACTCAAGGCTGAGGCGGACAGCGCAGACTGATATTGATGGTTGAGCGCCGTGATTTCATGGCGGCAAACGAGCCTTAGCATCAACATCGTGGGGCTAGGGGCTAGGGGGCGTGTACATTGTATTCTCGCACTGGGGCTAGGCATACAGTGTGAGTACAGACAACGAACACCACCCCACCCCCTCTCTTATTACAGTGTTTTAACTAAGTGTACCAGACCGTTTGTCCGATTGGGTACAAAGGAGCCGTGTACGTACCAGATACCTGTAATATACTGGTAAACTGGCTTTCTGACTTTGTAGTCTGTATGTACAGAACTCTTGGTCTGTAATATGTATGGCTTGGTGTCCGTAGGTACTTTATACAAGTATATACGAATACGTGTAAACAAATTCCACGTTTTGACACTACAGATGTATATTGTACTGACGTAAACCACATTTTTTACTTGCCGTTTCCCAATGTCTCTGGCCTTCAATATTCTAGTATCATAATATATCTTTTTTATTAAACTCCTGCACTGGTTTTCCTCGCTACCTGCAAGCATCTCTCCTCGTGTCCGAGGAACGTGGGTACTTTGAGACGCGCAGGTGTATGTAGACCCACAGCCTCTAGTACAGTGTCCTCGCACCGTAGACGTTGGTTAAATGGAAGAAGGGGAGGAACGGGGGACACAGTGGTACGTACCATTTTAGAGGGCCTAAAGTGGGCGCCGTCGCTACTGCTGACCAGGTTGCCTTTCCACTTGCCCTATAGAAATACAGGAAAGCGAACTAGGGTCCCACTTACTTGACTCCTTCGGCACCACCAATCTCCTGCGCCCGCCAACCAGGGTGTCGCGTTATTCCCCAGTTGCAGAGCCGAACTTCCTCGCGTTCTTTCCCCGCCTTTGCCCTTTCTTAAACAGTCTGGTCATGGCCACGCCCGTGCTACCACCTCACTATCCTCTTTTCATTCAACTCCGCTGCTTTCTCCTGCCTTAACCTCAATCGAGAAGTTCTAGCTGACATCTGCGTTGCTTGTTTTCTCTACAAGGAAGTCGCTCGACATTGGGAACCCGTTATTTTGGGAACACCCCAATTCCTGCATTTATTTCATCGATTCGGTGATCTCAACCACCCTTTCGAGTCGCGTTTTCATTTGTTTTGTGCCACACGCTGTGAACAACGAGAGAAAGACCGGCTTACCTACTTTGCCTCTTCTCACTCGTACGTAACAAGCACCTGGCCCCGCCAACGAATCAACGCTGCCGTTCCCAAACCACATCGACATCCCAGACGAAGGTCCAGCATTTGGACAAAGCCCCCCCAAAAAAAAACATATTAAATTAAACCCCAGCATTCCTGACTTTCCTTCCTCGGAATCCCAACTCTGATACGTCGAAGCCCGAACCAGGCTCCAGCAAGAGAAGAAAGCTGCCACATACCCATCGCGCAGCGCCCCTCCAACCGTCGCCAGATCAAGTATAGATCCATCGGTACCACGCCCAAAACAGAATCCATCTCCACCACATCTCATCCTTTTTAGCCCGTGATTCAAGCGATTAGCAATGACCGACATCACCGAACAACACGAGCAAGCCTCGCCGCAAGGCGAGATTGAAGAGACGCAATCGGTCAACAATGGCAACGCGCCCGAGAATCGCGGCATCAAACGCCAACGTCCCAGTGGCGAGGAAGAGGAGGAAGAGGAAGAGAAGGGCGGCCGCGAACGCCGCAAGATTGAAATCAAGTTCATCAGCGACAAGTCGAGACGCCACATCACCTTCTCCAAGCGGAAGGCGGGCATTATGAAAAAGGTAAGCTACCATACCAGCCTGCAATGACTCCCTGGTGGCGCGCCATCCATCGGACACGCGACGCGCTTCGCTCTCGCGCACTTTCGTCCATCCACTCGCTCTCTTCACATCCCGAACGCCTAGGCTAACGCGACAACGTGATAGGCCTATGAACTTTCAGTCCTGACCGGCACCCAAGTTCTCCTGCTAGTCGTGTCGGAGACCGGCTTGGTCTACACCTTTACCACGCCAAAACTCCAACCGCTCGTCACCAAGGCTGAGGGCAAGAATTTGATCCAGGTATGTTGGCCCCGCGTCTGTTTCTCTTGTCTTTTTGCATCTTGTTTCGCAGTGCAGTTCCGCTAATATGGTCAATCGTCTAGGCGTGTCTGAATGCTCCGGAGCCCGGCCAGGGCAACGAAAACGGCGTGGACGACGGGAATCAAGTGGAATCGCCGGAGGAGCCGCCCCAACAACAACACCTCCCTCCTCAAGCCGCGCGTCCACCACCGGGCATGCCCCAAAACCCGCACATGCCACCAAATTACATGCCAAATATGGGCATGGATCCGTCAAATCTCGCGTACGGTGGCTACGTGAATCAGCAACGAGGAGGCGGTTATCCAATGCCCCAAGGGGGCATGCCGCAACATACGCCCCACCAGTCATGACGATCCGCCTCGACGCCCGAAACTGTTACTAGCTGATACCCCGGCATACTGCATTCTGGAGATCTCGACCTTCGGTCCTGACACATCCTCGCCATCCATCTAATGGGGGAGGTTCCGACGGTCTGGCGTTCACTCTAGTGTTCCTCGTATTATACTACTGATTAGCGGTCATCACCGCCTTTTTTCCCCGCTCTTTTGCTCCCTTGTTCCGCTGATTTCATTGCCTTTGCGTGTTCCCTCTGTCCGTCGCCATCTTCCCGTCGGCTCGCCTTGTCGCCGCGTCACATAAATAGCCTCAACGGCTTCTTTTTATGATGAGCAACTGGACATCATGTCTTCGCCCAAACTTCGGACTGCCCATGTTCCATGGACATGGGTAGCATGAGCGACCGGGACGAGGACTGCGATGTGGATGGCGTCGATTCAGTCTCTGAGACGGGCCCAGCTGGAGGGTTCTCCAGCGACACAGAATGAGAGAAGGGGTCTATCTGGGAGGAATGGATGGCGAACCGGTATTGAAGAGGCAGTCTTGTGTTTACGCAAGGCCCAGCGTCAGGGAGGTCAGCTCCAGGTTTTCGAGAAATACGGACTGGTTGCGAGGCATTAGTGGTTTAGTCGTTTTCTTTTCTTTTTTCAATCCTGTACTGCTCACGACAGGAATTGCTTGGGTGGAGGAGAAGGGGAGAGGAAGAGGCCTGCCGCCACGAACCGGCAGCACTTTCGGAGGGCCATTCGTAGCTATCTATACATACCTTCCGCCGTACATCCGTACCGCTCCCTCTGCTTCGTGTAGGAATAGGGCGAACGGGTGGAAAGAAGGGGCCAATGTGACCCAGATGAGAAATTTTGCATTTCGTCGTCGTTTAGTGCACCTTGCCTTTCATAACATGTGAGGCTCTTCAGTTGAACATGGATCCCCTACGTAGGCTATAATAAGCCCAGGGTCAAATCGCAACGACGGGCACATAGGTTGCAGAGTCCAGTCACGGCCTGCAAATTTAGGTGAGTCTAGGTCTGGGCATGGTGATCTCGGTCGGTCTAAATGCAGTAAATCCAGAAGGTGAGTGGTCCACCCATCTGGGCGCCAGCAACCCCGTGTGCTCCAGTCTACCGGAACACTGGGTACAGTCAAAATCCGGTCGAACGGCTGCGCATGGAGGGAGACCAACGGATTGGGAAGGATTGAACTTCCTGATTCGCCATGTTTTTCACTGGCGGTGCTCAAACGCGGGAAAATCTCCGGCCCTTAGTATCTGGAGCCACGTTGCGGGTGAGATGGGACTATGGCCTGGGATGGGATAGTGTGCTGGGGTCTCTCCCGTGCTCGGCGCGGGCGGCAATCGGGAAGCCTTGACTTGAGTCGCAGGTATCTACTTCCCTACTGTTTGTATCGGATTCGATGGCAGGAAGATTAGGAACATTGGATGGGCCGTGTTTTCCCCTTCTGTTCTTGCTTTTGGATAATACGCTGTCAAGAGTGGCAGCAGCCGCAGAGCAGAAAGAGTTGGCAATTCGCTAAAGTGACAACTAAAGGTGATGGATTTCTCGTCACGCATTCTGTCGGTGGCCATCAAACATAAGACAGGAAGGAAAACTGTCGATTTATGGAGTAATTAATATACGGAGGGCGACAGCTTCGGCCCAGAATTTTTCACGCCGAATGATTCTGGATTAGGTAGGAGATTAGGATGGTCTGAATTTCTGTCTATCCGTAAATACGGAGTGATACGTTCCCGAGATCAAAGGTTCAGACTCATTACATAGACATTCTTCGAATACAGTAAAGACTGAACTGCGTTCCGAAACGAAACCCATCACATTGACCCTGCGATGACGCTCCTTAAAATTTCACGATTATGTAAGCCGGAAATACGGAGCTCTCTGTGAGGCGGAAACACGAGAGGAATGATATCCAGGTTATATGGAATGTGAGACGGTGTGACTATGACACCAACATACCTACGTCAAGGCCTCCAAGTACCATACCTACCTACCTACCTAGGTAGGTACACAATTTGCATATATTCGTATGTACCTGTTGAGTCGCACGTATTGTTATAGTAGCGAATACAGTCAATTACTCTAGGAACCACCGCAAGGACTGGCGTATCAGGCTTTTATTACCTCCTTCGGATCAGAATCAGCTATCGTAGCTATCATAGGCATCGCGGTTACTATCTCGACACAACTACACATGCATTTCGTAGTAGTGAATGGGTTGGTCCTGAGATAAACCAAAGAGAACATCTTATGAACCCCCTGATTTTTGATCTGCATGTGACCACTCAACTGGTACACATACCAATTAGGTGTCCCCATCTCGCCCCCACATTCTGCTTGCCTCTCCCAATACGAACCAACACGTGCTTTATAACCGGTAACACTCATTTCGATAGGGCCTAGCGTGCGCAGTTTTGAGAAGGTTTCTGCAGGGCATGGGCCCAAGCGGCGTCCATATGTACTGGTACAAACTTGGGACAAGCATGGATCATCAACGTCGCTCCATTTCGATGCAGGTGAACGTTTTGAATGCAAGACAGCAGCGTTGGACATGACAAGATCATTAACAAAGCCATGGCCAGCATTAGGCAAAGGCTTCCCATATTCAGCTATAGAGCAACGCCGTTGGAGATTTTTCCCTTCTCCCTCTAATTCCAGAGCATTGTATGTAAATCGCTTGATCCCAATGCATGCCACCCTAGACGCCGAGACAACGGAAAACGCCGATTTCGTAAAGACAAGTATAAGACACGGGACGAGAGCGTGTAAAGAGTAGAGCATCGAATCTAATGCGCGTCGGACAGGGTAAATCGTCCAGTAGCAAGACTGCCGAGGAACACTCCGCCAAGGACAGAGAGGAAGTAGCCCACGTTCATGCTCATGACGGCCAACATGCTGCGAAAAAAAGATACGTTAGTGCACCGTCTCTTCCGAGGGCAATTGAGAGCGACGAGAAAGGAGGAGAGGGGAGATTGCTGCGGACTCGGGAAAGAACTTACAGAAGGTATGCCACGGCGGCAATGACCGTGTCGAGGAGGGCGCGGAGGGGGTCAATGGACAGGCGCCAGGGGCGGACGGTGCCTGTCCTCCTCTCGACGACGGTGACGTTCTCCTCGCGGCCGTTCTCGGAGAGGACCATGTGCTTCGCGAGGCTGTCGGAGGAGAGCTTCTCGCTGAGCGGGGTCTTGCCGGCAACGACGACGTAGCGGCGGCGCCACTCGCGGTCGAGCCAGCGCTGCTCGAGGACGGCCTTGGCGGCGAGTAGGAGGCGGAGGAGGGCGGCGAGGGCGATGAGGAAGATGCACGTAGCGGCGTAGGTGCCGGTGTTGGTCGGGGTCCAGGCCTCTGAGAAGAGGGAGGTCTGCATCAAGTTTTGAAAGATAACCATCATGCCCATGTCGTGGCCACCGTGGCCACCGTGACCACCGCCGCCATGAAGGTGCTCGCTGTGAGGTGCCATTGTGCGAGACGTCGTCAAGTGGAGGAGGGAGTTGTGCTCCCGTATGTTTTCTCCCCGAGGAGATGGGATGGGGGATTATGTATGCTCAAGAAGGAAAGTAAAGATTTGTTCGTCCTTTCTGTTCCGTCCTTTTCTTTTTCTTTCGCGCGGAATTGACGGTGGGAGAATTGTCGTCGTCGTCGTCGTCGTCGTCGTCAAGAGGCCGGAGAGGCAGACAATGTTATCTTCCGGTGGTGAGGAGTATTATATTCGTCGTGAAACTCAGTAACAAAGTACCGTTCTACCCAATGCCGGTATGTTTGTCTGTTTGTCTCGTGTGCTAGGTCGTGTGTTTGTGTGAATGTGGGGAGAGGAAGGGCGATGGTATATAAATGTAAGACCGTTTTGTGAAGCTCGCGACGGGCAACCTTGATGGAATGCGTCCTTTTTCCAAGAGACAAGAGGGGCACTAATTCCCAATCTGATCGTTAACACATTTTGTATGCTCTCTCAGTGGTTAGATGTTAAGAAGCGACGTACCTAGTCTTGTGCCACTTGCGACGCCTGTCAGACAACCTTCGCAAACCTGCTCAATTGGCGTGGGATGGCATGAGGCTTGAGCCCCTTTCGGCATTAGGGGCAGTGGGGCCGAGCGAGCCGGGCTCTGGTTAGAAACGTTCATTGGCACAGAAACGGCTCCTGACTAAAGCCACTGGGACTTTCCGTCGAAGATACAGGTACAGGTACTTGTGATCGACATTCCCCTCTTCTCACTCATCCTCCCAATTTCTCAGGATCCTTTGTTCTCAAGATTTCAAGACTGAGATAACAAGACGAGGTTGTTGATTGCCTTACCATGAACGTAACTACTGCACCTTGGCTACATGTGTTCTACGAAGCTACACATGTACTGAGTAGAACCAATCTATTCTCAACGGCATACCATTGGCGGTTGGTCTCGGGGCCCAGGTAACAATGCAGTCCAGTCCCGCTCTCGTCGGTAAAGTACTGGATGAGAAGCACCCGAGGGGGTTGCAGTGCAGCGCGAAGCTTTGTTGTCCTTATTAAAAAGTGCTTCTACCGGTACTGCGTGAGGCTCGTCCTTGTCGATCCACGTTGATGCCAATCCGGTTCTGCCAAGTCGTTTGAAACCGATGCAGGAGTCGCAGCAATCGCTCGGTCGAATACCCACTGCCTCGTCATCCTCTCAACGTTGCTGACATGCTCCAAACTCTCTCCGCCGTCCAAGTTTTCCTCTCCATTAGACAGGGACCTACGGTAAGTGGCCGAGCATCCCGGAAGACATCTGCAACGGCCCGCAAAATAGCACCCGAGCTTCACATTGCCCTCTAGTGAGTACCGGTCGGGGCGTATCCCGAGCCTGTCCTTGGATCCCCATGATGGGGGATGAGAAAAGGGGCCCAACCAAATTCTGATCGGCGCCACACCCGGGGAAAAAGGGGTGGACCGGTGATTCGGCCCAACATGGATAGTACGGTGGTGGTGATCTGCACCAAGCCGGGGAAACTCGACGGGAAGACTTCCTACTTTGTTGCTGTCGAGCAAGGCTAGCTGCTCTGCGTGCCACATCCATCCTAAACCGCGGACCGTGGAACTGGGACCAGGCAAGACGGGCCAGGCAAATCTACCGAGTCTAATTCGACTACAGCTAACTACTCCGTACGGATATTCAAGTCAATTCGACTGAACAGGAGTGAATATGGGTCAAAGGACCTCGATGATCGTTCTTTTTCGACAATCAAAGCACAACAAGTTCCATCTCTCTCCCTCTCAGATTTCGTGGCCACTGGAACGGAGGGGGCATGGAGCTTACACGCTGCCGCGGCCGAGACAGCCAAGTGAACCCAACCGACTTCCGAGTCAATATCCATGCGGCCAAAGAACGACCTGCATGAAACATGGGCAAGGAAAAAAAGGACTCCAGTATTAACATGAATGATTCGGAGACAAACGAAACATTACCAGGTGCCCGGACATTGCATACTGCGGTACACGTTTGTCGGCATTGGGCCAGTGCGGCATCTTCCAACACTGGTTCAAACGGACCAACAGACGAATGGGCCCCAGGCCCTGCAGGACCATAATTTCTCAGTTCGTACAAACTGCGCATGACGCGTCCCGCCATACGATCGTCTGCTTGTGCTCCGTAGTCCGCGGCTGGCCATATTGGCCATATCGGCCCTATCCGCTCCCGGCGCCTCTGCCGGCGCGGATTTGCAAGCCCCTCCCGAAAAGGTGGCGTGGATGGATGCTGTCAATGACGAGCAGTGGCGAACCAACCAGCCGGCTACATTCCGTTTTCCCAGCCAAGAAGGCCATACCTGAACTGGGACCAGGTAGGCGACTCGATTGCTTTCTCCTTGTCATTCAGGCTGCTTTCCCCTCTGCCGGGGAGGGGAAGGGGATTCCGGTCAGTGACATGCATGGCGTCGCACGCAGCAATTGTTCTGTCGCCTCCCGAGACATAATATCCTCGAGGGGTTGGACTGACCACCTATTCGCCCTCGGGAGTTTGGCGCCAAAGCACGCAATTGGCCTGCGTTTGGTAATGATTTGTTGCTACTATCAACTGGGAACAAGCTGCGGGTCAGTGTTGACGATATCACAACGACAACAACTCGTACCCATGCACTACTTCCCATGCAGTCTGCGTACGAGTGCTAGCCAGGGGGGTGGGGGTTGATTGGAACAGAGGGGCAGTCCCTTTAGAACCCAATATCTCCTAACTTTGTTTGGAAGCACGTGCATTCTCTTGCCTCGTTTATTTCGTCCCTCAGTACTATATCTCGAGAAGACCGGGGGGTTCAATACAATACGGTCAGCTAGTGTCGTCGATCATCGTGGGAAGCAGCATGCGAGGGGTGGGGCGAGACGTACGGAGTACGGAGTCGTCGCCGACGACACAGGGGGACGTTGGAGAGACAAGGTTTGAAAAACTGTCAGCCAACTATCCGCAGCGTGTTCCTGGCGAAGGCATCGATGATCAGACAATATTGTGTACACCCATCCTCCGATATTGCACCGGATACGAAGGCAAGCGTCATTATCGCACGAGAAATGACCTCGGACAGTGAAGAGTATTTTCCAAAAGAGCCCAGTGGCGTAGAACCGGAATTCAGACCATCGTGACCGGAGAATAGCCAGGCGCATTATGCATAAATCTCGGTGAGGGAATTGAATCATATTCAGTCAGGGGGCTAATCCGTAGAGGACAACAGCGGGGACTAACCTTATCTATCCCTTAAACGTCTCGAATCGACATTCGTTTTTGCCTCGGGATTGATCTCATTGTGAGGTAAGGTATTGATAGAACGAACGCCTCCGCCAAACCTTAAAAACGGCGCATGAGGGGAGTGAGGCGCGAGGTTAATATCCAGGGCGGCGCCTCTGCGCTTGTTGATCCCTCGGGTATTGGTACTGAGTGGCCATTGTGATCAGCTATGAACAACGGCCGTTCGGAGCCCACCCCTCCTTGCCAGCCAGTCGGATCCCGACACGCTCTCCTCTTCAGTAAGGGGCGTGGCGGCCAATCTCGCCAGCTTGTGCCGTCACTGTTTTTGTTCACTAAATAGGATGATACAAATGACCAGCCATACAAGTTTTCAAGCTCCAGGATCTGAGCTATTTCCCCGTGTTAGAACATAGTCCACGAGATTACTTTTGGGAGGGGGTCGGATCAGAGGCGAGCTGAATCGGGGATGTGCCTGTTTGCCCCTGCATGAAGTCAAGTTAACCTTAACCTTCTTTACCGAGTTCATCCCAAGGACAGTCTAGCGGGGAGACAAACGCTTAGCGTTATTCGCTGCTCTCGATGCTCCTCGTGTGATCCGGCGGCAATTTTCCCTCATCTCGTAACACGGAAGAGAGAGAAATGTGAGTCAGGAGCATGTGAGTTCGTGAGAAAGGGGGAAGAGAGCGGGAAAGAAAGATAGATGGAAGAGAAGAGAGGAAAGAAGGAAGAAAGAGAACTCGAGTACTACTAAGTATGGCCGGAATACTTCCGACTTTGTACCTATACTCGCCCTGAACAGCATGCATCAGACTACGAAGGACATGATACCATCTCGGGAGAAATGAACTCTGTAGCGGGAAAGCCCAGTCTATAGCCCTCCCTTTATGCAACTGATGATGGTATGGATACAAAACTCCCAAAACACAACGAGACTCGTCCTAACTCCCCTCTCTCCCATGCCAAAACAAAAACTTCCAATACACCTTTGGAAAAAAAAAACAAGAGGAAAAAGAAAAACAAGACAAAACAAGAAACCCTGCCCTATTCCATGCCCCCATTCCTTGCCCCGTAAAGCCAGCAAACCAAGAAAACCGAAGAGAATAATGATACAATTCCTTCCCCGGGACAGACCTGTCCAAGTTGGTCTCCAGTGCTTGCCTGGCTTTTTGGCCACCTGTACGCCGTCCCTTGTGTTTTCATTCTCCCATTAGTAATAAGTCCATGTTTGTTATGCAAAAGAAAAAAAAGAAAAAAGAAAAGTGTAAGTCTTGTAAGGCCGTAGGGAATCGCGGTCGAAATCCCCAAGATGGAGGTCGCAATGGCCCACCCCATTGTCTCTCTATAGTCTAAGCGTCTTCTGTCCCCGTTGCCCGTCGGATTTATAACTCCCGCTCGGGCGGACCTGGGTCTCCCGGGGACTTAGACGGGGGTCCCGAGCCACTCGAGTCTGCGTCATCGCTGCCATTTCCAGGCTTTCGTTGGCCGCAACCCTTGACGAGCTTGTGCCGCTGTAGTAGACAAGTTAGCTCTCGAGAATAAATAAATAAGGAGAATGGGGCGTGACAGGAACAAGCGACAAATTGAAGGCAAAGACCCAAGAACAGGAACTCTTTTCGAAATCACATCATCACGTACCTTCAGGGCGTCCTTTCTCGAGAAGCTTTTGTCGCAACAGTCGCAAGGGAAAGGCTTCACAGATAGATGGATTCTCTTATGGCGTTTCAGGTCATGGTTGCGATTGAAGGCGGTCGGGCACTGGTCGCACTTAAAAGGCCGCTCCGGTTGAAGACTTTGTGGATGGCGGCCGTGTCCGTATATAGGGTGGCCCAGGGGATGGGGATAACCGGCGAAATGCATCCCCGGCATCATGGGCATATGGCCGTTTGGATTATGGAGTGGGTTTGACATGATCGACCCGGGCATGACAGGCAGATGCATCGAATACGGATGGTAAGGTCGACCATACGGTCCGTGCTGCGCCATTCCCGGGTGACCACCAGGGAGCCCATGGAGGGCCCTGGGAACGCTCGACGTCGCTGGCGAGAGAGACGAGGGCGGCTGCGGGTAGGTAGGATACGGGACGTGATGACTGGCTGGCGGCGGGGGGTAAGGCGGTGCGTGCGGCGTGGAACCAGAAGGGAAGTAGCCCGCTGTTGCGTGCTGTCGGCCATACGGATCTGGCGTGGTCGACGATGTCGTCGGAACAGTTGCCTGGGCCTGGGCGGACGAGGAAGGCTGCGCTGCGACAAGGTTGGCTCTGGGTTCGGAAGACTGGCTCTGGTTCTGCGAAGAGAGGTGCGCAGAATTGGCGTGGGGATACGCGCCGGGAAACTGGTGATGGTTATGTCCATAGGATGCGGGCGACATGGCGCCACCACCACCAACTCCTCCTCCTCCTACTCTCCCCGTTCCTCCACCGGCGCCGCTGGAACCTCCCGCGGTTCCTGCGGAATTGCCGTTTCCGCTCCCGTTATCACCGGCGCCAGAAGTTGCGCCGACCGATGGGGGCTGAGATGTTCTGACTTGGGAAAACATGGATGAAGTGGAATCGTATGAACCTGTTGCATTCGTCCGTGCCTCATACTGCGAAGACGGATGGACCGGTTGCGGATTCGGAGGAGTCGAGTTCAGGGTGTACGAAGGCGCGCCATGGTTCCCCCAGGAGCTGTGGGTGTAGTTGTTGTTCAGGCCGGTCAGGGTGCTCTGGGTGCTGTTGCTGTTGGCACCGGAGCCCGAGGAGTCTGGACTGAGAACATCGGAAACGGCGGACGGTGGAGTCAGGCTCGGCGGATGGCTGAACGGGTGACCCTGGCTGTTAGCCGGGTAGTCGTCGTGGGAGGAGTTGTTCATCGATCTGGGCTGTCTGCTCATGATGGAGGATGTGTCCGAGGCGTGGAGAGAAATGTCTAGAGGTGGGAGAGGTGCATTTCTACGATCTCTGATACTGTACATCATCTTTATGGTCGAAGCCCCCGGGCAGCCCCCCTCTCCCAGGGCTGGGAGGATGTTGATGGCGAAGGCGAAACTGGGGCTCCTCGCAACAAGGTTTTTTGCGTCACTGAGTAACAAGCCTCAAGAGGCGCCACGGTTCTTCTTTCTGTGAACCTTAAGACGGCTTGGAGGACCTGGCGATGAAAGTCGATGTGCCGATTGGGAGGACCACGTGAAGGATCGTCGAGATGAAGAAGGCGTGGGGATGCGTTGTTTTTTATGTATCGCGTATTTGTGGAGGCTTGTGGATTCGTCAGGAAGTAGGGGTAGTTACGGATGAGGCTTTTGGGGGCTTGTCGTTGAAGAAGGGGGTGTGTTGTGTGTCTGGCGTAGATGCGAGTCTGTTGTATTTTCCCCGTATGATCAATACGAAGGAGGGACCTGATGTGGCAAAGAGATTCGGACAAAGCTGGAAACCAAAACGAAGATGGCTAGTCGTTGGGTATATGTATGTAAGTACGAGGGTAAACAGAAGGTCACCGGAAAGTCGTACCCAGGATATTAGTACATTTAGTACGAGTACGTTGTATGGTCTACATAGGCGGTATTCTCTGCTTGCACTCCGGGGATCTCAGCCCACAGACGTCGAGGAATGGAGGGACCCGGTGGCCAAGACCAAGACCCTGGTAGCCTCTAGCATTAGTCCCAGTAGCCTAGCTAGGAAAAGGGAAACGGGGCAAGGGGTTGGAAGAGCGGGAAGGATGCGCACTTGGGCCACCAGGGGAAGAAGAAGGCTGAGAGACGATTTGACTTGCGTTGTACGTTGTACCTTGTTAATCACAGAGTAATTACATGATACTTGGGAAGTACAATATCTAGCGAAGAGAGAGCGACATGTTTGAGACAAGATAATGAGTGACATCGATGATTAAGGTTGTAGGGGAAGAGGATATGGAATATCTGGTAGGCGCATCCCCTCCCAGCCAGCCCTGGAGCACAACACGACAGTCGCACCTACCTTACCTTACCTCGTAACGGACTGTTACGTATCCGTATACATACGTTGTAGCGAGCTGGATGAGGGTTATTCGAGATGTGATAAACGAGGGGAGAACAAAGGTACGTTGTATACACGTAGGTATGTACAGTTACAGTACGTACGTGCTCCCTCCGCAACCCGCCCAGGCCCTAAGGCCCAGATCCACCCCCAGTTCGTTCTCCGTCCCCCCAAGCTTCAGTTCCAGGGAAGAGGTTCCAGCGCCCGGAACCTACCAGCGAGTCACCAAGCACGCAGTAATTAAGTGCGTTATTGTACGTTGTACATACATGCTTCATATGTACGCGATTATGGGCGGCCTGCCCTACCCCCGTGCAGATACAACTTCCCTCTAACTGCATACAAAGTACCCTGTTCCCTGGATCGAAATCACAAAAGGAAAAGACGAGAGGCCTCTGGAGGAACATGCCGGGGAAAGGTACATTGTACGAAGTATTCTCCCGCTCATCAAACGTCATGGTCGAGGGGACGGAATAAACAAAATCTTCCGTCGTTTCATTCTTTTTTGGACGGACCGTGGGCTTGGGAGCCAAGCAGAATGTGAGTACAACGTACTTACGAAGAAAGTACATGCTTTTACATACAATACAACTCTACTGTACGTTGTATGTAAGCGGCAGGGGGGTCAGGGTGATGGGGCATGGGTCAGAGAGCCTGGGCGCCTCGATCAGGGATGACAGGGGTTGTGGCAATGATGGATGGGTGGGGTGGTGGGCTCTGATCTTTGCCCACGCTTTTGAGTTTCCGTGCCAGCGACTCTTCTTGAGGAATGGCACATGCTGCTCGAGACAGTTGCTCGTGCTATTGTTGAAGATTTCATGTATTCTCGTACTTTGTCTTTTCGGTTCCGAGTCCAATACGTACGTGCGTGGCCTTTTCCCCTCGTTTTTTCGTCTTCTTCTTCTCCGTATATTACCTAACTGTAAAGCTGATAATACGTTGTAATGAACCTTACCCGGCGCTTATGCTAGAAGGTTCCTTTCAAATACATTACGTTGTAGTTTCCAGGTCCAGCCGAAATACATAAACAATAATGAAATATTACACACAACATATAGTGTACATTCATACAACGTATGCACAGGATTAATAAATAGAGCGCAAAGAAAATAGGATTGGATATCGAGACCCCCTGATATACACTTGGTATGAAAGAGGGGGTTTACGGATTTGGTGTAGCCAACATTTATCCCGAGAGCGTGGTAGGGGTTATTCGCAAATCCCTAGGTTTAGTATGTACAACGTATACAACGTATACTACGCGTAGCATGAATAACAGACAAAAACAGGTATCATTAGAATCCTCCTTTTACCGTAGGTAGCTAGCTAGGTTCTCGGAGCAGTGTATAACGTATGTTATAGACCAAACCCTCTTAACCATGCTGTCCATCGCGTCGAATAAGGTCGGTGTTCTAATACCGGCGCCGCTCCACTACACCTCCTGTGTTAAAGTTCTTACCTAAGTTCTTGAGTAGGTTGTATACCTACGTTGTACTAAGTATGTACACATACAACGTACAACGTGGTAAGTGCTGAATCTCTTTTCCAATTGCACGTTTCGAACATTCCCAATAACCGATATCCACCCAAGAGGGTGTCTCGTCCCAAGTCGCAGTTATGCCAAGCATGCCTATAGCAAGCTAGGCTTCCCTTCCCAAGTCCCATTTTCACCTTGCCCCGCCCCCTGGGATCTACGTGTCCTGTGCTTTCTCAGAGTACCGGCAGCCCCTGATTTGGTCTTCCCCCCCAGGTTAAACCCGATTAAGAAGATCGATACTCGCTTCCGACCGGGGTCTTCTTGTTCACAGTGGTACAACGTACAGAACTCAGTAAACAGGTAAGACGGGTCAAAGACGCCGTACAAGGCCATGAGGGGGTAGCTGCTTTGTGGGGATATGTACATTATATAAACTACATGTAGGTTGCATGTTGTATGTACGTTGTAGTGTACGTTGTATATCAAAATACCACCCCTTTACCGTGCCGTTTGCGCCTTTACATGCGATGCAGATCTGTACTTTGTAGGCCTCCGCCAAATTCCGCCTCTTGGCTGCTCTGCTGTCAACTTGCTTCTACTTCATGACCGGCCCCGTCATCTTCCATCGTACGAACAAAGGCATGGGCGGCTCGGAGAGCAGAGCGTATCGAAACGGAACGACGGGGGGTACTTCGTAGTAATATGTAATCATGGGCTCCTTACAACGTACGTTGTACATTGCATCGATGGATCCGTATCTGGGAAGAAAGTCACTCGGGGTAAGCCGCAAAAGGAATGAATATTAACTGTCGATCACTGAGCTCGCGGGTTGTCCCCGACCAGGCGGCTATTACTGATAAAGGCAGAGCATCGTACACTGGTTAATGGCTCAGATAGATCCGCCTATGTACGTTGTAATATACATTGTAATATACATACGTTGACCTTGGATACCTGACCTAACAACTTTTGGATTCTGTGCTCCTGGACATCTAATCAAACACACTCTTACTTTTCTTGACAGAAAGCCAACTAGTAGGCATGTAACTGTCGGAGTACCGCAGAACCTCAGCATAGAGCATCCAGACAGTTCCTAGTAATTTCCTATAAAACCTACGTTGCGTTGTGATGTTTTCTGGTTTATATTATCGGTTGAAAGGAGTAACTAAATTGGCTTAAACAGACGTAGGACATTGAAGTGTCCGGATGGATATGTACATTGTACTTCCCCAAAGTAGGCGAGTCGGCTTTATGAGCCTATAGGATGTAACGGCGGTGATGGGGACAGTGACAAAGTGACCTGACCGGACCGGTAAAGCACAGCGACGGAATTTGCCGTCCCCACTTCGACTGCCCATCGCATCGACAATACAACGTATAACGTACTTCGGAGACGCGCAGACACCGCTTACAACGTACGTTGTACAACGATACAATTCTTACTCCGTATTCCGGTGCCGGAGCCAGGACGCTACCTCGAGTGCGAAGAAAGATATCAAGAAGAAGTTCTAGTCACGAACCATCCTCTAAACAATTCCTCTGCTGTGTACGGGGTATGGCCAGACCATCAAGAGGATTGCCCAGCCATGTGCCAAAATCACTCCCCCTGCATAAGCACGCTGTCACTGTCTCAACTCTTCTCAAGGAGACGGGAAGCCAAAGCCAAAGAAGGCCAATGCCTGTACTCTTGCGGCTGTGCTGTGACGTCCATGCAGCTCGCAACACCTCCAGGGCAGACGTCGCCGTTGCTGGCCGGGAAACCCCCCCTCCTTGTCGGGACTCTCCCTCCTCCCAGGTAAACAATGTGGACCGTGTGGCTGCGGGAGACCAGACGGACGGCTCATTGACCCCTGGTCAATGCATAGAATATCGATAGGCTGTGCAATGTGCAGTGCAGCCTTACTCCCTGTCGACACGGCCCACGATTGGTGAATATGACAGCGATCCGTCGTTATCATGGGGCATCTGTCGGGACTTGCCTGGAGGCGTTTCGATTCAACGAATCCCTCCTTCGGTTCGTTTGTTTGGAAGATGTAATCAATATCGAGATGGCCCCATCCGTGGATAAAAGACGGGGGTTTAATATCCCGTAGTCTGTTCTAGCCTCGACAGAAGAGGGCTAGTTGGGGCCGCGACGGGTCTGTTAGTAGGTATCTTTCGATGTCGTAGTGTTTCTCTCGGAGTGAAAAACGAGATTGAAAGCGTCCAAATCTCAATTGATGAGATGTCAGGAGCACCTAGAATGCCATGTGCATGCAGATCACAACCGTCTAAAGCGTCCACCCCACTTCCTCGCAGCGCCGTCAACAACGACCAGGGCCAAAGCCAGCGCCTCGTCATTGGTTGTCAGTTGCCAAGGCTTCGTTCAAGAAGAGCTAATCAGAAAAGAGATTAAGGCGAACGCAGCTCAGAGCTCTTACCTCCATCCGGGAATTTTTGACGAGCGACCGTGGTCGGGATTCGGGCATCATGTCTGAGGTCGGGTCGCCTTCCTTGCCTGGCAAATAACTCAAAAAGAAAAATGTAGAATATGTAGTCAAGGACGACAAGTAAAGCAGAATATTCGTCTACTGACAAGCATTGTCAGGTCCAATAAATACTATGTCAATGTGTCCAGGTGCTAATGGCGCAAGCCGATTCTACCACCATCTCCGTGAACCTGGGAGATGCAATGAGCCCAAATATGCGGTCTCCCGCGCGTCGCGAACTTCGAATGACCAGTCCCGTCGTGTAACGAGTTCGTGATGACATCTTCCGAGGGTCCTCAGAAGGCCGTCTCGAAGTGACCAACCAATTTCATTGGCAACCTTTGACCTCGCACCGCATGTTAGCCTATCTCTATCTGATATCTGGGAGGGGGGGTGGCTAGGTACGTTGCAATTACCCGACAGATTGTGTCCGCCGACGTCGCCGTCCATCATGCCCAGTGAAGCCCGATGCCTGCCATTGCTGCATGGCGTTCAAACAAGGTTGCCCGTGAAAGCCACACAGATGCGCTTTGCGGAACGGAAAGCCTTGCGCTCGAGCCACTTTGGGACGGGACGACTCCATCGCGATCCCTCACTGACCACATAGGCGAGGGAACGGTCACCCACACAGCGAATAACAGCGAAGGACTTGACCCAGGTCAGAATCGCAGCGATGGCACGCTGATCATGCTGGAAAATCAGTGGAGCCTCTGTCAATCCAAGGGAGGAGAAAAAGAAGGGGTGTGAGTGGGCCGCCGCCTAGTGTTACCAAGTTCGATTCTAGTGGGTTGGGGGGCTGCGGAACCCATCCGCCACAAGATCCAAGGCCCCAGGCGTACAACGTGCCTCGCTCCGACATTGGTTCATGCCGTTGCCAACGTTGCCAACCATTTCAGATGGACTCAAGCTCACGCCACCCAAGCCCGCTTTCTGGGGTTGAAGCAGAGACCAGCAGATCACAATCCCACAGATCCCCACGCGCCGGCGTCAAACGTGGAAAGTGGGCGGGCGCCCGTCAGAGGCTTGGAGGTATTGTTACCGAGCTGCGGGATCTTCTTTTTCTGCCGACAATCTTCATGCGGATTGGCCCATGCAGGGCGACTCAAGTTGACTCGAGTCGTCTTGACCACGACAACCACCACCGCACAAGTAGCCTATGATGGCTGGTCCTGTGAGCTTAGAGCAAGGTAAGAGTGGTCGCGGAAGAGTGAGCAAGGACTCGTCGCGGAAGAAGCGCAGATTGGGGACTCGCACTACGTTGTACATACACTACTGCTGCATTATGCAATGAGTGTTGTGTTGTGCGACGCCGGGGTCGATGCAGTGGACCAAGCCAACCGTGTGCTACTAACCGCACTATTGTACAACGCGCCACCGTCATGGTACACTAGCTGGCACTTATGGCGACCCGCTCACCGGGTGGGGGGTTACAACGTACAACGTACATGGTACCTCCGTAAGGAGAAAGACGACAGGGCAGGAGGGATAATCCGAGTCATCCCGACCCATGATTGATGCCCGTTGTTATGCTGATGGGTGAAGGTTACGCAGAAGCACATGCCTGTCTCGTAGGATGTAGCCCGGATGTAACCCAAGGCCTCTCTCTGTCTCTATCTTTGTTTCCATGAGAAATATCGTCAAGTTGCGTCACAAACGTCACAATGGGGAGAAGACCGATCAAAACATTCTCGAGGGCGCCACCATCGTGAACGGCGCGTGTGGCCGACCAGCCCACTGGAGCTGTGCGTTCTCTGGCAAGAGACAGTCCAATCTTACCCTGGACCACGAGAAGCTGGCGTACGGGCAAGGTCGGCACGGACCCTGGTCCCAGTATAAAGGGTCCACGGGAGATGCCGTCGCTGTGGGTACATAATCTCTTGTGGATGTACAACGTACGTTGTACGTTGTACGTTGTAAACAACGCCAGGTATTGGCGCCTCTTCCAGCGGCCCGAGAGGAGAAAGGTGCGCAGCATCCCCGTAACTGTACAACGTACGTTGTACGTTGTACGCTTCGTAAGGAGTTGGAGTTGGACACTAATCGGACATGGTGCATCCGAGGACTTGCCAAAGCCGTCATCGGAGGCAACCGAGCCCGAAAGCGGAACCCGGGCAATGGGGAAGGAGCCTGGAGGGAAACTGGCCATGATATCGTAGCATGTACTTTTAGGGGCTGGGAGGAATAATAAGGGATACCTAATGAAGGCTGGACTGAGTGAGTGTACGAAGTACAACGTACTTCGTAGGGATAAGGAGATATGGGTGTGCTGATACAACTTTCTTTCCTCCTTGGGTTAGAAGGGGTCGTGCCTCTCTGAGACCTTACATAAGTCGAGACGCCATGTACGAGGTACATTGTATGGTATGTATGTATGTACTCCGTACCCTGGGATGGAAGGGAAGGTCCTGCCAGAACCCGTCGAGGCAGCATCATCACCACCCTACGATTCTGTACTTATCCTCCGAAATCACATCACGGTTTGTCCTCCCCATCTCTACCGCCTCGACGTTGAGCAACTGAACTTGAATGAGCATTGCCCGGTTCTTGTCTCGGATCTCTGCTCAAATCGGGCATTCCAATCATTATACCAAAAACAAATATCGACGCAACTCATGGCAGTTCCAGTTTTGCATACATACAATATATCAATGAATTATTTGCAACCGACTGTCGTGCAACCACACCAAGTCCCACCACTGGTCGCCACAGCGCCTTACCAGGACCTGTCCGTGCCCGTGCCCGTGCATAGGTACAATCGTTAACGGCTCACTAGACCCAAAAGATCAAAAGACGGATGGCAACGGGGCAAGCCAAACGGGTGAGGCGCCAGCCCTTCCCTCCCTTGGCTAACTGTTAGCGTGAGCCGCCGTGCCTATGGTGGCGCTGGGGCTAAGAATCATCATAGCGGACAGTGGGCCAAGAAGAGGGAGGCGCCTGCCTCAGGCCTAGCCCATCGTTTGCTGGGCTGGAACCGTGCTAAGATCAGGCGACTACGGAAATATCAGCACCAGACTCTCGGGTCAGGGGCCACTCACCCCCATCCCCTATCCCTCATCGACGCAAAGCTCATCCGTGCCCGTCGTAAGCTCCGTTCCATAATCTCCGCTTTCGATTGTGTGGCCCTTTTCCTCTCCTCTGGGAACCCCTAGCTTTTTTTCTTTTTGTCTTGTTTCTGCGACTCTCCAAAGGAGTACGTTATATGTATGTATGTACGTTGTAGTAGGCTAATGATCAGTTGTTGATCAACGGCTCAACGCCCCATTTGCTCTGCCCGTTTCGGTTCCTCTTCCTCGGTGGCGCAACTCCTTTGCGCCCAGGCACGTGGCACACGACCCCTGCGTCGATCTTCACTGTGGCGTAAATGCATTTCCCTTCTGTTCATCGCACCTGTTTGTTTGGCGAGTTGCAATTGACAGCACGTTTTTTATAAGCAACATGGAAAAGAGCCGGAATACTTGAAATGTGCTAATCCCCTCCTCAACCCAGGCCAATAGCCTGTCAATGTTGGCTGCCTGGGCGATTCCCAGCTGCACGCCTCTAAGCTGGCGTATACGGTGGGATGTCATTTATAAACATCTTGGACGAATTCCTGGTGCACGAAACTGCCATCCAATCGCTATCCCGGAGCTTGGTCAAAGTGGGAAGCGCTGCTGAGCCTCTTCTAGATGGGTTGTGATTTCTCATAGGGAAATGTCAGACCTTCTCCGATCTCGACAGAGCCGACGAAGGCAAGGTAACGTACGGGAACGGGAAGAGGCGGACTCTGATATACAACGGAGGTCACACAGAGCAACGAACAATAGACATAGACTGACTAGAAACCATGTTCAATTTCGCTACTTGTAATAGTAGGGGTACAGATAACGGTGGCAATCACTTCCCTGAGGAGAGCGCAATATCGATCCGTACACGTTCGAGAGGAACCATACCCATACAAAGACAAAAGAGGGGGACTACTCCAAACAACAGGAAACCAAGACCCGTCCGTTTTCTCATCCCATCCCGGCTTTCACGATGGTGCTGTTGATAGGGCCGCAAACCATACGCCCATCAACCTTTACTCGTCCCCGTTGTAACGGCGGCTTTACAACTTGGACGCAGGCTTCGCGGTCTCCACGGTCGTGATCTCGTCATAAAGTAGACTACAACGAAGCGGATTAGTTAACCATTGCATCTTTACCAATTCGGAGGCCATCGGCGGCCCTTTGTTTTAGAAAGGAACTTACTTGGTCAAAAAGTCAGCATAGTCCTCGCCCGTGACCTGGCCGGCGAAGTACTGGGCCGCAAGGTGGTACTTGTTCCCCGGGCCGGCCTTGGAAGCCAGCTCGTCGGCGCTCTCCTTCAGCAGCTTGAGGGCGTAGGCCTTGGTGACCTTCTTGCCCTCGGCCGTGGTGCAGCCGTGCCGAGCCCACTGCCAGAGCTGCGAGCGCGAAACCTCGGCGGTCGCGGCGTCCTCCCTAGAGATCCCTCCTGTCAGCTGCCATGGCCCGTTTCTTGATCCTGGGGGATTTCTCTCCTAGAGGGAACGTGAATGCCGAGCGAAGACGACTAAACTCACATGAGGAAGTTGATGGGCACGCAACCGACGCCCCGAATCCAGGCCTCCATGTATCCAAGGCCGATTGACAGGTTCTTCTTGATACCCTCCTCGGTGATCTTTCCGGGGACGTTCATATTGAGGAGGTCGTTCTGGCCAATGTGGACATCCTCTCGGCGGACGAAGAACTGGTTAGGGGTGGGCATGTGCTTGTTGAAGATCTCGGTTGCGATGGAAGCAAGGGCGGGATGGGCGACCCAGGTGCCGTCATGGCCAGCGCGGACTTCACGAAGCTTGTCGGCACGTACACCCTCCATGGCCCTGTCGTTGGCCGCCTTGTCGTTCTTGATAGGGATCTGGGCAGCCATGCCGCCCATGGCGTGGACACCGCGCTTATGGCAGGTTTGGATGAGGAGTTTGACCTGTAGTTGCGGAGGGTGATACGGTTAGTTGATTAGACACAAAACAGGGGGAAAGACGGGGACCCAGGGATAACCCTACATAAGCATCCATGAAGGGGACGGTCATGGTGACGGCACTGCGGTCGGGGAGGATAAAGTTGGGGTTCTGGCGGAACCTCTTGATCACGCTGAAGATGTAGTCCCAGCGGCCGCAGTTCAAACCGGAGCTGTGATCGCGAAGCTCGTAGATAATCTCGTCCATCTCAAAGGCCGCGAGAATGGTCTCGATGAGGACGGTGCCGCGGATGGTACCGCGGGGGATGGCGAGGGAGTCCTGGGCCAAATTGAAGACATCGTTCCAGAGACGGGCTTCGAGGTGAGACTCGAGCTTGGGTAGGTAGAAGTAGGGACCGATGCCGATATCGAGGGTCTGGCGGGCGTTGTGGAAAAAGTACAGGCCAAAGTCGAAGAGGGAGGCGGAGATGGGCTCGCCGTCGACGGTGACGTGCTTTTCCTCCAGATGCCAGCCCCGCGGGCGGACGATGAGGGTAGGGAGTGGCCGGTCGGTGCGCAGCTTGTACTCCTTGGACCCTTGCTTGAAGTCGACCTGGCGGCGGTTGGCATCGTAGAGGTTCACCTGGCCGTTGATCATGTTCTCCCAGGTCGGGGCAGACGAGTCCTCCAAGTCGGCCATGTAGGTCCAGACGTCCGAGTTGAGGGCGTTGACGACCATTTTGCGGTCGGTAGGTCCCGTAATCTCCACACGGCGGTCGACGAGGCCCGGGGCCGGGGCCGCGCCCTTCCAGGTCGGGTCATCGCGGATATGCTTGGTCTCCGGAAGGAAGTCGGGGAGGACGCCTCGGTCGAGCTCGGCCTGGCGCAGCTTTCGGCGCTCCAGAAGGGCCTTTCGGGTGGGGTTGAAGGTGCGGTGGAGGAGGGTGAGGAAGGAGAGGGCTTCGGGCGTCAAGATCTTGCGCTGGGACTCATTGACAGCTCCGAGGACGTTCACGCCCTGGAGAATGGCATCGGTGGTGGCCATTGTGGATGTTTAGGTGGTTCGGTAGGTGAGGGCCCGGCGGTGAGATGATTGAGGTCGTCAACAAACGGGGATACTAAAATGACCAAATGACCTGACTGTCGTTATAATCCAACTGCGAGAATGTAAGCCTCCCGTCGCTAACCGAGATAAGTCAATGGTTTGGCGGAGTGTGTGAGGAGTCTTACTCACCACAGGGGCCTAGATACGGCTGGGGGTCTTCAGGGGGTATCACTTTGTTTGAACGTTGGAGAGAGAGAGAGAGAAAGGGAGGGAGAGATATCTTCTAGTGAGGTTGGTGGTGATGAAGGAATGAATGGATGGATGATGACGGAATGTGGATATGGGATAGATAAGACCAAAGGCCTCGGCTTATCCAGGTTCTTATGTACTGAGTAGTAGCTAGGTGAGGTAGGTATGTACACTGGACGAGGTTGATATGGGGAGCCTGATAAGAAACCCCGCGATATATTATGGCTATACCTAACAGAACGAAGTAGTACCGGTACTGACGTCGTCACCTCCCCCGCAGCGGCGGTACCAAGACCCAATGCGACGAGAGATACATACGAATAAGCAGACCATAGCTCGGCTGAGCGACGATGCTTCCCGGGTCGAGTCGAGGTACCCGGCACGTTATGGCAACCTTCACGTTCGTGCAGTACCCGTTAACCCGGGGTTGGCCGTAGGTCCATGGGGTCACTGTCCCCTAACCCCATCGATTCCCCCAACATTCGCATGTGCTGCTCTGTGCCTCCATGTGGCGAGCTTCTCCCTCTCCAATATGACCGGGCGATTCGGCAGTTATCGGGCTAGCTCGGACGTATGGAGTTTTGTCATTGGCATCCTGGGCGAGGTACAAGCCAGTGACACGGGGAGAAGCCGGGGAACTTGGCGCATTCCTTACTGCATTTGCCTACCTTGGAAACAATGATTGGACCGTCGCGAGTCCAGACCCAAGGGCATGACCCCGGATTTCCTTCAAGCTCACCCGTTGTTTTTGCTTCTGACCGTTTCCGGGTAGGGTGCAGGTACACATCTCGGGGGGTAACGTTAGTGTGGGACTTTCACCAACACCTCAGTCGCCATCAAAGTCATTTGCACCTATTTTGGTGGGAATGTATGTCAGCGCAGGTGAAGCCAGCCATCGTCCATCTTCTAAACCAATTTCCAATGTAAGTATGATAAAGACCGTTTTGTGAATGTTGTCTTCCCAAGGGATATGATGCGGAGTCTACTCCGTATGCCATCACATGCAATCTTGTAACGCACTAACATTAAAAGCCCGGGCCACCTACAGCTGAAAGTACCTAAAGTGGGGAAGCCTGACATGTGCTGGTCGCGTCGACGCATGCATGCGTCATAGCTTCCGAAAGCACCCCCTCTAGCCCTAAGCCTTGATACGCCGCCCGACCGGACCGAGGCATTCAACCTTCAACATCCCCGATAACGGCTCACCTCCTAATACTAATCGTATACGACCTGGAGAAAGAGTCGCGACGCATGTGGTCTGATGTGGTTCGACTCTTCATCCTGCCGAGCTGCGACATCACGCACTCACAATCTCCTTTAGTCCACGGCTTTAGTTTGCGTACGTACAATAGTATTTACTTACACCAGGTGAGCGACTTGGAAGACCTCTCTCGACTAGCTAACAGATCAAGAACACCGTATATTGTCCAGCAATGCCACAAGCTTACTTGGGGACATGTAATAAAGGACGACTCTTCTCCGTACCTGGCCCGCCCATCCTGCCATACCATAGCGTGCGCCCGGATCTTTCTGCTAGACATATGGAGCCAGCACTCTTAGCACTTGCAGTTTCCGCATCCATCGATTCTCGTCTCTCCCGTCGTTGCGAGACCAAGGCCTGCGAGAGACCATATAACGAGATAGCGTATAGCAAGACCCGTGAGTACTCAGACGATTGCTCTGGCTCCCATCTGGCCTCCATCCTCGTGAACCATCACACCCACCACTGCCCCCCTCCCCCTAGCACACGGGAAGTGCTCTTCCTGAATAGAGACGAAGAAAAGCAAGACAGCCTAGATCAACAAGTGACAGAAAGGACCAAAAAAGAGCAAAGAAGAGGCAAACCAAACCAAACCAAATCAAATCAAATCAAATCACAAAAGGAAAGGGTAGGGAATCGAGGAACCAAAAGTATCCGTCAAGCTGGCCGACCCAAAACCATTCCATTACCGCAGTGCTCCCCCACGCCGTGTGCTGTGTGTGAAGCTCATGCTCCCCCATGTTGTGTATTTTTTGACGGTTCCGCGCCGGTTCCATCAGTGAGTGGTGGAAGGGGGAAAAATGAAAGCAGTATACCGAGCTCCTCATAACGCCCCTCTCGACTGGCCCTCATGAAACGCCGTGTCCGCCTGGTTGGTAGATCTACCATCTTCATCCTCCCCGCCCTCACGAGTTGAGCGTCTTGACCATCATCTTCGCTTTGCGCTTGTCCGTCACGACCAGGTTGCGGGACGCAAACACCGTCTCGAGAGTATCCACCACCTTGTGGAAGCTGCTGGCTGCTCCCCGCTCTTGCGTGAATCGCACAATGCTCAGCGGTCCTCGCTTGCCATGCTCAATTACCGTCATGATCTCGACAGCAAACGAGACTTCTTTGATGTCCAAGTCTGGCGGGAAACGAATAAAAAGTCAGCGGCTCCTCAATTCGGACATTACACGCGGGGCTATGGACACGGAAGGAAAGGGGTAGGATGGGTCTGCCTCAAGACTCACAGTTCTTCGGACCAACCCGTGCGAACACAATATTCCGTTCTTTGTCAACCTGGACGTCTCGGATGCCGTACCGACGCCAGTCCTTGAGCACCATGACGATTTCCTGCCGTGCGCGCTTGCGAGAAACGACGAGACACATGTGGCTCCTCGCCGGCTTCACGCCAAACAGCCGTGCAAACCAGTTGCGATGCACCTCAATGTTCCGAGTGCCCGAGTCTGAGCTGGCCAGGCTGCGTCGAGACTGCCATTGGTCCCTATTGCGAGCTCCCCGAACAGATTCCGGCGAAGGGGAGTCCTCATGTTCTGGTCCTATGGGGAAAAGTCAACATCACAACAGCTCTGACGGGTACAAGTCGGGATTTCTGTGCTCACCTGCTATGCTCATGCGAGGATCCTCCCTCTTGTCGTTCTTCCAGAAGAGGAGGCCAAACGAATTCTTCTTCTTGGCAGGGATCGGAAGCTTGACATGCGGCGCCACCATCTCAGAACCATGGCCATCTGACGTGGAATGCGTAGTGATGCTCGATGCATAGGGGTGATATGTGTCTTGAGAATCGCGCGTGCCCTCGCTGTGGGAACTAGGCGTTCGCCGCTCGCTGTCCCTCGAATGACGCTTAAACCAACTCGACTTCTTGCTCACTGTTCCAGCTTGCTGCGAAGGGGGAGCCGAAGTTGTGTGCGAAGAGCCGTCCGAGAAGGCGCCGCCGTGCATGTAAGTCTGGGCGGGGTCTGTCGAGAAGGGTCGCGTGGGATGGCCCGGGTATTTCTTTCGCACATTCAGGGGCCTGGGCACAGGGTTCGGCGCCGACGGAGAATCGACCACCCGGATAGTGTCACGGACCCGGGACAAGTAATCGAGGCCCGCAGCATCGGCCTGGCCACCGGGCGTCCTGGGCGGTGGCGCAGACACGATGCGGGCTCTGTCCGCCTCTTCCTGGTACAGAGATCGGTCAACCGCCTGTCCATTCTCGTCGATGGAAGGGAGACTAGCGTTCCCTTTGCCAATACGCGCATACGCAGGTGCCGAAACGATCCTGCGCTCGTACTTGGGCAAAAGGACCGGCAGAGCAATACGGTTAACGTGATGGAAGACCTTTCCGAACCCTTCCTTGTGGTGATCGTGCTGGTTGTCCAGCGGAGGACTCGCGGGTTCAGGAGAGTCTGGTATCTCAGCCGGCAAAGGGGGCAGCGGTCGTGTGTCCCACGGACGACAGCTCGAGGGAGCCGTGCTTGGGACGATTGACTGGGTTTCCATGCTGACGGAGAACGGGCTGGAGTCCCGATTCCCGCCCGTCATTTCGTTTATGGCCAGCTCACTGATGTCCGATTCAATCATGGATGAGTTGAAGGCTTCGTCGCAGTCCTTCGCGATGCTGTCGGAGAAATTGCGCACTTCTTCATTGACCACCGCGTGAGGATCTCGAGGCTTAACAATCTTCAACATCGGATTGTACCTCTCCGCCGGCCCTTGACGCTTCGAGGGGCTCCCGGGGTGTGCTGCAACCTTACCAGGTCTGCGATGATGCGTATTGCTATTGTTGCCTGCAGCGCTGCCTGGCCTTTGATGTGCCTTCTTGCCACGGCGCTGATCCGCCGACTGTTGACGGACATGCGTAAAGTCGACGCCGCGCTTACACCGAGCAGCCGGCCGGGTAAACGGGATCCCCTGACGGTTACTGTGCAGAGAGCTCATTGAGCTGACGGGGGACTGAAGCCGGCCAGTGGCAGTGGTCGTTTGGGAGTTCATTCGACTGTGGTGCCCGTGCCCGGTGCTTCGAGTCCCTGCTCTCGAGCGTTGCGCACGCTCGGAACCCCGGCTGGCCTGACTGGTGCGGTGGATGATGATCTTCGCATGGCTCGCTTGGGAATTGCGCCGCATGGGACGGTCGGAATTGTATGGGTCATAGCTCTTGACCGATTTGGTGTCCGTATCATCGGCGACATTGGAAATGACTGTGAATTTGGAAACGCTTCGACCGAGCCCATGAGCCCGCGGTTGGCTAAACTCGCATGTCGACACACGCTTCTTCCAGACCGGTTCGTGGAGATGGTGATAGTCGCTGGCGGATTGGGCGAGTTCAGGCAGGAAGTTTTCGAGTTGCTTCTGACGGTAGTTGTGGAGAAGCCAATAGAATAGCTTCTGGTCATTTTTCCTGGATGACTCGAGTTTGTCAGAGAGAGTCACTGCGCGATATACAAAGAGGCCTTGCACTTACGAAGAATCCATGAGCAGAAGCTTGAGTTGATGCTCTGTGTACATATGCCACAGGGAGCGCAGTTGCCGGACGAGATGCGGGTCAACCTCCTGTGGTGGCAACGGGGCGTAATCGAACCCATCGCGGATATCAGGTGGCTGCCCGCCATTCTTTCCCAGGTCGTCCAAGTGGTCGTATTTCTGGACCAACGGGTGATGCCACATCTCTTCGAGGGTGATGCGGGTTGCCGGATCGGTTTGGAGTATGCGGCGGATGAGATCCTTGGCCTCGAGACTGAGAAACTCCGGCATCTCGTACACGCCCTTTTTTGACTTGGACAGCAAGACGCGAATGTCCGGGTCATCGAAGGGTAAGCTAGCGGCCAACATGGCATACAGGATGACACCCATAGACCAAATGTCAGCCTTGTCGCCGCGATAGTGTCTGTACTTGAGTAGTTCGGGAGCGGCGTAGTGAGGGCTTCCGCAAGCGGTCTCGAGGTGATGGCCCTCGGATTGGTGCAAAGCAGCCATGCCAAAGTCGGCAATCTTAATCCGATTCTCGGACGTCAAGAGTATGTTCTCAGGCTTCAGATCGCGGTGGCAGATATTGAAAGTGTGGCAGTACTGCATAGCACTCATGACCTGGCGGAAGAAGAACATGGCTGCGTCTTCGCTGAGGCGACCGTAAGTGTTGATGTAGTCGAATAGGTCTCCTTTGTCGACGTACTCGAGGACGAGATAACTGGGGAAACGAGGAGTGAGCGAACAGCCTTCGTAAGTGCTCAATGGAAGAAAACGGAAGAGGACGACAAGCAAGTAGCGGGAGAGGAGGATTTGGAACTTACATCTCGGAACGATTTTCCCAAATGTCGTACACCTTCATAACGTTTGGATGATCGATGAGCTTGAGAATGGCCACCTCGCGTTCAATAGACAGAGGCACGCGCATTTCGCCGTCGATACGGTCTGGGAGACTATCATCATACTGGTGGAGTGCGGCCAGACTGCCATGTTGAATCAGATAGGCAGCCTTCTTGGGCACAATCTTCACAGCCGCTAATTCGCCCGAGATGCGATGCCGGCACAGTCTGACGCGGGCCGATGATCCCTTGCCCAGGGTTTTCCCCAGTTGCCATGGCCCGATCTGGGTTTTGTAGTTGCATCCGCTGCTCCGGTTGCTGGAAGGAGCCTTCGAATCTTGTGAGGCCTGAGACACCCGCTTGGAAGGATCGGCTTCTCGAATAGCTCGAGCACGAGGGTGACGGGGCTCCACTGGGTTAGGTGAGGCATCAGCAACGTCGACAGAGTGAGAATGAACTCGAGCTTCCAGCTGACCATGGTCTTGAGCTACGCCGCCGCCGCCACTGTCTTTTTCGCCGGTGCCCTGGGTATCAGCGGTCTCTGTTCGAATCATGTCGCGTTCGGGCCCTCGAAGCTTATGGGACTTGCCCATAACACGGGTAACATGAGCCACGTTGTTGTTGATGCGATGGCCAGCATCTACCAGAGGAGGCCTCGATGCCGAGGGCCTGGATAGTTCAGGATCGGCCATGATGCGTGGAGGCTGCTACTAAGGCCACCTGCTCTCTCGAAGAACAGCTATCTAGTCATTACCAGACCTCAACAGGAGTAGTGAGCGACGGCGGACTGATGGTGCAGGTGACGCGGTTGAATGTACAAGGAACGCAAGGACGAGCAAAAGAAGGGGAAAAAAGGAAGGAAGGAAAAGAAGAGACGAAGAGCATGCAGGTGAGAAATCGAGAGATTTGATAGGAAAGACAAAAGAGCAGGGGAAGTGAAAATGACTGAAATGAGAGAGCGGGTGGCGGGTGACAGTGGAAATTCAAAGAGGGAAGGAGTTCCCAGGAACGTGATAAAGTACACGATTTGAGGCGGGGGAGAGCTTGGAATGTTGATGTCGCGTCGAATGTGGCCGCGTCTCTGATTCCACAGGCTCGAGTGGATTCTGATTAACGGGGGGATCAGAGCGGGCGAGGGAGGAGGACGCCCTATTTGCAAGGAAGAGTAGAGGAAGAGGGAGAGGCTAGCTTGTATGAGATCAAGAGAATATGAGGTTCTGAAAAGGCGAGGGGAGGACGACACCGACGTGGAGAAAAGCGAAGACTTCATACCGAATGAGATGCTTATATCTCTGCGTTTGATGTACACTTACTTCTCCCTCGTACCTTCCCTTCCATCTAAGCTCTTAGCGCTAGAAATTTGCACCTACCTCATCCTACATTGCTGTATTGGCCTTAGATCTTCCACGGAGGTCGACGGTAAGCTCTACTTAGCTTCTTCCTTTGGATGGATACTGCCCACCTGCCATCCAGGCCCTATTCTTTGCTCATCAAGTTCCGGCATGATGAGATCGTCGATTTGTTGGAACTGAAACAAACTTACCCACCCCCACGAGGAATGCGAGCTACCAGGTCAGAACACCCTCAAGTCACCTGGGACATACCACGGCACATTCGGCGGCAACTGCATTTTGAAGTTGCTCTTCGACGATCGACTTTTAGTGACCAGAGTGAATTGGATTCGCATCGTGACAGTGGATCGCCCTGTCCTCCGACGCATGACTGGAAAGGCCATGATATTGGACGGGGCTAAAACGTACAAATAGAGATGACACCGTCTCACGAAAAGGCACATTGACTATGTTCCTCGAGCCGGCGCATGTAACAGACAGTAAGTAGTCATGGAGAGACATCTATATGACATTATGTTGGAACAAGGGAAATAAGGGAGCGAGGGTTGATGGTGTAGATGTGTTTCCTTTCGGTTTGGACGATGGGTAGAATTTGGCGATTGGAAGGGATGAAGTTGAGACTCAATGTTCACGTGGGGTGGCCAAGGCGAATCTTATGTAATCATTCGACCCGTACACTCGGGACCTGACAAGACGCGTCCAACCTCGCGCCAGATGAATTTGGTACCAGCAACTGTACATCGCGGCGTCTTTGCCCCTCCTCTCTTTTTGTCCCTTTTTTCAGCCTTCCCTCCACTGCAGGGTTTTGGTTTGCGCCCGAATGAAGAACTTGATTTATTTTTATTTTTCCGATAATTCTACACCCACTCGTTATTTCTCTTCTTCTCCTTTCCCTTTAGGACTTGACCCGACGTCAGTACCGAGATGACACCTAGTCAAGCCCGTCGACGGAATCGACGCGAAATCGAGGACGACGACGACGAAGATTCTACAAGATACGAATCTGAAGGTACTTCAGAACACCGCGATGGACCCAAGAGGCAGAGGCGCCGGGTAGTCGACGAAGAAAGCAGTGGCGACGATGCTCATGACGAGGAGTTGGAGGACAATACAGGGCAAACCGCAGCCATCGGCGGAGCGCTCGGCTCTGCCGACGGAGAGACATTTCAACCCGGCGCCATCCGCCGTGTCAAAGTAGAAAACTTCGTTACTTATGAGAAGGCCGAATTCTTCCCTGGTCCCAACCTAAAGTAGGAATCCATCTTGTCCATATTTATCATCGTGGCATTTTCCGTTCGCTAACGTCATGTCCCTCCTGTCTTCAGCTTGGTCATCGGTCCGAACGGTACCGGTAAGAGTTCGCTAGTCTGCGCGATCTGCCTCGGCCTGGGCTTCAGCCCGAAACACCTCGGACGAGCAGGCAACGTCAAAGAATTCGTGAAACACGGAAAGCCCTCCGCTTCCATTGAGATTGAGCTTCAAAAGCGGGATCGAGACCGGAGGCATCATGTCATTCGAGTGCAGATCGACCGAGAGCGAAACAGTCAGCGATGGTGGATAAACGGCCGCGATAGTACGCACAAAGCTGTGCAGACCCTCATGAGGGACCTCAGGATCCAAGTCGACAATCTCTGCCAATTTTTGCCCCAAGACCGCGTCGTCGAGTTCGCCGGCTCCACGCCAGTCGACTTGCTACATGAGACGTTACGAGCCGCAGCGCCGCCGCAGATGCTTGAGTGGCAGCAGGAGCTTCGGGATATGCACAGAGATCACAAGGAGCTCCAGAAACAGTCCGCCTCGCATGCCGAGAACCTTGCCAACCTGGAAGGACGACAACAAGCCATGCAAGCCGACGTCGACCGACTCAGAGAGAGGGAGGAGGTTCAGGCGAGAATTGCCGACTTGAGGGACGCACAAATCATGGCAGCCTACAACAAGAGTCGCGCTCGACATGCCGAAATTTCCGAACAGCTGAACCAAGCCAAGCAACACCTGCGGGAACTAGAAAACGAGTGCGCCCCTTCTCTAGAAGCGTCCAATAAGAAAAAGGAGTATTGCGATGCCGTAGCAGCAGCCGTTCAAGTTCGTCACGCAGCTCTCAGGAATACCGAAGAGGCTGCGAATGATTTACTCAACGACGTTGACAATGCCAGCGACCATGTGGCCCAGATCACAGCCACGATCGAGGCGGAGACGAAAAGTTTCGCTACGAAGAGGCAGGAGCTTCGAGTTGTCAATCAAAGAATCGGGCAGCTTGAAAACAGACTCAAGAACAGACCACCGGATTTCGATCCAAAGGAACACAACCAGAAAATTGTACGTATACCAGAACGGTCGCCCCCGATATATTCAATCCGCTAATCATTAGGCCTGTAGCGTGCTCATGAACATCAAATACGAGAGCTTGAAAGCGAAGCCCGGGGTATACAGACCAAGCTGCGCGACGTACATCAACGTGGCCTCCAGGTGAGAGACGAGCGAAAGCGGATAAATCTGGAACTCCAGGCGCTTGACACACAAGAGGGAAAGCAACTCAAAATCCTCGAACGCACTTTCCCCGACGTTGCCAGGGGGTGGAAATGGCTCCGAGACAATGGCGACAAATTCCAAAATGCCGTCTTTGGGCCCCCCTTGATCAGCTGCAGCATCAAAGACAAACGCTATTCGGACCACGTTCAGGCGCTACTCCAGAGAGATGACTTTTTGTGTTTTACGACACAGTCCCGAGAGGACCACAGGGCACTGAGCAACTATTTTTACAAAGAGCTGGGGCTTTCTGTTTCAATTCGAACCTGCCTACAACCGCTCTCCTCCTTCAAGGGCCCATCCCCGGAAGAGGGCAGGCGTCTCGGCTTCGACGCCTTTGCGATTGAATATCTTGCAGGTCCCGAGCCCGTCCTGGCCATGCTCTGCGGCGAGAAGAGGCTCCATATGGCCGGTATTTCTCTTCGGGATATCGACGACGAGCAGTATAACCGCTTGATGGCCGAGGAGAGAATCGGAACCTGGGCTGCGGGACGCCAATTCTACAAAGTGACGAGGCGCAAGGACCTGGGCCCACAGGCTGTGTCCACTATGACACGAGACATACAGCCCGGTCGCTGGTGGAAGGACGACGTTGATCTGTCCGAGAAACGCGAGCTGCAGCGACAGCTAGATGAGGTGCAGGAGCATTTCAACGGGCTAAAAGAAGAGAACCGACAGCTGCAACAGCAGAATGATGAGCTCAACGTGGAAAGAGAGTCCAAGAAGAAATTCCTGGTAAAACAGTTTTCCACCCTTACGTGTTTGATAGTGCGTTCTTTCTAACTTGGGCGGATTCTAGGATGATCTCAAGCAGCAGAAGAGCGCGCTTCAGAAAGAGTACAACGAGTACCAGACCCTTCCAACTAAACTTGGTCAGTCTACCAAGAATGTTGCGCAATACCTATCAAGCGCGAGCTAACCATGGTATGCAGAAAACGAGAAACGTTCCCAGGAGAAGAAGAAAGGGGAACTCGAGGCATTGAGAACGACAATATGCGATCTCGAAGTCGAGCTTGACGACGCAATAGTCAAGAAAGGCAAAGCTATCCTACGGCACCAGAAAAGTCTGGCAGGGATTCGTGGGGCCCAAGAGGCACTTCTCGAGGCTCAGATCCGCGAGATCGAGGCCAAATCCGACCTGGGGGGCCTAAAGGACCGGAACGCCGCCATCATGCAGAGACTCGAAAATGAAAGCCGGAACGTTGCCAAGCTGGACGCAGCCAAGCGCCAGGCGAAGCAAGAAGGAGTGCGGGCAAGAGATAAGCTACTGAAGGAATGCGTCAACCTGGAAACCAGGAAAGATCACCTTGTGGAGCTGGCGGGCGACAAGTCTCCGGAAGAAATCGAGGACGAAATTCGCGCGGAGGACGCCAAGCTGGAGCTCATTCATGCCGCCAACCCCAACGTCCTGCGCGACTTTGAGAAGCGGGCTCGCGACATTGAGAAGCTGCGTCAAAGGCTGGAGACCGCGCAGAACAAGGATGATCAAGTGATGCGTCAGATTACGAGGCTGCGGGAGAAGTGGGAGCCGAAGCTCGAGGAACTGGTTTCCAGGATCAACGATGCCTTTAGCTACAACTTTGAGCAGATCAACTGCGCAGGCGAGGTACGCATCCACAAAGATGAGGACTTTGATCAGTGGGCGTTGGAGATTATGGTCAAGTTCAGGTAAGGACCCTTTCCGTCCGAATAACACACGTGTGCTCGTTCACCCCCCGATCCCCGTCCCGTGGGTCCCTGGAAGCAACGACAAAACTGACTGCTGGCCAGAGAAAACGAGACACTTCAGCAACTTAACCAGCATCGCCAGTCCGGCGGCGAGCGTGCCGTCTCGACCATCTTCTACCTGATGGCGCTGCAATCCATGGCGCAATCTCCGTTCCGAGTGGTGGATGAGATCAACCAGGGCATGGACCCGCGCAACGAGCGAATGGTGCACGAACGCATGGTCGAAATCGCCTGTCGCGAGAACACGAGCCAGTATTTCCTCATCACGCCCAAGCTCCTCACCGGCCTTCGGTACGACGAGCGTATGCGTGTTCTGTGCATCGCCAGCGGTGAGCATATGCCGGTAGACGGTAACAAGCTCGACTTTGGACGGTGTCTCACTATCCACAAACGAACGATCGGGGCGGCTGCATGATCTTAGCTCGGCATGTGTCTCGGATAGACGGGCTATGTTATATATTTAAGATCTCTGGTCCCCTGGGGGCATAATTCGCCTTGGGACATGGGCGACTGGTTTAATGGGCGTTGGGGAGGAATACCAAGCACGGTGGGTGGCTAGTAGGAATGCGTCTTATGTTATCTGGCAAGGATGGGTGTCGGGCGGCCGGATGCGGACACTATGATCTTCACTTCCAGTTTATCTTCCGCTGGATATTCCCCTGGAGTCAGATATCTTCTACGTGGATGTAGGATGACCGGAGGAGTCGACGGGGGCATCATTTACTGGGCACTGGAGCGTTGTCATCTCATATGCCTGGGTCTCTGTAGGCACCTTCTGCTGCTGAGCCCCGTATGTACATCTTACCCTTTTATTCCGAGATTTTGAGCCAGGCAACTCGAAGCTTACCTGGGTATCTCTTCACTGAAATCGCCATGACAAGAGCCAACGACTGCCCGTGCTTCTGTAAACAGGCATTCATATGTAGATAATAGCGATACCCAACGTAAGTTCCACCTCTTATGGGAGCTTCTGTCCCCAGTAAAGATACAACGTATACCGAGTATTCACACACATATGGCGAGCCGCGTGCGAGAAAGGAACACGGCGCTCATTGGAGCGCAAGATGTTGACGGCGTTGACCAAGCAACAGTGCTTGTCTCATCCGATGAGATATGTACCCGCCACGAGGGTCTTAAACCCCAAGCCGGAAACAAACAGGAGCAGACATCGGGATTCCAATACAAGGAATATATCCAATTGCGTACTTTGGTTTGGAATGACCAGCCTACCCAGAGCCACTGGCATGCAGGAACCTACTCTCTCATATGTCAGATATTACAAAAAAGCCACGCCTTTGACATGACTTTGTAATGTGTACTGTACATGTACAATGTACGTAAGTTCTACGAAGTAGCTGCTCGGATGTCTTAGGTATCGAACGGGGAATTTGAAACGGTTCGCGTCGTTCTGTACCTATGTATTTCGTACTTGGTAGGCCAAGTCCGCTGCCGAGACTTTCAACAGGACGTGACAAGCTCAAGCGCAGGACAAGGCCATTGCACTCGGAACAATTTTGCGAGGATTTTCAATTTTCATTCGCGTCTCCAAGACGCGAGACGCGGTTGCCCAGCGGGACATCCCATGTACCCACGTACGGATACCGTCCTTGTTTAAACCAGGGGCCCACAAGGTCGGGTGAATGGGGAGACGCAAAAGTCGTATACGTCATTCCAACCTTGGTGATTCGAAGAGGATTCGCAGTACCCACGCCGCGATGGTGGGGCGACGAGTTTTTTCTACCATGGTCTGGTCCAGGTCCCTAATAAGCTCCGGTTTAGTACCAAGGGGAATAAGCACAGCATGAGTCGTCATCGCAATCTCCAGCACCTCTAGACCACGAGAGAGTAAGGGGTTGGGGTTGGGATACCTACTGCGTATAAGGAAAAGAGGGAGAGAAAAAGGAAAAAGGAGCACAGAAAACGAGCAGCCGCGACCAGCCACAATACATAATCACAAGTAAAACGAAGACGTCCTCCCTGATAATAAGCGTCTTCTGCGTTGAATTGAAACGCTTTTTAGATGCTCACACAACGCCGAGGACGGAACTTCCCACGGTGTACGTTGTATTTTGTATTCTTGCTACCTCACCGTTATTCGTTGCCGAAACGCACCGCACCGAAATTTTGATTGACCCAAAGCTTATTCGTAGTTTTTTAGCTCACCCGCGAGAGAAATCGGTACGGGCGTCGATCTCTGCCATCCGTGCCAAAAAAATCGTGAAGGGCTTTAAGGTACCGATGGGTAGATACCCAGCTAGTCCAGTTTGGCCTAGCCCAGGTCGTATTTTCATGTGTGGGGGACGAATCCAAAGAATAAAACGCGCTCCCTGGAGCTTTTTTTCTTTTTCGGATGACTCGAGTGGAATCGATCCAACGCTTTTACGTTGTATCCTCCATGGTGATACGAGGGCGATGCCAACGACATTGGGCCGTCACAGCTGTCGGACAGACCGAGTAATCCGGGGCTAACCACTCCCATCACCAATGCCGGCGAATCAGCAAGATTGGAAATATGCGGCGACACCACGAAAGGCCAAGGAAAAAGGGGCGGCAATTTCCCCTTTTCCAAGTTTTCTGCTTTGCAGGATGCGAGGCCGCCAAACCATATCCCCGATAATATTTAGGCCCCGTTCGACAATTTCAACACGCTGTTGAAAAACGTCAAAATGACCAAAAAGTGCATAACTCAAGACCCACCGATGCACAAGCACCCCGTTTTATATGGTATTTTCGCAATAAACGCATTTTTTGTGTCAACCTCTGCCATCCCCCTGTCACACCCCTGTTTTCGAAGTACCACGCTAGCAGGGATCTTCTTGTTGACGTTTTTCAACAGCGTGTTGAAAATTTGTATGGGAACTGCTGTTGAAGCAAAAAGGAGCTTTTTCGTTGTTGAAGATTTTTAATAAGAATAGTGGATCTATATTAATAATCAGCCTAGCCGCCAGGCTGACGTTATGATTGAAGCTATTCGTAGCCACGACGATAATACTGTGTTTCCTGCTTTCTAGGGACCCTTCCACGACCTCCTCTACGTTAAAATAGAACCTAGGTCTGCTATATCGATATATATAGGAGCCGTCACGATATACGTAGGAGTCGTCACGATATATATACGTAGGAGCCGTCACGATATATATACGTAGGAGTCGTCACGATATATATACGTAGGAGCCGTCACGATATATATACGTAGGAGCCGTCACGATGTACGTAGGAGCCGTCACGATGTACGTAGGAGCCGTCACGATGTACGTAGGAGCCGTCACGATGTACGTAGGAGCCGTCACGATGTACGTAGGAGTAGTCACGATGTTCTGAACCAGCAAAATATGATGGTTTCTGCATACAAAGTACGTACTTCTGCATTTCTACATAAATGGGTACATCGTGGAAAAAAATTAGCGTCTTGGCTACGATGTACCTTGCACAAAGCTGTTGAAATTCGTCAACAGCGTGTTGAAATTGTCGAACGGGGCCTTAGCTATATGTAGATCTTACAGATACTGTGCTGTGACGACTTTCATTCCCCGGAAAAATAACTGATCCAATCGGAATGTCATGAGCGTTGTTTGTTATCGTAAGACTAGCATATCGGAAAGTCGAAATGATAGGTAGTCAACAGATCGATTTGTCAGCACAGGGTGATATATTGCCTTGCAAGTACCCCAGTACATACGTTGTAGTTTAAAAGGTGGGGTAAATCGGGACTGTGCCACGTACCAAGGTACTGTACAACATACCTACAAGGTACTTCGTAGGTACGACGTACAGGAAGAGAATATAGTAGAAGCCAGGAGTGGATAACTTACGAGGAACAATTGCTGGCTATAAAACCAGGCTGATAGAATCGGGTAAGACGAATCATTGGAAAAACAAGCAAAGGGGTTTTTTCTTTTTTTTTTAAAAAAAAAAAGAAGAAGAAGAAAAAGAAGAAGAAAAATGAAAAAATTGCTTAAAAAATGAAAAAGAAAAGAAAACCAAAGCGTTACTAAAAGAGTACCACTGTCTTTTAAAGAAAACTCGATTCATACCGCAATTAGTATACGAATAATATACTTCGTAGTTTACTAAAATAATTGTTTACTAATTTTCCAAGGACTATCGTGACCAGGGGCAGATAAGATGAGATTTCCAGGGCTGCGGCTATCATCTCGGAAGAAGCACGACTACAACGTACCTACCTAAATAGGTATACAACGTAGGTAGTAAGTGCACTACACCTTACACTTGGCTTTCTGTTGTCCGTTGAACGTCCTCGCTGGATCTCTGCCTGGTGAAAAGATACCATAAGGTAGTTCAGTATACATGCCTTACGGGCAGCATATACCTCCCTATCCGTGGTAGCCTACTGTACTTGTATGACCGTACCCAAGTAGTCAGTCTTCTTATACTAAGTATGTCTGTCTCCTGCCTGTCACAATGAGCTAGGAAGCTACACGTTGGCCTGATTCTAATTTTTTGACCGACCCTCTGTATAAACTTACAACTCGACAAGAATATCATGGCATGCCTCTTAATAGAGCCATCCTTGGAGCGACGTCTCCTTGGAGTAGCACGAGAATCCTGAACTGAACCTTGTACCAACTACCAGAAGTCGTGTACAACGTACGTTGTATATGACCTTAGCCAAACCCCCCACTGGTTCTTACTAAGCGGAGGGGTTCATTGCTGCCTTAACGTACAACGTACCTTATGTAAGTTGGACTGCATGGACCGGGTACAACGTACGTACAGTATACTGCAGAGCACTTACTGTATACTTACGAAGTAAAGCAAAAAGGAGGAATACCTACAGATGAGAGCGCTGTGGGTGCGAATACTAATCACACACTGTACTGTCTACCTACGCGGGAGGGGGCGTTTATAGGTCAGAGCCCGATGACTGGTCAGACTGTCGACAGTCTTAGAACTTCATGTTGACAGTTGTACCTCTGACCTGGCTCTGGTCAGAGCAAAATCATCTGTTCAAGCTCTGACCTATAACCACCCCCTCCCGTATAGGTACGTTGTAATGCGATGGAGACGCAAACTAGGACCGTTTGCTCTTCATTTTCTTCCATTCCAACGCTTCGTAGCATCTTTAAAAGTCTATGCCAGCCATACTGTCGCCTATATGCTGCCTCGGGCACCGTATTGTGTATCTCTACGCCTTAAAACTCCTTGGTTCGTTCTCCGAAAACTCCTTGTGTGTTAGCCTTCGGGAAATCTATGCCCTCACTTTAAATGTCCCACGTAGTAGATATGACATCATTTTGCTATTGATATACACGCTTCGTACACGACGTACACTGGGAAGAAATCCTGTGTACGAAGTACGGATACTTCACTCTTCACCAGATAGGTGGAAATGTTGGGCAGCCCTGCGGCATACGTTGTACCTACGTTGTATGTTGTATCCCTTTCACAGGGAGTCAACTTTCCGATTCCAACGTTTTAGTCGTACATTAGGTAGGTACCAGGATAAGTACAGGTACAGGTACAAGTGCCGGGTCTCGATTTCCCTTTCAAGGTCAACTCCTGCCTGAGCACCTTCGCTTCTGTTCCACCCGACAAGCCTCGTACCTGATTGTTAGACTCCGGAGTGAGGGACGGACCTAAACGTGGACGAACTGAGCCCACAATCCACACTGCGGTACCTAGGTACACTGCTGTGCCAAGGTACACGCATGGGCTGCAGTCCCAAGTCCCTCAACACAGCCCAGTGGGGACCCTTGTCTCCCGCCCCTAGGCAATGCGTAGAACCACACAGTCGACACCCTTGATACCGCCAACTGGCCCTTTTTCAAAGGTCTGGATGGTACTGCGTGCGTCAGAGGCCCTCAAGACAAACCCACTTTTCACGAACGTTCCTGTTCATTTTCTCCTAGGTCATCCGCCGGCTTCTACCTACCCGGTCCAAAATCACCCTCTTGCCAGTGGTAGTCCCCGTGCTATTCTCCTTCCTCCACATAGCTCTCCATCTACTACCATTGCATCTTCACTCGTTTTCCCCGGCCGTGTCTTTCTTTCCTCCTGCCACTCTCTTTTTCATCCATTCTTCAAGGCCTGTCTACCTACCTGTCAAACGGCCTCGATACCGGGGCTTTTGGGCTGTCCCACCGCAACTGCACCAGTCAATTGAACGTCTCGCCGACCACAGCTCTTCCAGAAAGGACCCTGGCGACCAACATTCTCTTACCACACGGTGCCGTGTTTTTGTAAATCTTCAACTGGACAGCCTCTCGACCTGCCATCATCAATTCTACTCCTCTTGCGCTCCCTGTATTGTATTGCTCAGATCGACCGAACGTCCACTTGAGTCCCTGTACACAGTCGAAGCATCAAGCCACCGAAAGCCCATCTCATCTTCTCGTTGGACGCTCCGCTTTCGGCCACAGATACGATCGCCCTACGTACCGTACTCTTCCGACTGCACCACACGCGGCTGCCAGCGCCTCTAAGAATCGTGCGCGGGGAAAGACACCGTTTTCCCCCCCTTCTTCTTCTTCCTCTTCCTCTTCTTTTGCTTCACTTGTCACTCACTGCCTGCTGGTGTTGTTGGGTCGTCTTACGGTCTTGGCCACTGGCGCCACACCCCACGGCTCTCTTGCGACTTTTCGGCCTATCACTAGTTTCCACTGTCGAGTTCATCTTGACCAGTGTCCCCTGGCGATTCGCTCGTCGCTCGTCTAGCCTATCCGAGGCATCACGCTCGTTTGACGTTAGTTTCGACCCTCCTGGTATCCAGCAGTGGGCCGCAATCCCCAGACCTGACGCCACCGAATCTCAGCTGCTGCTGAATACCCTAGCATCCGCACTTCTGAGAATTTCTTTTTGGCACACCGCTAGCGAATGGGTGCGTTTATTGCCGCCCGCCATTACCGCCGTTGCCTTCATTCTTCGACCTGCTGCTCTTGACCCGTTGGACACACGACTTTCGTTGAGCGCAGAAAGGGAAACCGACGCTGGTCAAGTCGTGAAACGAAACCTCGACCTATCAACGACGGCCAAGCCGAAACGACTCAATCTCCTATTCGGAATAGCTTCACAACAGCAATCTCCCTCCTGCCGTGGCACAGAGGCCAAGCCGCCATCCCGCGTCCTCCTGAGTGGAGAGCAACAAGTTGCAGCTGACACGTCCTGCTCGCTAATCCGCATCGGGCTTCCAGCATGACGCCCCGGCTCAAAATACTCTCAGGTTGGTCTCACCTCTTCCAGTGCTTCTGAGCTTTTTGCATCGTCATGCCTCCTAAAAAAAGGTTGATCGTCCGTGCGACCCGGTTCTGCGGTACTACTTCGAGGCGGTGGAAAGCAGCCACAAGCTCGGCCCCAATCTCGGCCCCACGCTATTATTCCGTCGTGTCTTCGTCACTGGATCGCAGCCGCCGTTCTCCTTTCCCTTCCTTGATTGTTTTTTTGCCATTTCCCAGCTCATTCTATTCTTGTCGATCGTGTTCCCGTGCCGATTGCCCGGCTCCCGAAGCCCCGAGGGCCTGTAGCAACGATGGAGGAATCCCAGCTGATGAACGTGTGTATAGTGGGAGGAAATCCCATCTCTGCCTTTTTGTCTTGGAGGCTTCAGGCAACCAATGCTTGCGATGTCACATTGGTTTGGAAATCAGGGTTCGAGCATGTCTCGCAGTATGGGATCACTTTCAGGTGGGTGTTGCGCCAGTCCATCTTCGACAATCTGCGTGGTGCAATTTCAATTGACCCGTCATACCAGGTCCTCTACGTTTGGCAACGAGAGATTCAAACCACTACACGGTAAGCGCTAGCAAATACATGCACCATTGCAAAGGCAGGAGCTAACTGCGATTGATTCAATAGTCGTTCGATCTCCCGAAGAATCACCAGCCCAGAATGAAGGGCCCTTCGACTACGTTATCCTATGCATCAAAGCTCTTCCAGATGTCTACGACCTCGCTTCCGTTATAGAACCCGTCGTCACACCGCAACATACGTGCATACTCATAAACACCACCAATGCCCTCGGCATTGAAGCCGCGATCGAACAGCGATTCCCGACGAATGTCGTACTGTCACTCGTTTCGAACGCCGACTTGTCACAGCTGGGTCAGAGCGAGTTTGAGCATAAGGGCTCGACCGAGATTTGGGTTGGCGCGGCGAACGGGAATGACAACATCCCGGCTTCTATACAAGAAGATATGGCTCAAGCTCTTGCCATGACGCTCAAAACTGGACAGGTAGACTGTAAAGTCTCCAGCAACATCCGGCAACAGCAATATGAACGGATGATAGGGTAAAGTCCACCAGCGAGACTGACCAGCCGTGTTCCGACCAGGAAAACTAACTGTCGTCCTCTAGGCCGATCGCCTTTCATCCCGCGAGTGTCGTCTTTGAGACGCCCAACCATGCACAATTACTGGAAAAGCCTGGAGTCAGGGACTTGGTGCTCGGGTTGGTCGACGAGCTACTGGCCCTGGCCGTAGCACATGGCTGCAATTTAGGCCCAAACTTCAAGCAGAAAACGATGGACGAAATGCTCGGGCCCTCGGCAACAGAAAGCATCATGTGGCAGGATTACATCGCAAGAAGGCCGATTGAAGTCGAAACGTTTCTGGGATCGCCAATCAAGCTCGCTAAGGAAGTTGGCGTCGCCGTTCCCCGCATCGAGACGATGTACGCCATTGTCCATAACCTCAACATCGTCAACCGCCAAAAGCCGCGTCTAGATACATCGCCCGCCGCATCCGGCTCACCTACCGCCTCACCCCTTCCCAGAATATCGTCTCAGAATGGCATCCGCTCCATGTCCAATGGCATGATGAACCCGGCGGGAATGCCGCCCCGGGGCCCACGTCCTCGCAATTCTTCTTCTCTTGGTCCCGGTATGCGTCGACCTCCGCCAGTGGGTGGCGGCCCGCCTAACGGCTACGGCCGCCCCCCTATGAATGGTCCGCCCAATGGCTACCCCGGGCCCGGGTCGCGAGCCGCATCGAGACGGGGTTCGATGGAAGGAAACGATTTAGAGGAATTCTCCCACCTTGTACTCTATGACGACATCCCCGAAGGAGGGGAGCCAGGTTATGGTCCGGAGAGGTCGGATTATTCGCATCCGGAGCGCGGGTATAACCAGCGACCGCGTGACTTGGCAATGAGAGAACAGGAGATGAGGATGGGCCAACGACGTGGCGCTCCCAGGCGAAGTAACCCAGTGCGTCAGAGCAGCCAGGCCTTCGACGACGACGACGACGACGACGACGGCGAATACTACGATCCCTTGAACGCACCGCCTCCGCCCCTCTTGGTCGACCCGGACAACTTTGACATGATGAGCGTCACTTCTCGGAAGAATAGGAAGGTTCCTGGTCCCTCGCCGGCCCAGTTTCGCAGGAATGCCGAACTCGAGGCAGGCCCACCGCCCCCCAGGGGCGGCAGGTTTCGACCCAGCTTTGGTCGCAACCGTTCTAGCCAGATGAGCAACGTGGCAGCCATGAATGACAGCATCCTCGATGATCCCTTGATGTCATGCTCGTCCAACCGGTACGGTAACGTCGACCGAAGCGCGATGCAAGCGGGGTCCAGAGCCAACTCAATGACCAGCGTTCGGCATGAGGAGCTACATTACAGCCCCGGGGGGTCGGGTATGAGCGGAGCTTACCCCCGCCGAACTAGTCACTCGCCCGGCAACCCTTACAGCCCATCGCTGCGAGGCGGCAGACCGTCCCCGCCGAACGGATTTTCCGGACCCCCCATGGCCAGCGGACCGCACGACGGCGTCAGGCAGCCCGTCCCTCGATACCCCCCTGGGCACGGTAATGCTGTCGCACCGCAACAGGTCGAGCAGCATGGTGGCGGGGTGGGCAGCCTTCACCCACCACAACAAAAGTACGTGAGAAGTCTGACTGGCAGTGCTAGCGCCAGTGCGGGCAGTGGTGATTCACAACTGGACGCAGAACCCTCGGCACACAGCAGTGAAAGCAGCCTCGGACCCCGGCCCCCCATAGGAGTCCGGTAAATGGGGTCTCGGGGACAACGCTTTTGCATTGGAGTGAGGAGCTGCCATTCCCTGTACCATAACGATCTTCCGATGTCTTCCATATCAAGGAAGAGAGACGTCTGTCGGCGACCCCTCACCCCTGCCTATATATTGAGTGGCAGCCCATCGTTTCCTGCCGGCCTGGACACTTGGGCAAAGCAGGACACATTATGTTAGGTGTTCTTTGGTGTTCTCATCACTCGTATACGAGTCATTGGACGGGGAACCAGGCGGTTTTCTTTTCTTATTCACTGGCGCATCAACGGTGTCGTACATACTCGCTGCATTCCGGCATAACACGAACAGACCTGACCTAAGCCTCTTTTGCGAACAGCTGCGGTCAGAGAAGGGGCGGCTTTACTGTTACAACATTTAATGAACACTTTCGCTCGCCTCTTGGCCTGCGGAAGGCTCGGGCCTCGGATTCTATGGTGGACTTTGGCCAACTCTTTCTCTGGTGATTACAACGGCTATTACCATTCATACGAGCGGTCTTGGCACGGGTTTGCACCTATTTCCTGTTGTCCGCGTTACCCGCCTTGACTGGGACAATAGGCACGGCTGGAGAGCGGTTCATTTGAGGCGAACTGCGTGTCACATGAGAGACGTGGTTGGCAACTCCGTTTTATGCGCCCTTTCCTGATTGCACTGAAATGAACAATGAGGTCGAAGAGGACCGGGGCCGTCAAATATATTACAGCCCTCTTGGCCAACCGCCGGATAATGAAACATAGACAGGGGGCGGTTTAAAAACTATACATTGTTTTGTTCCTTTTTGTCCTTTCTTTTTCCGAACTACGTGCTGTTGGGGCATTACGAGGGAAAGCTATATTTTTTTCCTTGTTGTATTGGGATTGTTACGTCAAGGGCCTGGGAAGGAAGGGACTCTATGGGGAAACCATTGAGAGCTGTGGTGGACGAATGGGACTACAAGATGTCTTGTTTGCCGTCCATGGTTGGATTGAATTCCAGCCTCGGCGGTTGATTCATATTAGACGGTAGCTCTACACTATTTTACTACCAAGGAGCGTGGGGAACCAGGACCGTTCATAGCATTCAATGCGCCGTCGATAGCTGTAGTGGCCATCAATTCCCTGCCTATCAACCTACGAAGTATGCATGATACTCCCCCGTCTATGATACGAAGTGCAAAGTGATATCTTCTATGCCACGTTCACATCGGAAGCCTTTGTCGATTAACCAGTACAGCATTCAGGTCAGGTCGGTCCAACGCCACGCCAGCCGCTGACAGACACTATTCTTACGCTAAAACCTGTCTGAAGGTCTCTGGTGTGGAAACCTCACATGTCGTCGATTTGTACATTACGCCAAACATGTCGACAAGGCGCGTACTTGGAATCCTTTGTGTTGGTCTATAAGGAATGGGCCGGGCATGGCGTCGGTATGTGTAGTATGAGGACTTAGACTGATATCTGTTTCTTTGGCGAGACCGTGCACCGATTATCAATATGAGTTTCCGACGACGAGTTGCTGCAGTGGGACAATTAGGAATTCAGGTTATATTCTCGTCTCTCCCTCCGTATCTACAGTGTCGGTGGTGGCCACGCGGTCAGCTTCTCGGCAAGGCTATGACTTATCTGAAGGAACACGTCGTGATTATCGGCGACGAGATGATGGTCGCACCGAACCCAAGGACCCATATCCGAACCCGTAGAAGGAAGCGCACTTTTATATGATTAAGATAAGAAGCTCAGGGCAGATCTTATTAAAGGGGATCCCGCGAAGGCCCAGCTGTTATTATGCCTGTAATGCCTAACGCTTACAACTCTCTAGCGACGACGTCGTGTAGCGTAGCGGATGAGTAATTACAGTGGGTGGTGTACTTCGTACGCTGGGCTTTAAATGGAAAACCCGGGAATCCAACCTGATTCCTTACGTAACTAGGTACAGGTACATGGTCGGACACCGCGACTTCTAGTGTAATAGTGAAGCCATTTCGTAGGCATGACGGAAGCAACATCTCTTATAAGCATCTATCTCGTCGTTTCAAGCCGAAGGGAACATTCCCTGTGTTAAGTCGATTGAGTATTCGTACATACAGGCAAGTTCAGAAGATGTTTATACCGCAGATGTGTCATCTTGTCATCAAGTCTTCCCGATTAGGCTTGAGCCATGCTGGATGAAGAGCAATCCAAGTGCGATGTGACCGTACACTCTTTCATAGCAAATTCAATATCCAGCGTCCAGCATCGCACATGGGAGGAACCAAGACAGCACCGCTTGATCATTCCTGGCTAACCTATTCGCAATCGAGTCGATTCAGACGAACAATGGCGAGCAGGAACTTTGGTACCACTACCAACCTGACGACAGGCCTACAGCGAAACGACACAATGCGTCCCTCCATGGCGAGCTCATCCGGGGGCGCAGTCAAGGCACGACAGCTGGTGAGTTGGAGCCCCGTCCTCGGATTTACGTCCTCCGCTGGTCCCTTCACACCTCCCTCCAGCTCCAACGTGCCTGTCGCTATCATCTGCACCATACGAGATGAAGAGGATGACTGCTGACTCGAGCGAACCACACTTGCTGTGTGTTTGGGAACAAACAGACACATCTCCACTCCCAGTTGGCTCAGCTGTCCGCCAATTTGGCTGATACCGACAACCTGGTTCGGATGACGAGCGTGCAAGCCGAGGCCATGACTGGCTTGGGTAGCTGGCATGGCGGTCTTTTCATGGCGGCAAGCAAAGTTTTGGGTGAGGATGCTATCAATCGCGATGCTGGTAATAAGCAGTAGTGGTTTTCCAGGTGGTCATTTTCATTTTTTTTTTTTTTCATTGGACTTTCTGTAATCGGCTCGGGGCGTTGGACTTGGTCTGGAAGGATGGAGCCGAATTTCGAGTCTTCTTGGGTCTCCATGTGTTTGGCATTCCCTCCGCTTTTCTAATTGTTTTCTGGCGTTTGCTAAATACATGGTCTGGGGAAGCATTGCCAACGCGGCACAAGTCGGAGTATCAAAGATACCATAGACCGGGTCATGTCATATCGACTTGCTTATAACCCATGAGAAGACGGGTATCTGTATATATATGAATCCTGGGATATGACATGCCATCGCTCCCAACCCGCGAAACGGCCGTCCAGGTTTCTCCTTCAGACTCCGTCTATCTCAAAGGCTTTCATGACCCCATCCAGAACCTGGGTAAAGCTTTGGCGCTTTCCCTGCTCATATGCATCGTGCATCACACTGGTGGACGTGAATTTGCCCGCAGATAGTCGTGTGGCAGACATAGTCCTCTAGAAGATGCCCTCTCCCTCTCGGACAAGTCTCTCTATTTATGTGACCCTGTGCATCGTCAGTAATCTCGAAAATAACCCAATACACTTGATTCGGGGATGTACCTTTTTGAGCTACCTTGACAATCCTTCTCGGTAACAATTTGGTATCCGACTTCTAAATACCTACCCGGCCCTCAAATTTGAGAACGTAGTAAACTGCTCCTTAATCCCCAGCCGCGGTAGAACTGGCGGCGAGGTGCCCATGGCGCGCTTAGACCTCGCGTCAACAGTCATCCCTTCTGTGTTCGCTCTTCGTCATCGGGCTTTGGCGGCTCCTTCTCCGAAACGCGGTGCGGCCGCCGTTTTTGCCTCGGGCTGTTGACAGGAAATCTCTTGATATGCCCGCAGACACCGCACCTCATGGCCATGACATCGGCCCACGGTTTCCTACCGCCCTTGCTCTGGTTCTCTACCGTGGTGAAACAGGTGCGGCCCTCCACGAGCACCGTGTCGCACATCTTGCACATGGTCCGCTTCATGGCCGGGTTCGGTCTGATCAACACCTTGCGAGAGACGGCTCGAAGGTCTTGTACGAGAAGACGGGCCATGTTTTGCCTGACTTTGTCGTCGTTGTCCTCCTTCCCCTGTTCATTTTCCCCCGACTGTGGCCCATCGGCACGAACGGTTGCCAAGTGGCAGGCTGCTTGGTGAAGGTACGATACGCGGGTAAAAAGGTGTCTATTTGGAACCCCGTCGTTTTTGGACTTGGCCATCTTGTTGATAATGAGGTATTTCGAAGATGAGAACGATATCTGGGGTGCTTTACTGCGTAGGAAGGGCTATGGAGATAAGATTCTCGTAATGACTAAGCCACACACGGGGCAATGCAATGTATTAGTCATGGGATTTCCATTATGCGCTGGTCAGTAGTGTACGACGCGAAGCAAGAAAAATAAACAAGAACCACTTTTGAAGTCCATTGAAGTATTGAAGATGTATGAGTTACAAGTCCCGAAATTCATCACTGTAAGCCTAAAAAGTAACCTACACGAATAGGTACTCATGCTTCCACGGCTCAGCAAATTAGGAACAGGAAGTCAACGGCACGGTGACGTGTTGACCTTCGTTGCCCCGTTACTCTACTATCCCAACTTGGGAAACGAGCAACGCGTCTCCAATCACGTGATCGCGTTTCAGTCAGCTCCTGCCTGCCTTCCGAAAGCTTTTGATCTCTCAGCTGCCACCTTCTCCCAGCCCCAACAACTTCTCCCTTTCATCAGCACAAACACGCCCAACACCGCCACATCCAAGTTTGCCCGCAACTGCATCTTTCAGGGCCAACAGCGGCACCCGCGACCAATCTTCTTTTTCTCATCCTGCACCGATTCTCCTTTGGACGGTGTCTCGAAAAATCTTCCCAGCTCGCCGCCCCGATTTCCCTGAAATCGCCACCGCGCTGATCTACTAATTCCCTGTCTTGAGCCTCGCTGCTCTTCTCTCTATATTTCGTCATTTCGACCTAATCCTTTTCTACCTGTCACTATGTCTGGCCACCAGGAGGAGGACCTCATCGACTACTCCGACGAGGAGCTCCAGACCAACGAGACCACGGCTGCGTCCAACGGCAAGAAAGATGCCGCGGACAATGCGGCAGCATCCGGTAACAGTGTCGACAAGAAGGGCAGCTATGTCGGTATCCATGCCACTGGCTTCCGTGACTTCCTCTTGAAGCCGGAGCTGCTCCGTGCTATTGGCGATTGCGGTTTCGAGCATCCTTCGGAGGGTCAGTCTTGAGTTTATGCCCTAACCCGTCTATCATCCCCTTTCCGTCATCAAGCGTCCGTCCATCGCGCAAGCCAAGTCGAAAAGCCATCTATATTCAACGTACCAAGTTCGCCAAAACAAAAGTGCCAATTCTCGGGATGGACTGGGATCATTTTTTTCTTCTTTCTAGCCGGTCGAAGGCGAATGGATTGTTCTTTCAGAGCTCCAACGCATTGATGGCGTGGACGACTCTATAGATGGAGATCTTGGAGGGTTGACTTCCTGCCTCGGGTTCGCAGGCAACGCCTTGGAAGTGGCCAGCTCCAACTTCGGGAGCCGGTAATCCCGGCTCTGAGCTGCACCAAGAGGATTTTTTGGAGTCTGTCTCGATGCGTCTTTTCTTTTCTTCGAGGAATGTCGACGACCTTGAGCAGGTGAAGAAATATCTGCCTTGGAGCAGTCGGTTTCTCTTATTGATTCATCGGAAAAAACCCTCGGGACGACAACATGGCTGCGCTGCGCTGATGGACGGGGCTTGCCGACCTCATCATCCATCCGCCTCTCTTTGAATTGAATCTAACATCCGTCCGGTCGAACAGTTCAACAAACCTGTATTCCTCAGGCTCTTCTCGGCGGTGACATCATCTGCCAGGCCAAGTCGGGTCTCGGCAAGACGGCTGTTTTCGTTCTGACCACGCTGCAACAAGTCGAACCCGTTGCGGGCGAGGTCTCCGTTCTGGTTATGTGCCATACGCGAGAGCTCGCCTTCCAGATCCGCAACGAGTACAACCGTTTCAGCAAGTACATGCCTGATATCAAGACTGGTGTGTTCTACGGCGGAACACCTATCCAGAAGGACGTGGAGACGATCAAGAATAAGGACACATGCCCGCACATCATTGTCGGAACCCCTGGACGTCTGAACGCTTTGGTTCGTGATAAGGTCCTACGACTCGGTAGTGTCCGCATCTTCGTCCTCGACGAGTGCGACAAGATGCTTGATCAGATTGGTGAGTCGACTCTGATTTCCCCTGTCCTTTCCTCTGCGTAGAAATGGGACCAAGACTAATGCCTCGACAGACATGCGCAGAGACGTTCAGGAGATCTTCCGGGCCACCCCCACACAAAAGCAGGTCATGATGTTCTCTGCGACACTCTCCGACGACATCAAGCCCATCTGCAAGAAGTTCATGCAAAACCCTACGGAGCACTATGTCGACGAGGATACCAAGCTTACCCTCCACGGTCTTCAGCAGTACTATATCAAGCTGGAAGAACGCGAGAAGAACCGGAGGCTCAACGAGCTTCTTGATGACCTGCAGTTCAACCAAGTCATCATTTTCGTCAAGAGCACCCTCCGTGCCACTGAGCTCGACAAGCTGCTGCGGGAGTGCAACTTCCCGTCGATTGCGGTGCACTCTGGTGTGTCGCAGGAGGAGCGTATCCGTCGGTACAAGGAGTTCAAGGATTTCAACAAGAGAATCTGCGTTGCGACGGATGTGTTCGGTCGAGGTATCGACATTGAGCGCATCAACTTGGCCATCAACTACGACTTGCCGGCGGATGCCGACTCGTACCTTCACCGGGTCGGTCGTGCTGGCCGTTTCGGCACCAAGGGCCTGGCCATCTCCTTTGTTAGCACCGAACAGGACAAGGAAGTCCTGGCTTCTATTGAGAAGCGGTTCGAGGTTGCTCTTCCGTACGTTTTCCCTTTGTCCAGGTTGCGATTCCCTGTCATATCAAACTTGTGCTGACATGTGTGTGTTTCTAGCGAGTTCCCCAAGGACGGTGTCGACCCCGCCACCTACATGGCCACGTAAGATGCGCTGGTTATTTTGGTTCCCTTGGTAATTCGCGTTGTTCCTCTATGTTATGTTTTGACAGGGGCTTTGTTTTTCGGGGTCGAGGTACTTGTAGAGCTTGACCTTCGGAAACTGGTAAGCAGAAGAGGCTTGTCAGAGACAGAAGCCGCAAGCTTCGTCCTTCGGCGCAGGGAAAAGGGTTGATCAAGTTCGTTCTGGACGTCTGATTGTATGTACCGAGTAGATATCGTGGGAAATATGAGACTGTTGTCCGCATGCAGGGTTCCCCTGGCACGCCTTGAGTGATTATGTCGACCAGTTCGGGGTCTTGTCGGCCAGGAAGAGGATACTTAATCCTCCTGGCTGTTAATGGGATCCTCACGCTCTCTGAAGGGTGGCCTCTGGCTTCTGACCTGGAATAGAGGATCAGTCAGGCGTATCTTTCCGGACAAAGCAAGAGGAAAAGAAACAAGCGGCATATAATCCTTGCACTTCGAATACCTCAGACGTTGGCAGTGTTTGGACTTCAGTCTAACTTATCTATCTACGACCCTGACTGATGCGACCCAGCTTCACTGTTACACAAACCCCCGACGTCCGCAGTAGCTCAACGGCTTTGCCTGGGCCATGGCGCTCATCTCCCTTCTCTGGGACACTAGGCTTTTCATTAAACACTCCTCGAAAGCAAATCTCGGCCGAAAGACCACAATAGTTTGCCAGCCATCGCCCGACTCTTACCAACACCCAGCGTGCTCCAACCCCGGGGGTATCCCAGTCTCCTGTCACGACGAGACGAGTCTGACAGGTCAACGTAAACAAGGCCTCGACCATGAGAGGCGGACAACTCGAATTCCTCAGCTCGCAAAAGTCACACATGGTCTTCCTTCCGCACCCTTTCCTCTCAAGCCGCACTTATCTTTCCTTTTGGAGACATCCAGGCTCGACAATCCGCACCATGGCCATTCTCTTTGAGGCTCACATGATATAACACAATATACGTCCCTGGCATCTTAGCCATCAGCATCACATCATCTCGTGCGCTCAGTACTGATCCAAGTTTATGAACTCCGCCAGACGATTCGGTGAAAAATCTGGCGACAACGTCCTAGAAGATGCAGGCGAAGGCCGGCCGTATGTTTCAGGGTCGACCATCTCGACATCCTCGTCATCGATTTGAATGGCGCGGTGGACTGTTCGTCCGTCGATATTCCTCTCATCATCGATCTGAATGGCGCGGTGGATTGACCTTCCGTCGGTATTCCTCTCATCATCGCTATCATCATCAATACGGATGGCACGATGTATTTGCGTCTCCTCGCCTCTATTTCTCGAACCTTGTGTGACGGTCACGTCCACTGTCAGGACCATGGAGCCCTCGCCGACGACAGGCCGTGGCCTTGAGCTGCCCAGGAACCCGTCTGCTCGGTGCAGGTATTTCTGGATGTGTTCGTAAAAAACCTGGACGACACAAGGGGGGAAAGCATTGCCGATTTGCTTGCGAACAGAAAACTCAGAAAACCGGTGCCACACCGGGAAGCCCTGCAGGCAGGCGAATTCGCGGTTGGTGTAGTTGCGTGTCCCACTGTAATGTCTGTTTTGCCCGCCGCTGGTGGTCATGCAGCGCCGCAGGATACCGTCCGGGTCGCTCACCACGGCACCGACGGCACTCGGCGTGACTACGGGCCTGTGGTGGGGATCTGTTCTCTCAATGTAATCGTTTATCTTGCTCAGAGCCTGCCGTATCGACGTGTACTTGCGCAGGCCATCGCCGCCCGTCTCCGAGTGCGTATGCGGCGGCCAATCGGGCAACTTCTCCCCGGGACCGGCTCCGAGCATGATCAGACGCTTGCGCCTCTGCGGTAGGCCATAGTTCGCCATGCTGATCACTTTCCAGGCAACTGAATATCCCGAGTCCGTAAACCCCGCGACGAGACCGTTGAAGAAGAGCTCGAATTTCTTTTGTAAGATTCCAAAGGTTTGTTCTAGGGTGAAAATACGTGGTCGGAATTTCTCAATCAGCTGTCGACATGAGAAGAGAGCCGCAACGTTTGCGTCGTCATTAACGCCGTCAACGGTGTGGGCGGGCGACCATACTTGGCAGGGGGGAGAGAGGTGCAAGACGTCGGCGCGGAGCTCTTGGTGGCGGGTCGCGAAAAGGAATTCGTGCACCGTCATCGGGAACAGCTCGGCGCGTGGGAAGTTGATTCGGTAGCTCTCGCAGGCGTGCCGCGCCATATCAATGCCCCCCTTGATCTTGAACCCGGCGCGCTCGGCGCCACGAGAGGCGCCGCCGGCACCACAGAAGGCGTCGAACATCTCATACCGCTGTCCTTCGCCCCTGACTGGCATCCGTCTGTGAGTTTGTGCGAAAGGGGGAGGGTTGTGTGCACCTCCACGGATTGTAGGGCCCCTCCAGTTCTGGCTCAGGGTTTCTTCGGGAACTCGAAAGTCTGCCTCTGGGACCTCGCTGGAGGCGATCCGCGCTATTGCCCATTCGCAGGCCTTCAGAGCGGCGTGGGTTCGTGCGCTTTGGAAGTATGCAGAGACTTTCCAACGGCAGACGAGAGGTCCTTCCCGTTCCGCAGCCTGCTCATCTGGGAACATGCCAGGGTCGTACCGATGGGCGGGAAAGGGAGCGTTGGTAATGTGAAGGCGACGGGAGGCACCTAGTTCCAACACCGGAACCTCGATCAGCGCCTGGCGCTCAACTGGCCGAGGATCGTCGTACTGGATTTCGTATATCGCAAAGACCTCGTTCCGCTTACGCGGAAGCTGCCCTCCCAAGGACTTATTACGGGCATAGGGAACCCCACGAGCGAACTCTTCGCCTGGAAATCCCCGTTGGATTATCTCAGTGACGCGGAGGAATTCCACCTTGAAATACCTATCCTGTGGACTGGATACTTCATAGCAAAAGTTCACTTTTATGGTCTTGGCACCGGGTAAGACCAGCTTCCGGAGAGATCTTTCCCGAGGTTCGGGGATTGGTCCCGAATAGTGCTGTCGAGGCTGAACTCGGTAGATGATGGGATCGTCATCCGCCGTGAGATCGATCACCTCGCCCAGCTCCCCCAGAATATCCTCTTCGTGTTGGACCTCATCCAGGGACTGGACCTCGTCCAGGTATGTGACTTCATCCGGATATCGAACCTCATTCTGGTAGTGAACTTCTCCGACGATCTGTTCGCTGCGGCGGTTTTCCCTGATTGGACGCCGGCGCGGCTGGTAGTTCCGCACGGCTCTGTTCAGGTTGGCAATGGCTTGGTCTTGGGGCGTGATATTGGCGTCATCGTCTTCAACCACAATGGCGTTCCATGTATCGCCTCCAGGCCGATATTCGGGACGCATGTCGTCGGAGAGTAGGATGTTTCTAACACGGCGACAGAAAGTCAGCGTAAAATGTTACACGTTCTTGTCCAGTGCTGAGAACGACTGATTCTATACATACAAGGTCGACAGCCACACCGCATGAAACAAGCTTGCTTGGGCCGGGATATAAAACCGAAGAGACCGAGGAAAGAATTCGATCCGGCAGGCGAAGGAAGTGAGGATCGGGTTCTAGATCGTTCCTGTCTTCCGGAGGTCAAGGAGCAGTGGCCAGGCTTGATCGCCGGGGCAGACAAACGTCTGGCCAGGTAGGGGGCGCTCCCAAGGATGGCGCCGTAGATCGTCGGTCAAATAACGGACAGCATATCCGAGTGAAGGAACTGTGTTGCTTCTCGCGCCAGAGAACACGCCGCAACAGAGGCAGGTCTCTTGGAGTGTGATATGGCAAGCTAGGTCTTGACAGGCCTGCCTGTGGAGGTTTATACCACCGAAACAGGCCCCGGCTGTGGTTTGGACCGTCAGGAGACCAGGGCGAGGTTGGGAGTCGACAGAAAGGCTTAGATGATGGCTCCAATGGTCCAAGGAAGGAGGAGACTGGCCACAGTGCCTGGCGCTTCCAAGACTGGGAGTGATAGGAGCAACGAGTATGGAGGCTTCGTGTAGTCGACCGTAGGGCGGTTACCGAAGTAGTTGACAAGCCAACGACTAAGCGTCACGCAGGCATCCCCTGGGGGGCATATGTCATAAAGCTACAGAGGCGTAGAGTGACGGCTCCCAGGCAGGTGCAGAGGAATAAGGACGCATCTTGTGATATCTTATGCGGCCTTCAAGAAAGCAAAAGAGTCCCCATCTCTTGAGTTTCACACCTCTTGCCTAGGAATTGGTCCTGGATAACCAAGAGAACGGTATTAACAGCCAAGGTTGACAAAGGGACTAGGAAGCAGGAGCTTAAAGCAGCTGTTAGCCACGACTGTGTTGATTACTTAGAATTCACATAGAGATATTGAAATTCTTGGCCTGGAAGTCCTATATAATGAGATGGCTTCTGAGGCCAATGGCCAAGAAGAGAACAAAGATCAGCAAAGTAAAGAACCAAGATTGCTTATAACACTAATGCCAATGCCCGGGGGAATGATATGGTCCTATCTTCAGAAAGTGGTGCACTGAAATATTACGATTAACATAAGAGCCATAGAGATACTGTTAAGGTCAAGGAATAGTAATGTTTTTAGCATAGCACCTATCTAGCCTTGCTTGTGTTATTCGGCTAAGTCGCTTTGTCTACCTTGGATGCTATACCTATAAGACCCGTGACTTGTTTCCTGATATAAAGAGAATAAAAGACAATATAATAATAAAGGCAAGTTAAAGATAAGTTAAAGGCAAGTTAAAGATGACTTGACGACAAGTTAAAGAGGCACTTATTCGTATACGCTCCTGGAGGATTAACAATAGACTCAACCCCCACTTAGGTGGGTAGCACGGGTCGTTACGGAGTACCTACTTCGTATAGGCCGCTTCTCAAAATTAGAGGAAATATTGGACTCCTGGCGGATCCTTCGGCTGCATGTCAATTATGTAATCAGTCCTTGACGGGAAGGCTACGGGAGGATAGAAAAGTCTTCTAATCCCAAACGGGACTAGTGTGTTGATCCCTTAAGTCGTTTAGCTCCCTCTGGACCAACACAATCGCCCGCCGCAATTCAACGGATGGGGTCTCTCATAGATTGATAGCTCAGCAAAAAAAAAGCTGTCCACTCTACTGTACGTGACTATCTCCGAAATTCCCTCGACAGCTTCTCGCCTTCCCCATAATCATCTCCCTCAACCCTCACCTCTTGTCGACGGCCGGTGTCCATCTCGTTTGGGATTGCCAATCCCATTTTTACTTTTCTTCTTTTCCACGTCGGCCTGTTTTTTTCTAGCTTTCTCCCTTTGTTTTGACACAAATCCTTCTTCCCAACAGAAAAAAAAAACCCATCAGCCATGTCGCGACTCCTCCCCTCCGCAGCTCGTCTGGCTGCCTCCTCGAGGACTGCTGCCCTGAGGCCTTCCGCTGCCTCCCGTCATCCTTCCCTGTCGAAATTCGCGGCCCGACCAGTTGCTTTCGCCATTCAGTCGAGGACGTATTCGGACGCGAAGGGCCCCAAGGAATACACGGTCCGAGAGGCTCTGAATGAGGCTCTGACGGAGGAGCTGGAAGCCAACGATAAGGTGTTTCTCCTCGGAGAGGAGGTTGCCCAGTACAATGGCGCGTACAAGGTCACCAAGGGACTGCTCGACCGCTTTGGTGAGAGGAGGATCATCGACACTCCGATCACGGAGCAGGGTTTCGCTGGTCTGGCCATCGGTGCTGCGCTCAGCGGCCTGCACCCAGTGGTAAGTCTCAACCTCTCTAGGCGTCAATTGCTCGCGTCAATTGCTCTTTTGATGGGCAGGCCGTAACCCCGGTTTCTCAAGGGGGGACGCCTGTTTCTTCGAATTCCATCTCGCGTCCACCCGTACTTTCCTGGGACAGAATCCTCTTCCGTCGCTAATTTTAACCCTCCGTCCAGTGCGAGTTCATGACTTGGAACTTTGCCATGCAGGCCATCGATCAGATTGTCAACTCGGCGGCCAAGACCCTCTACATGTCCGGCGGTATCCAGCCCTGTAACATCACCTTCCGCGGCCCCAACGGTTTCGCCGCCGGCGTCGCCGCCCAGCATTCCCAGGATTACACGGCGTGGTACGGCAGCATCCCCGGTCTCAAGGTCGTCTCGCCCTGGAGCGCAGAGGATGCCAAGGGTCTTCTCAAGGCCGCTATCCGCGATCCCAACCCGGTCGTCTTCCTGGAGAACGAGCTCATGTACGGCCAGTCTTTCCCCATGTCCGAGGCCGCCCAGAAGGATGACTTTGTCCTTCCCTTCGGCAAGGCCAAGATCGAGCGCGCTGGCAAGGACATCACCATCGTCTCGGTGTCCCGCTGCGTCGGCCAGTCGCTGGTGGCTGCCGAGAACCTGAAGAAGAACTACGGCATTGAGGCTGAAGTCATCAACCTCCGATCCATCAAGCCTCTGGATGTCGATTCCATTGTCAAGTCGGTCAAGAAGACCCATCATCTGGTGACCGTCGAGTCCGGCTTCCCGGCCTTCGGTCTCGGTTCCGAGATTCTTGCCCTGACCATGGAGTACGCCTTTGACTACCTCGACTCCCCTGCCCAGCGCATCACTGGTGCTGAGGTGCCTACCCCCTACGCCCAGGGGCTCGAGGAGATGAGCTTCCCCACCGAGCAGCTGATTGAGCAGTACATCGCCAAGATGCTCCGCGCGTAAAAACACGGTGGCATGGGGGCAGAATGATTTGAGACGGGAAGGAGACGGGTTGCTGGAGAGCTTCTCCGACGGGGAGTACAAAACGGGAGTTCGATACTGTACTTGGCTGTGAACGCCTCGCCTGAGCAGGACGGGATTGTATTTGTATGCTACGTCGCCTTATACACACTCATGCCGTCGGCTCGCTGTCTGTGGTTTCTTGATTCCATCAAGTTGGGCGTGATTTGATAGTCAGCTTACGGGGACAGGACAGAACCACCACTAATGGGGCCGTCTTTTGGATTTTATATTTTAGAACATCTTTCACTTGCAACAAATTATGCGACGTTTTTCCTTTGACCTTCGTCAGTCCGCAAATCAAGATGGAAATCTTAAGGAACATAACAATATTGTTACAACGCTTTTTCTGTAGAAAAGATAGTGTTCGAATTTCAACAGTCACGCAACTGCATGCTCGGGTTCTTGTTCACGAATAACGAACCTCACTCTGAGAGGGAGCCGTATAACATGATGGTTTCTCAGACCTCGATTATAACAGGATATCTTGCCCTTGAGCCTCACGATGTCCTGGCTGGCAAATAAACTAAGCGACGAAAAATTAAACATGTTGCCATTCGTAAGGCGGGATCATGGGCCTTCGGATTACTGAATACTCCAAGGTCGACAGACATGCCTTTTGAAAGGGGACATTCGCGCGCAGCGACATGAGTACGATATGTATAATTCTGGACAGCAGTAATTAGTGTGATTAACAAGGGCAGAATGTGATTATTATGATCACTTCGTTTTTCTTCACAAAAGCACATGGCATGACTGGCTCGCTTCGTAGAATTGAGGCCAAGCCATAAGTTCTATAAGTCCCAAATTTAAAAAAACGATGTTGACGAAATGGCCGAGGGGTTATGGCGTTTGACTTAAGTTGTACTTATTTCAAATCCCGCAAGGGGTCGTGGGTTCGAATCCCACTTTCGTCACAAAATTCAATGCTGTCCAACCCCAATTTTTTGTCTCATTCGTCCATGAACGTACGAATATGACATGACCTACGTTTTTGAAAGTGGCCTATGTCTTGGGAGCAAGAGTTTGGCCCAGTATCTTTTTTGCTTCCTTTTTCTTTTTTCTTCAACGGACTTTCCTGTCCGGGTGACGGTGTATTATTGGTGGGTGGTGAAGCAAAGGTACATATTGTGACGTTAGTCGATTCTGTTGGGTAGTACCTCATATTTTTGGCGGCAGTCCGAATTGAAGTACGTTACCGCTATTTCTTACCATACCTTAACTTTAGCGGGGTACTTCGTGCCGTCAGCGTTGACACAAGTGACTCGGTACTTCTCTTACTCGTTACACCAAGCTCACCCCAGGAGCTACCTACTCGTACGACCTACAACGTTTCTCTAAATCGACTCTCTCTAGTCCAGATAAACTTCTCGCCGTGGATCACATAAACCTAACGTCCTCAACAGGATCATGGCGACCGACCTGGTCAAGGCCATAGAGGGGCTCCGTCTCCATGAGAACGAAGTCAACATTGACGACATCCTCTTCGAGCAGCGCCCACATAAACGAGCCCGCCGAAGTGCCGAAGAGCTCAAGAGTGATCTGGAAAAGGAGTTTCTCTCCCCATCCACTTCATTCTCAACCGACTGGCTCAACAAGCTGCAACAGTCAGTTCGCCCTTGCCTCCGTTCGTGTGTTTCTGGTCTGCTAACTCTTCCTCCCATGGCCAGGCGCTGGGATTGTCCGACCGATTACACCGAGCTGTTCAAGATTGGCCCCCCTCAAACACGCACCGTCACTCGATTCCAGCGTCATGGCCTCGAAGGCAGGGTCACGGGGTACAAGAATGTTACTGTTCCAGCCAGCAGCGCGACGGCCAAGAATTCGACCTCGTTCTCGCGGAAGCCTGCTAGCAGGGCTGAATTCGTCCGAGGTGCCGCTGGCTTCTTCCCATTTGCCCCCGGCGGCCTAGAAGGCATCGAATCCACCGCCGCACTTGAGGACCAGCTTCGCCGGAGCACTGGAGGTGCCGATGATCCCAGTTCCGCGGGCAAGCTGGAGCGAGTCATCAAGCTCGGAAACGATGGCGGCCTTCTTGAGGTCGCGCCTGGTCTGAGCAGGGGTATCAACTTCGCCGTCAAAAAGACAGACCAAGATGCCCAGGTTGTCGAGCAGGAGCTTGACCAGGAACCCGAACAAGCACCAACTGCAACGGATACTGTGCCAGACGCGCATTTGAACGGGGACACCGATGGAGCCTCCCCGGACGAAGACAACGACGAGGACGTCGACATTGACACAATTTTGCCGGTTGAGTTTCCTGCCTTGGAGCCGCACGGCACGCTTGCATCATCAAGCGCGCGTAAGGCCAGGCGCGAATGGGCCCATATGGTCGACATCAACAGAGATATTCCAAATTTCAGGGAGCTTGTCCCAGACATGGCGCGGGAATGGCCCTTCGAGCTCGACACCTTCCAGAAGGAGGCTATTTACCACCTTGAAAACGGCGACTCGGTCTTTGTCGCAGCCCATACCTCCGCCGGAAAGACAGTCGTGGCGGAATACGCCATCGCCCTGGCTACAAGGCATATGACCAAGGCCATCTATACTTCTCCCATCAAGGCACTGAGTAACCAGAAGTTCCGCGACTTCCGTCAGACGTTCGACGAAGTCGGCATTCTCACCGGCGACGTTCAAATCAATCCCGAAGCGAGCTGTCTCATCATGACGACGGAAATTCTGCGGAGTATGCTGTACAGGGGTGCTGATCTTATCCGAGACGTCGAATTCGTCATCTTTGACGAGGTCCACTATGTCAACGATTTCGAGCGCGGCGTTGTTTGGGAAGAGGTCATCATCATGCTTCCTGAACATGTTTCTCTGATCTTGCTATCTGCTACTGTCCCCAACACACACGAGTTTGCCTCCTGGGTCGGTAGGACGAAGCAAAAGGACATTTACGTCATCTCCACGCCCAAACGGCCTGTACCTTTGGAGCATTATCTCTGGGCCGGCAAGGACATCCATAAAATCGTCAGCGCGGACAAGAAATTCATCGAGAGTGGTTGGAAAGACGCCCATCATGCCTTGCAGGGTAAAGATAAGCTCAAGAAGATCGAGAACAATGCTGCTGCTGCTGCTGCTGCGACTTCTGGTGGTCGTGGCGGCGGTGCACAGCGGGGGGGTCCGAGAGGGGGTCAAAGAGGCGGGCCTCAACGCGGCGGTGGTCAGAGGGGCGGAAGAGGAGGGCCAGGACAGCGAGGCGGTGGCAGCCAGCAACGGGGGCGAGGCGTGCAGCGTGCCAGTCACGCTCCGGGACACACAGGGCGTATGGGCAGGCCTGGTGGCTTCTCGTCCGCTGCGCAAGACAAGAACCTCTGGGTCCACCTGGTCCAGTTCCTCAAGAAGAACACTTTGCTCCCGGCGTGTATCTTTGTCTTCTCGAGGAAGAGATGCGAGGAAAATGCCGACGCGCTCAGCAACCAGGACTTTTGCACGGCCTCGGAGAAGAGCGCCATCCATATGACGATTGAAAAGTCGATCGCGCGACTCAAGCCGGAAGACCGGGTGCTGCCCCAAATCATCAGACTTCGGGAGCTGCTGTCCAGAGGAATCGCCGTACATCACAGCGGCTTACTACCCATCGTCAAGGAGATCGTCGAGATCCTCTTCGCCCAGACACTGGTCAAGGTGCTCTTCGCTACCGAAACCTTTGCCATGGGCCTTAACTTGCCCACCAGGACTGTAGTCTTCTCGGGCTACCGGAAACACGACGGCCATTCGTTCCGTAACCTGCTTCCTGGAGAATACACACAAATGGCAGGGCGTGCCGGGCGGCGTGGCTTGGACACGGTCGGCTCGGTGATCATCGTGCCCCCCGGTGGTGGGGACGAGGTCCCGCCCGCGGGAGAATTGCAAACGATGATCTTAGGCCAGCCGTCGAAACTCAGATCGCAATTCCGGCTGACATATAACATGATACTCAACCTACTGCGGGTGGAGGCTCTCAAGATTGAGGAAATGATTAAGCGCAGCTTCTCTGAGCACGCCACCCAGCAGCTTCTTCCTGAACACGAAAAGGCCGTGAAGGTGTCCGAGGCTGACCTAGCCAAGGTCAAACGCGATCCCTGCGACATTTGCGATGTCGCCATGGATGAGTGCCATCAGGCGTCCGAGGACTTTAGGCAACTGACAAGCACTCTCTACACGACCTTGCTGGGCATGCCGATCGGCCGTAAGCTGTTCAGTCAAGGACGCTTGATTGTATTCAACAAAGACGGCATAAGGACTCCCGGGATCCTCCTATCGGACGGCGCCAGCTTAAAGGCGTCACCAAGCGGGCCGAGTCTTCACGTTTGTGAAATCAAGACAATGCGCGAGACGCGAAACTCGACCGACCTGCTCGCTTTCATCCCCGGGTTCCGAGAGCATTTCACCGCACTTCCACAAAACAAGAAACACATCGACTTCAAGAACATACACGTTCCTGTAGGCGATGTGGAGTGTCTCACCCGTTATGTTACCAAAGGGATCATTCCCGAAATCTTCCGTGGCAAAGAGGAGCGCCAGAACGCCCAAACGCGCGCCCATGCGCTGTGTAGGAACTGGGATAGCCTCTGGGACGAAGTCGACTTGTCAAAGATTAAAAGCCTCGCACTGCGGGAGATGATGGAGAAACGTCACGTTGCGAGTCAGGTCGCTGGCAACTCGGCCGCGCTGACTTGCCCACACTTTGTTAAGCATGTAAGTTGCTACCCTACCCTGGACAGTTGGTTCAATATAACATCCTGTCGGAATCTGTGCGTGCCGCTGACACCGCGCGCGCCTTGCAGTTCGCCATGTGCCACGACCAATGGCTCATCAAGGAGCACATTTCCCAGCTGCAGCAGTCCCTGGCCAGCCAGAACCTGCAATTGCTACCCGACTACGAGCAGCGGATTCAGGTGTTGAAGGAACTACAGTTCATCGACGAGAGCTCGCGCATTCTGCTGAAGGGGAAAGTGGCATGCGAGATCCATTCGGGCGACGAGCTCGTCCTGACGGAGCTCATCCTAGACAATGTGCTGGCGGATTACGAACCAGCCGAGATTGCAGCTCTCCTGTCGGCCTTTGTGTTCCAGGAGAAGACAATGAGCGAGCCTGCGCTGACGGCCAACCTAGAGCGGGGCCAGAAGACCATCATAGCCATCAGCGAAAAGGTCAACGAGGTGCAAACGGTGCATCAGGTGATCCTGTCGTCCGACGACTCCAACGACTTCACGTCGCGCCCGCGCTTCGGGCTCATGGAGGTGGTGTACGAGTGGGCTCGCGGCATGAGTTTCAAGAACATCACTGACCTGACCGACGTTCTTGAGGGGACCATCGTTCGCACCGTCACGCGCCTAGACGAGACGTGTCGTGAGGTCAAGAACGCGGCCCGCATCATTGGCGATCCGGAGTTATACCAAAAAATGCAAGCCGCGCAGGAGATGATCAAGCGGGATATTACGGCTGTGGCCAGTCTCTACATGTAGATAGATGGATGTATGTTCTTCGGGAAAGTTTGGTGATAGATGCATGGATAGAGACGGGACATAGAGGCGAAGCATGTTCGATTCATAACCCATCAGCCATGTCAGTAGGATTCTCATGCATTATACGAGGGCAGGCACGTACGTGGCAGGATTGTTAGAAACGTTGTTGGAGGTTATTCTATCGCCAACCTATGATGATATATGATATTTGTGTATTTGGCCAATGGAAGCCCCATCGAACCAAGTAAGGGGCAAGCAGCCGTGAGGACTCGGTACGTGGTGGAGAGTGCCGTCATCAAGTGCAACCCTGAGCCCCCAGAGACTCCTTAAATAAAATAAAAATGAAAGATGAAAACGCCAGAGCAACCAAACCAAATACAATTCGAGCCCCGCCATCTCCCAAAAAAAACCGTCAATATGGTCATGCAAGACAAGATACCAGCTTGCCACCTCCTAGAGCTACTCCCTTCAAGCCCTCAACGCGCGAAGCCTCTGCTGAAGGGCATCTTCCTCCTCGGCCGTAGGCTCAGTGGTCACAGAAGTGGCGGGCTCGGCCTTGGCGGGAGTGGCGCTGTTTAGCTGCTGGCTGAGCTGTACGCCGGCGTCGTCAGCCAGCTTGCCGAGGAGCTCGTGCACGGCGTCTTCGGAGACTTGGGTGCTGGTCGACTGAGAAATGGCGTCCTGGTAGATGCCGTTGGACATGGCGTATTCTTCATTCTGCTGCTTGAATTGCTCGAGAGTGACGAGGGTCTGTTGGCGAGAGAGAAAGTACCGGTTATGTCAGCCATATCTTCTCGCAAGGCGCAGTACAGGAAAGGGAAACGAAGTAAAGACTTCGTCCTGGTGGGGGAACGGAAACAGAAAGACATTACCTTCTCCGGATTCACGTTCCTCTGTGCCATGGCCATGGTACGGGAGGACTGGCCCATCATATGGGTCATGCGGTTCATGGCATTGTTGGCCTGGATCTGGGTAGCGGAGAGCTCGGCCATGTCGGCCATTGAGTCCATCTGTTGAGCGATGGCTTGCTTGGAGAGGAGCATCTTGGCCTTCTGGTAGGCTTTCGCGGTGTCGCCGGCCTTGAGCAACTGAGGTGGGCGAGATGCCGGTGTCAGTCTACTTGTCTTGTCTTTGCTTGACGGGGCTTCTATTGTATGTTTTGGGTTTCGCAGTTCGTTCCAACCACGCCGTAGACTTACGTCTTGAATCTGCTTTTTCAAAATGGGATCCTGCTTGGCGGCCTTTTGAGCTTCTCTTCTTGCCTGCTTTGCTTGGAACTAAGACGAGACGAGGTGGATGGTCAGCGATGCTATCCTATCATTCGGCCCTGGCGCTGGGTTTATGTGGCGGAATGGACGGCGAGTTCTTATCAAATCGGGGCACAAGGGCATACCCTGGCCTGGAACTCGACCTGCATGTCGCGGGCGAGTTGTCGGTTCGCCATGTTGAGAGAGTGAATGCTGGCAGCAAAGTCGAAGTAGGATGTAGATAGGGGCGGGGCCCGGCGGGAAGGCGGAAAAGATGTCGCTGGCGCAGGTGGGTGTCGTCAGTCTCCAGTTATTTCCTATCCCTAAGCTCGGCAAGGGCGGCAGAGGGATATCGATATAGTCGAGAGTCGCAGTTCGTAGTGTTCGTGGTAGAGAGCTGGCGAAGTTGGAAGATGGATTATGCGACGGAAGTGCTGATATTCGCCTCGTGAGGCTTTAGACGCCTATCCATGATAATTTCAGCCTTTTGGTTGGTCAGACTCTCCCGGTATAGAAGTCACAGCTGGTGCAAGGGGTAACTATTCGCCGCTGTAGCCTGCAAACTGCGGGGCGTGACAGTTAGGGGTATGACGTAAGATGCCATGTCGTTGAGGATGACTAACCATGTTGTACCACTTACTCAGCTGACCCTGTTAGGTACCGCACGTGCAACAATTTATAACCATTGCAAGATTACGAAGAAGCATTACCAGCATCTCTCTGATCAACATCTCTGACTAACACCTCCATAATAAGGGCATTGTCGGTGAAATATTGTCCGTTTTGGAAAACACTTAGTCGGAGTAGGGCTCGAAGGAAAGCTTATACGGCGACCACTTTATCGACAGCTCGTCCTTCACGGTTCTTAGGACCAAACTTCAGCAGGTGTCTCATACGAAGGCAGCTGGTGAACCCGCGAGAGGATGTGCCACCATGTCTCCCCTGGACTGCCGGTGTCAAGATCATGCAGGCGAACCCCCGGTTATGGTTGAGGCATGCATGGACCACCAGGGACACTTGCAAGTCCTGGAGATGGGCCTCGCATAGAAGTGCATCTAGACATCTGTTCGTTTGACCCAGTCAAATTGCGGTGTCAAGCCAGGCTATGGGACAGGCGACTGAGGTAATAGTAGGGTAGGTGTCTGGGTAAATATGGTGATATGCTCTAATAATTTCGACCATCATCGGTACTACTTTCACTGCGGGATACTCCCGGCTATGGTTCTCTGCGTCTCACTTTCTCGATAACGCGACTCGCTCCTATGATATGCTCTCTCCAAGATTTCCGCCGATGCCTGCGCCGCGATCTCTTTCGTCGAGATCTACAATATGCCCGGGCGAACCTTCGCCCCAAGTCCGGCACAACCCTGCGTGATGTCTGGCCTCGAGCATAATGATGCGTCGTGACTCGTTGGGCGGGATATTTACAAGAATGCCGCCTCGTGCATGACAAAGTAAAGTGTCGCAACCGGCACATTTAGCTTTGCTGCACTACGGTATGCTTTACAAAACACCTATGTCGTCACACTTGTGGGTGGAGAATCTTGTCGCTCCAGAGACATATGGACAAAGTGGAAGAGAGATGCATCTCGATCCAAGAGACATCGCCCCTCGTAGACGTCCTGATTAATGCGAAGCGCGAGTAAGGGGGTCTAGCTCTGATTTGGTCAAGTATTCGTACTTCTATGTTCAGCCGCGAGACGCGAGAACCCGCTATGACATGGTGATGTGGCGGGAATTGGTTAGTAGACTGCGGTCGATGCGAACTCGTTTGCGATTTTTCGCCGTATGTGCGTTGTAAATCATGTGGTGGCAACGATCTTGAACGTATCTCTTCAAAAGTCGTACCAAGTATGGAACCTCAAAGCTGATGACGATGGCCGACATTATCGGGATTGAATGGTGAGTGGGCACAGGGCACACACCGAGTAATACCCTACGACCTACTGAGTATTTTACGAAGTACGAATAAGACCTGAATTTCTCTCAGCGAGCTCAGACCTTTTTCCCTAGGCGCCACCACGCCCCTAGGATGGTCTGAGATAAGACGTGAAGCACAGCAAGGCAAGGAGGCTGTGACAGTGGCTGGTAGTGGCTGGTAGTGGCTGACTGGTTGTCGATGGCTGACCACCAGATCTGGGCTCCTGTAAAATCAGCAAAAGCAAAGGAGCAAGCGTGCATCAACCTCCGAGCAACCCACTCGTCCATTACCCTACGTGCCGAGCCGAGTGTTGATTAGGGCATAGGGCTAATCGTACTCGTGCCCGCATAACATTCTGCTGATTCACCACGGGGCCATGAAACGCTGCCGCTCACTTGCATTCCGGTGGGGTTTTGCAGCAGAGGGGCAACACGGCACAGAGACGGCCAAGAGGTCCGTCTTTTCATGCCTTCGTCCCGTCCGTAACTGTTTACGTGACGGGATACGCTTGTATTGGCGAAGAGCCCTCACGCGGGCCATCATGGTGCGGCAGTATGCACTCCGCAAAATGCTTCCTTCTAAAAGATTCTACCCCAGATTCGAGCCTTCGGTCGGGGATTGACAGCCGCTTGCCAAGGGCGGGGTGTCGGACGCACGGGGACGTGTAAGGAGGTGAAGCTGGGGCTATCCGGGATCCCGAAACGGAACTCGCCCCGAGTACTCCGTGCAAAGGTACTCGTGCCGTAGTGTACGGGGCATGTGCGGGGATGCCTGGGGCTTCGTCTGGGGTCGTACATACAGAGTAATTACAACGTACATCCTCCGTACCTCTAGGCGTACGAATACTAACTTCGTACGTACATACATGCAGTCCGGACTTGACCGCCGTAGGTAGATCATTCGAAGACTAAAACCGCGACAAAAGTACTGAGTAGGCCAATTCAAAAGCCAGCTTAAAAGTTAGCTTCGAGGAGCAGGACGTCTCGTATTTTATTGTTTGTGGGCATTATGCATTCGCTATGTAGTGTAATTCTTTAGTTCGAGCAATCGCTCTGGTATGACCAAACGGTAATCCAAGTCACGTCGATCGCCATCGGTAAGCATTCCGTATCGGTGTAGCAGGCCATGAATCAATTCGTTGTGTATTCGCACACTATGGAAGTATGGAGGCGGGAATGACTTACGAATACTGATTCAGCCATGTTCGGATCGCTCGGTCCTGCACGCTCCGTCGGCTCGGGAGAGGCTGGTACTCATCTCGTACAAATGTGGAGCGAAGTGGCTGAGGTTCAGGAGGAAGGAGTACGTTGTACGTTGTACGTTGTACGTTGTACGTACCTGAATCTGAATGGGGCTTGCTCCGAACTCCCGTAAGGAACAAGTTCCAGGTTCAATTCACCGGGTGTTTCTGGCGGTCTGATTGGACTGCTAGGGAGCACATCAGAACCGTGCAACCAATACACGACCTTGTTGGCCCCCTTTGCCGCTCCAGGCTGCTGAGTACGTTCCCACGGGCCACCAAGGAATGCAGTGACAATGCGCTACTTCGTATGAAGGAAGCCCCAATCCCGGACCCCACCTTCTGGAACCTTATTCATAATCAGGGCCCCGCTTAACTAGTCCAGCCATCCTGTAAGGGAAGGGACAGGAAAGGGAACAAGAAAGGAATCGCTCCGCCCGACTCCCTTTCCTGGCGCAGCTCGGACCCAGGCCGCCCTTGGGGAACATTTCTGCCTCAGGCACGAAACCCCTTATTGGAAACGTGTCCTCGATGATAAAGAGGCCATTCCCCTTCGTTCCAAGGCACCAGTCCAAGTCGGGATCAACTAACAATTCAAACAGAACACCGTGTTCTCTGTTCTTCACCTTTTTCTCTATTCTTTTTCATTGGTCCTTCACCGGCAGACCTGCCGGGCTGACTCATTCGAGTCTCTTTGACATCATGTCGTCCAGCTAGGCAGCCGAATTAGGTCGCTCTCTTATTTCAAAACAATTGACCATCGACGGCCAAAGGTCATCTTCAGCGAGAGAACGTCAAGACGACACAGGAACAAACATCCACACACACTCACACACATCGACACAGCTCAACATGGATACCTGGGATCAACACGGCACTCCCATGGTGAAATTCGAGGGCTCACCTACCGAGTCGCTCCTCTCCATGCCCGGCGATATGTATACTTCCCTTTTCTCGCCGGCTCCGTCCGGCACAATGGATCCCTCCGACATCCTGTCACCCCGGACATCTCCGGGTGCTTCTCATATTGCGACCCAGGCCGGCCTCACGGCCTCCGGTCCTGCAACCCCCTCGGCCGCCACGCCGGCCACCGCTACACCAGCGGCTACCACAACCACACCGGCCGCCGAATCCACAACGGAGAAGAAGCCCGTGAAGAAACGAAAGTCATGGGGCCAGATTCTTCCTGAACCCAAGACCAATCTCCCCCCAAGGTATGTAGTAGACCTGTCTCTCCTTGAACAGGAAGAGCCCGGCTTACCTAACACCACTTGCTAGGAAACGGGCCAAAACAGAAGATGAAAAGGAGCAGCGCCGCGTCGAACGGGTCCTCCGTAACCGCCGCGCTGCCCAGTCATCGAGGGAACGCAAGAGACTCGAGGTGGAAGCTCTCGAGAAGAAAAACAAAGAGCTCGAGGCAGCCCTGAACCATGCCCAACAGGCCAATGCCAGGTTGATGGAGGAGCTGGCAAAAATGCGGCGCGACTCGGGTGTCATGCCCCGGTCTACCGCTCCCCTCGACTTCTCCACCTCGACCAACTCGATGACCCTCCTACCCGAGCTCTTCGGCTCCCAAGACGGCCGGCGGCCTTCTGCCGACTCGGGCATCTCCCTCGTAGAGGATCTCCTCACCTCGAACCAATCCAACGCCACCGTCAACCCCGCCTCTCTGTCACCCACCCTCTCTCCCGCCCCACAGGCGGACGATGTCTCCATCATCCACGAGGATGCCGGTGCGATTAAGGCCGAGCCTCTCGACGTCTCCTCCGACTTGACACAACGTCCTGCAGCGATGTTGTGCGACCTGCAGTGTCAACAGTCGGAGGAGACCACGGAGTCTCGCCCGGTATCGCAGGCAACCACGTGGGCCTTGAATCTACACCTTCAGCTCCTGATGGTCACCTCGTCGGCAGTCTTCTCGGCCTGCCAGAGGCCTTTGATGCAGATGGCTATGTCCTTGAGAGCGGGCTTCTCTCTTCCCCCAACTCGGTCGATTATGACAGCGATTATCTGGCTGGTGACTCGTCCCTCTTCTCGGTCGACCCGTTCGACATCAACGAGTTCCTCCACGACGAGGTCAACGCGGCCGCTCTCACCACAAACGCGACAGCGGAGAAGCGCCCTGCGGACCCGAACATGGGCCACCACGCCCCTTACCCTGAGACTCAAGTCTCTTCAGAAAATTCTAACCTGCAGCCCCACTCTGGCGCGTCCTCTTATGGATGCGACGATGGAGGCATTGCGGTTGGTGTCTGAGGGCTTCGAGCATCGGGCGGGGGGTCTGGCGGCCGCATGGCCGGTGACGCGAGGCGATTCCCACGCAACGTCGTTGACGTGGCTCGACGGCACCCCGTTCCCCTCCAAGGAGGTTCTCCTGACGTTGCTTTGGACTCTCCGAGTCGAGGAACGCAAGATGATCCGACGAGGGATATTATCATCCGGACCCCGTCCAGAGACGATTCCCAATACACCAACCAAGCCAGTCCGACTGGCTGCTTCGAAGGTGTCCGCGAAACGCAACAACGCTTCGCCGGCAGACGGAGGAGAGAAACTGTTACGACGCTCATGTTAAATTTGGGGGATTTTATGATTACAGGTGGCAAGGGATGATGGTGAGGCACATGCAGGGTTTAGGAGCATGTTTGGAATCGAAGGCGTACAATGGTGGTTCGTCCGTCAATTGCCAGCTTAGAGTGTCTGGCATGTACATTATGGAATGGTTCGAATCAAGTCTGTTCCATGCGACGCTGTTTTTGCCTACGAACAAGAAAGTTCATGTCTCAATTGCATGCCTCGAGTGAACGTGCCTACAGTAAACATGTCTGCGGAACCCCGAGTGTCGTCTCGTCCTACGGTAAAGAGAGATGGTCGGGATGTGGGATTGGCCCCAGATATTTCCCATGCAAGTTGAGTCCCCTGAGTTGTTGGATGGAACCCTACCTGCGTCGAGCAACTTGATGCTTGCATTTGCGCATGACAATCAATCTATAGTGTACGATGTTTTGACTGCAGCGCTACCTGGTTTCACTTCCATTCATCTAGTTCTCGAAATGCCGTCTCGGATAAAACTCCCAACGCCCGTGTCATCATGTCATCTGGTTTCTATGCTTGTTTATTGTTTTGGCTAGGCTGCACGTCTCATTGATGGGGGACGCTCACCACAGCCCCTCCATTTCCGCCATGGCCGCTTCTTCGTCCTCGTCTGGTCCTCGATCTATTTCCGGTTGCGGTGGACCAGTATCTGTCAAGCCCGTGTTGCCTGGCTGCGTCTTAGCTTGTCGCCGTGTTTCAGCTTCAGCTTCTGCGATGAGTGCCTCTAGATCATCTTCCTCATCATCCCCCTTGTTGTGCTGTATCGGCCGCCGTGGGATGGGCTTCCTTCGCGGGGTGGCGCCATATATATCTTCCTCGTCGTCCGGTACCCCGTCATCGTCTCTTCCCGGTCGCGTAGCCTGTGGTGTCTGTGTCTTTGCTTGTCGTCGTGTTTCGGCTTCAGCCTCTGCGATGAGTGCCTCTAGATCGTCTTCTTCACCCTCATCGTTGTTATCGTTGCGGTCCATCGGCGGCCGTGCGATAGGCTTCCTTCGCGGGGTGGCGCCGTAAAGATCCTCCTCGTCGTCAGGTACCCCATCGTCGTCTCCTCCCGGTCGTGCAACCTGTGGCGTCTTCATCCGCTCGTCGACTGTGGCCGGTCGCATGCTCTCGCTATTCGGTTGCGGCTCAGCGTCCGCTGGCAGGTCATCGTGCTGATCGGTTCCGTCGGACGGCCGGGGCCTGAGCTCGTCTATCCATTCGGAGCGCTTGTTGACCAGGACGCGCTTGTGGCCCGCCTTTTCCACCATGGCGAGGGCGTCGAGGAACTTGGCTTTGGGGAAGAGGTCGTCTAGCCAGAACTGGTAGAAGGTGAGGAGGCGGGCAGCATCGGAAAACTGGACAAGGAAACCATACTTGTGAGAATTCGGGACATGCGGGTTAGGAGGTGCATCGAAAGGGGTGGGCTCGTACTTCGTGGCCTTTGCCTTTGAACTTGAGCCCCGCGGCGCGACGGCGGAGCTTGGGAATCCCGTCGTCCGAGAGGAGGCGAGTCTCGTCCAGCTTTACGCGAGGGACCCTCGCGCGCTTTGCTACGTCGACTTCTTCATCGATACCGAGGCCGTCGGTCTTCCGTTTCTTGGAGTCGGTACCATTCTGGGGCAATGGACTGGGGGAGCGGAAGGGGTCGTCGTCGAAGTTGACGTGATAATCGTCAAGATCGTCGAGACTTGCTCTCGTTGAAGAATTTGCTGCCATGGTTCGTACGTCGGTATGTCGTGGTAGAGCGAGCTGTTGACTGGAATGAGTGGCTAAGTGCGATAATATCTTGAACTATATGAACCATAGCTTCTCGAACGCGTCGTAGATTGATCAGGGACGAACGACGCGTATGGAAACGCTTTGGTCACCAAGACTTGTTGCCCCACATTGAAAAGTCAAAGTACTTTGTACCTCGCACTTTCCGATAAATTTAGTGATGCCTCAGGCCACAATCGCACCTTGGACGACCTGCCTCGGAATTGCATCTCGTTACTTGAAGTTCTGGTTCACTGGTCGTCATCAAGGTATATCTACACGGCTAAGTGTCGACCGCAACAATGTCGAGCACTCAGAATCCCACCTACATCTCCAAACCCATCCAGAGCGACTATCCGGTATGTGCACACCTACCAATGGCTCCATTTCTCGGGTCTACTGACTGACCACGCCTTCTTTCCAGCTCATCGACAACGACCCGTAAGAATCCCCTCCGAATCCAATCGTCCCGACACATCGCTAATCGTATCTCCTTTACTCAGACACTTTAAGCGTGTCCTTCGATATGCTCGTCCATCGGACTATGCGCACGGCGCTGCCGCCGCTGCCTTCGGACCCGCGGCCCTCCTGACCCTCGAGCGGTTCGCCCCTTCACATGTAGGCAAGGGCGGTTTCGCCCCGGCCATGCGTCTCGTCACCGCCATTGGCCTCACTGGCGGTTTCCTCTACTTCTACCAGCGCTCGGCTCGTATGTTTTACCGATGCCTAGCTTATTTATTTTTTCCTCTTCTCTTCTTCAAACAACAGAATCTAGGCTGACATGGGAAACATCACAGTCCGATTCTACGGAGCCACCGAAAACTCCCGCGAGGTTGAGATGGATATGCGAGAGATGGTCGACAAGGTCAAGGCCGGCGAGCCGCTGTACGGCGAGAGCACCCTGACGCCGCACCTGCAGGGCGTCGCGGCGCGGCAGTCTCGCTACTCGGCACTCTTCATGGGTGTCGTCCCATGGTTCAACTTTGTCAATCACAACCAGCATGGCGTCGACACGGCCAAGTACTACCGACAGGCGGAGAGGGAACTCGAGGCCGAGAGGCAAGCGAAGAGCGCATAGACTGTCAGGGAGAAGGGGGAGGGTGCTTTGAATGAAGCTGGGGGTTGTATGTGTACAGGCAAAAGATACGGACGATGGAAATGATCTATCATGGGGAACGGGGACTGGTCCCGTTTGTATACAATCTGGCAGGAGAGTGGAGGGCCAGGAAAGGAAGAAATAGACGCCGGTTCTTCAACCAAACTTTTTTTTCTTTCTCCGTTTGTGGCAGAGTGGTCCTGGAATGAATGGGCAATATCAATCCGTCTATGTGCCCCGAAATCCACCCAGCTTTCCATTGCCGCCTGTCGGTGAGTTGGGGCGTTTCAGCCAGCCCTTCCTGTCGCACTCACATACTGCTGGCCTCAAGACGTATGTCAGGTGTGATGTAGAAAATTTTCAGTGGTTACACTGGTTGGATTGCGCTACCTCTCTATCAGCCAGGAGATCGGCATATGATGGAGAACTGCCCGGGGTGACACGCAGATGGGTTACGAAAAACTATTCGATTTCTCTCTTTTTATTGAAAGTCACATCAGGATACGGGGGTATCGCTATCACCCTACTCCTCATGTTCCCGCACATCTATCGCAAAGGCATTCCCAAGTATATACAGGAGGGGGAGGGATCAGAAGCCTTTGAAGCAGGAGACGCATACACAAAGTCTAATGGCATAAAAATGATAATAAAAAAACAGGAGACAGCCGAGACGGAGGACAAGAGCTACGGCCTGCGGCTACACCTCAATTGGATTTTGTATGATGAGGCGTGGTTGTCGTCTCGCCCATGTCCTTTTCACGAGAAGCGGGGGGAAACTCGTTCAGGTCGGAACTCGTGGTACCATCATAGGTGCCGTGGATGTCGGCGGAATCCTGGACGGCGGTGTCTTGGACGACATGCTCGCCCTCGTGGTCATAGGGCCGCCAAAAGTCCTTCTTGCCCCGGGCGAGGCGGGTGGTCCAGCCGGGCAGCAGGCCGCCGGGAACGCGCCAGGTCCAGGGGTCTTTCTCGGTGTAGTTGTAGGGGACGAGGCGGCCGGCGCTGAGCTTTCGGATGACGAAGACGAGGGTGTTGATGAGGATGTAGCTGCATATGCCGGCGATCAGGCCGTCGGCGATGGAGTAGGTGAAGGGCATGACGGCGATGGTCAGGAAGGCCGGGATGGCGTCGCCCAGGTAGTCCCAGTTGATCTCGGTGACGGCCCTCATCATCATGGAGCCGACGATGATGAGGACGGAGCCGGTGGCCCAGGGAGGGATGGAGGCAAAGATGGGAGCGAAGAAGATGGAGATGAAGAAGCAGATGCCGGTGACCATGGCGGTGATGCCCGTCTTGCCGCCCTCGGAGATGCCGGCGCCGGATTCCACAAAGGCGGTGACGGGCGAGGCGCCGAAGAGGGAGCTGATGGAGACGCCGATGGCATCGACCATGTAGGCGACGGCGGAGCCCTCAAAGTCCTGGGTGCGCTCGTCGATGAGATCGGCGAAGCGAGCCATGGAGTACAGGGTACCGGTGCAGTCGAGGATATCGACGTAGAGGAAGGTGATGAGGGCGAGGGCGAACTGGGAGCCGTGGCCCGAGATGTCCCACTGTTGCACGGCGAGGGTGTGTTTGATGGGATGGAAGGTGACGACCTGTTTAAAGAAGTCAAAGTTGCTGTCGCCGAGCGGGGTGTCGGGGAAGTTGGTGACGGGGGTGCCCCGGGGCCAAGAGATGATGCTGACGAGGATGATGCCGATGAGGATGGCGGCCTTGACACGATACAGCATGAGCATGACGGTGAAGATGCCGCCGCAGAAGATGCCAATCCACATGGTGGGGTTGCGCATCTTCTCGGAGCCGGGACAGCTGCCATCGTCGAGGCGGAATTCAGGGGCGCATCCGGCGAGACTGACGGGGGTGGCGGTGCTGCCGGTGATGAGGCCGATGCCCTGGCTGTAGGTTAAGCCGATGATGGTGAGAAAGAGGCCGATACCGACGCCGGTGGCAACCTTGATCGGCCGGGGAATGGCTCGAGCGAGCCACTGTCGCATGCCCAAGAGGGTCATTCCGAGGAAAATGAAACCCTCGATGAAGATGGCCGTCATGGCGACTTCGTATGGGACACGACCGGTACCATGAAACCCAACCACCTGAGAGGGGGGGAGGTGAGTGAGAGGTTCGAGGCAAAAGGGGGGGCGGGTCGAAAACTTACATCATAAGCAAGGTATGCGTTCAGACCCATGCCGCAACTCGCCGCGACAGGCCTGCCAGTAGTGGTCAGAAGGGAGGGTCTTTCTCCGGCAGGAGGACGACGTCTGGCAAGGCGAAAACTCACATATTGGCAGCGAGACCGAGAAAGAAAGAAGTCAAAGCCGAGACGGCAGCCGTAGCGGTGACAATATCGCGCCTGACCTCCGTCTTGCACATGAGGTAGTCGGCGTTGGCCTCGCAGATGGGATCATCGGGGGTGCTATCGCAGACACAAGGGCCACCCGAGTCGGCAATGATGGCGGCATTGACGGAGATGATGTAGGCCATGGCGAAGAAGGTGACGATGCCGGCGCGGATCTCGGTCAGAAAGTACGAGTTCTTGCGCTCCCTCGGCTATGGTGGCCAGTTAGCATGGGCACAAAGTCAAGTCCATTCGTGTTTTTGTTGTCGTCGCCATTGTTTTCCGAGACGGCCAGAGCCAAAAAGCAGGAAAACTGACATGACCGGAACCCTCCAATTTGAACCATCGTCCGAGGAAGGTGGCCGCCACCTTCCTGTTGACCGCCTCAGCCCAGCCCATGGTGAATAAAAGGAGAAGGGGGGCGTGGTTGCTGTGACGCTGGGGCCGGGGAATAATGCGCCAGGCGATGATACCCTGGAAGAGATAAAATAAAAATGGAGGAATTTCCAATGCCGATTTTTTTTTTCGTTATCTTTTTTTCAATTACCTATTCGGCTTTTTCTCCACTGGTGACTCGTGAGCCGGAGAAAAAAAAAAAAAAAAAGATGGCGGGGCGACTCGGGACGGCGTGGCGGGGGGCCCTTTGGTCGCACGCGCGTTGTATGCGGAATTGGCGTTCTAGAAAGACGCTAACCACCCACTTCCGGGTAGCGATGACATTCCAATAGGGCAAAAGGAATGGAGAAAAAGGCAAGACAAGGAAAGCGTATTGTGTTCTCTGAAAACCTGAGCCTGTTCTAGTGTAGGATCAAAGGGAGCCTGCAGCAGGCGAGTCGAAGAGAGAAGGGCGACTTTATGGATTCCATAAACAGCGCACCTTTATCGCCGACTGTGACGTCCTCAACCCATTACAGGTGCAAATCAGCCATCGACCGTGGGACCGGCCAGGGACTAGACGCTTAGAGACAGGGGGGAGACGCCGAATCCTGGGCCGATGATAAGGAGGGAGCAAGCCTCCCGTCGAGTTGTGTGGAGTAGTGGTGATAAAGCTCTACGAAGTAGGGTTGGGTCCTGCCAATGAGTCCTCTTCATCTTAGCACCAGCTCTGCCGCTTACGCTGTTTGATAATGGGGATTGGCTTGCATATTTCGTAGGATCGTGTAAATGCCGGTTAACCCGGGGAAGCTGGTCTGTCTTGCTCTGTTCTGCAAAGCAACCGGACGTCCCTTGTGCTGACGAGCATGCATAGTGAAGGCGGTCCTCATTCTCCTACTGTTGCTGCCCATGTCTCACCGAGCACGATTTCCCCGGTTGATAGGATATTCAATATAATAGGCTTAGCGCACTGAAACGACCAGTGAAGAGAAGCCACAGGTGGGTTGATGGATAGTGGGCAACATGGCGATAGCTGTTCATCATGACGATGCCCAGTTTCGAAAACAGGAAACGATGTATCAAAAGTCCTTTGATAGACCGAGGTGGTACCTGTGTCTAGGTACCTACTTAAGCGAGCTTGTTTCTAGACGGCAGCTAAGCTCGTTTCGGATAAGCGCCAAAGATGCGTGGATGGTGGTGGGTCCCGTGGCCTTCAAGTGGTCTGTGCGGGATTGATAAGGGAAAAGGAGTGTGTGTGTCGAACGCTGGCTTCGTCGGTACGTTGCAACTTCAAATCAACTCGCTGTTTCCAAGTTCCCCTGCCGCTCTGGAGAGATAGGAGCTCTGTATCTTATGAGGCCTCGCGAGAGATACAGAAGAACCCGGGACCGAACCTATTCCATTTACCCACGGCCCTTGCATGGAGCTCGACATACCTTGTGATGTTGGTCCTACTATACTCTACACGAACTGGACCGGACCAAGACACCTGTTACTTCGCACACACAATACGAAAGCCCGTTCACGGTTCGATATAAACTCAACGTGGTTCACAGGCGATCCTGTCGCCAAAGTCCATTCTGCGGGCTTTTGTATCCCTTTAACGACCCTGGTCTGAATTCAGCAGGTCAGAGAAATGGCTTGCTCAAGGGGGTATTGTGTCGAGAGTGAGCATGAAAGGTGATACCTGCACATGATCAGCCCTATCTCGCAACGAGGCCCCCTTGACCGGCTGCGCTTTTATCGGCCAGTCAAATCCCATCTCTCATTACGAACCACTCGAGACAGGCACCTCACCAAGTGACACACGTGATCGAGTCGACATCACGGGTACAGGATCCTGGATTCTATTCTCTCCCTCCCTCCCCGTTTCTTTCTGCTCTTGTCCGTACCCTTCTTCCGTATGCCTTCAACCAAGCATATCAAGAGGCTCGTTAGGCTACCAATAGCGCGGTGACCAATCCAGTCCCTTGTGATTGACCCCGACTTCATGGTTTGGTTTACGATCAACCAGAAACCCATCCACCTCACAGGAGGGATCAGGCGATGCTGGTAACTCTCGTGATGATTCCCCATGCTACCACGATCATGCTACGATTCGGTTCGAGCTCCATTGTTCTCTTAGCACGAAGACTCACCGGCCAGATACTTCATGAGAGCTCTTGTCCTCTTTCCAGGTAATGTGCTGCCATGTTCGCTCGTCATAGCCGTTCCCCCAGGGTCTGGAAGCATTCCCATTTTCAGCTTCTGCAGATGCATCCAACGTACTGTCATGCCACGATATTATCAACGTTCAGAGTCGGAGAAACCCCACGAGGACCGGCATAGTCGTCATCCGTATAGCCACCAGGATACATACAGTGAGCATGACTATGACCGAGGGAGGCGATGGGAGATCGCCGGAGACCCAGACGGACCATCTCGGCGCTATCGGCGTGAAAATGGCCCCGAAGGCGGCCGCAGACAGACTCGCGGTCGGACCCGGAGCAGGAGTCGACGTGGCGAGCGGGATAGGGACCGCAAACGTCGTCCACGAACAACCCACGCGCGCCGACCTCACCATTCCCCGAGCCCTTCCTGCTTTAGCATCAGGCGTAGCTGTCTAGGCCATGGGGACGATACCGACGATGACGACGACGAGGATTTGCGCCGCCGCCGCCGTCGCCATCCAACCAGAGCCAAACCCCGACCGACATCTCCCGAGTCTCGACCACGAGGCCGTCGGCGCCGTCCCTCCCCGGGCCAGAACAGCCGCCACACCGACCACTGCCGACGCCATAACTCCCAGTCCTGCACCTGCCAGCCCCACCCTGGCCCCCGACCAGCCCGACCAGCCCGCCAGAACCGTCCTTCTCACGATCGCCGCCCTCCCCATCGAGACAGCTACTCCCGCTCCGGTCCAGCCGCAAGGGGTCCCTCCGCCAACCCCCAACGCCGCCAGCCACGGTCGAAAACCAACGCCAGCTCCAACCCCACTCCCGCACCCGAAACCAAATCCAAATCCAAAGCCCAAAAAGCAGCGCAGTACGCCGCCTTTGGAAACGCCGTCCGCATAGCCGTCCAGTCTGGCGCCCAAGCTGCCTACAAGCTGCGCAACCACCCGTCCCCCTGGCTCGGCGAAAAGGGCCTCCGCGTCGCCGCCGCCGCTGTCGTCCCCGGTGTCGTCGACGGCTACCTGGCCAGCCGAAAGGCCGCTACCCCCTCCTCTTCCGGCAGCACTAAAAAACCCGGCGATAAGGGGCATGAGCGTCTGCGTCAGTTGGCCGAGGCCGGCATCCGGAACTTCGTCCTAAAGACTGGCGGTGATTCTGCCGAGTCGAACAAACGGACGCGATGACTGGCCTGTGTCTTCTTCCCCAACCTCTGCATTTTGTTTCCTTTCCTCCATCTGCGCATCTAGAATAAGTGTCTCTGATTTTTACGCTGGATACCTGCCTTTGTCGGATCTATAAACGTCGTGATTGTATGTACATGCTATTTTCCCCTTGAAAAGTGCCACACTTGGCTGGGCCGTAGCAACATCAGCTACCTACCCACAAGGTGTTCACAGTAGTTGCTACGGACTTCAACACCCATTAGATACCTCAGGAGGATTTTAACCGCCTGCGTGTGATTCTATCTCAATATATATCCATGCTATAGCGTCCTGGAAATTTTGTACGCAAACAGTGCCCTGCTCTGACGTCCGCGACGGGGGAGGGAGCAAGAATGCGGGTATCTATATGCCGGACATGGCTCCAAGTCTAACGATCTAAAAAGTAGTAACATGATAAAACTGGCCTCCAACAATGATTCATGGTCAAAACGGTGACCACGCGGCGTAAGCTCATGTGCCCTGTCCCACATAAGCCTCTTTGATGATAGTCGATAGTAATAAGCCCGCGGATGCCCTCATAGTGTCCATCAAGTTGCGGTTTCTCGTCCGTGGCGCCCCGTCAGGATCGCGCCCAGGCAACAGATAAACAGGTCTCATGCGAGGTATTCCTTCTTTCCACTTGCATCTACGCCGTTGGTCAGGCTCGGAGACTGAATTGGAATGTCGGCATTGGCAATGGTTTCCATCCTCGTCTCCAAACCGTTGGTGCCGTCGACTCCTTCGTTCGACTCGTCGAGTTTCGCGGCTACGCCATTCTCGGCCGCGTCCGCACCAGTCAAGCCTGCTTCCAGGGCCGCTAGGCGCGCTGCCCGGCCCTCCTTCTTTCGTGGCTGGGGAGCTACAGTGCGCAAAGTAAGTAAGTAAGTGCTCTACATACTCTTGCAGGGGAAAAGGGCTGAATTACCTCGACCATTCTCCTGCACATAGAATCGCCGTAAGAGACCAACGGCCTCTTCACGGCCCCATCCACCCTCAATTTCGAAACCAGGTTCGACATTGCCACCGTCACCGTCGGGGTTCGACTGCGGAATATGATAATGCGCAGTCTGTGGCCTGGTTTGCACTTGCGAGCCTTGCGAATGCACCGACGCTGGCCGTGAGCCCGGCGTGGCGTTCGGAACCTGCGCCCCATCCGCATCTGTGCCGTTGCTGGTGTTGGAAATTTTCGCCGAGTTTTCCTTTCCGGCGTCTTGGGCCCTGTCTTGAGGCCGGACTGAGTTTTTATGGATGCTGAAGACGCCGCCAGTACCACCAAACTTGTCATTGACGGCGCCAAAGTAGACCTTGCGGATGCCGAGCTGGCGTAGAAGGCTGGCGCACATGACGCAGGGCTCGACAGTAACGTAGAGAACCGACTCGCGGATGATAGAACGCGGCACACGCTCGTCCGGATGTAGCTTCTGCCCGTAGGGATAAAGGTGGCCATTGCGAACGTATTCCGAGTCGTTGAGGCTGGGGTCCGGTCCGAGTTCGGCGTCCTTCTCACGCTCACGCTCGGCTGCAGCATCAGACGATAACTGGGTCGGAATGTGCCGCGGCTCGGCAACGGGGTCATTGGTGTTTACACCTTTCGGGCGGTAGGACAAGAGGGCAGAAATGGCCATGTACTCGGCATGGCGCGTACCGTTTCGAGTGACGTTGGTGGCATTCATGCCCTTGGCGATGACTTTGCCATCATGAACGAGAACACAACCCACGGGCGTTTCATTTGTACGAAGAGCTAGGCGAGCCTATGAGGGAAAGAAAGCATTAACTCGTGGTTTTCGATGGAGAGGAATGGAGGACTGGGAATAAAGTGGCTTGGAGAAATAAAGATGGAGAGAAGAATGAAAATAAGGAGGGATATAAAAGGATGAATGAAAGGACGATGCATACCATATCCAAGGCTTGTTCCATAAACAACAGATGTGTTGGTTTCTCGGCAGAGCTTTTAGGATCCCTCGGAGCTAGGGGCGGTATGGCGGTGACAACCGGCTTCGGGGGAGGAGGACTGACGGCATCTCTCGGCGATAGTGCGAGTCGGGCCAGAGACTCATTGAGGTCAGGAGTCGGCGGCTGGTTTTCCTTGCCGGCAATCCTGGCTAATGATGGAACGGCAACGGCGGGAACACCCCGGGCGGCCATGGTATCGCGGTCCGTGTCACTATTGGTTTTGGGGGTTTCCGAAGCTGTCGCGGCAGAGGTCCCCTCGGGATGCGCGTAAGAGGTTGGGCGAGAGGATGAAGAGAGTCGAGGGACGAGGCGGCGGAAGAGACCGCCGAGGAATCGTCCAGTAGAGGAGAGACGGTGGCCTGTGCTGGGGTTTGAGGGAGAGGTCGAAGGGGAAGGCCCTGGGGCTGGCGAGCGCGCCCCTGAAAATGGAAGCTTCGCCATCGTGGGAGGCCTAGCGATGCAGACGGAAGGAGCAATGGCGGTAACCTGTCCGCGCATTCCTCTTTTCCCACCCCCCGCTTTCTGCCTTCCTCTACCTTGGCTTCTAGGCTGGCCGTAGGTAGCAAGTGCCTTTAGGTAGTACTACTTATTGATGTAGCCCCCTTATTTCACTTTTTTAGTGACAGGGCGGGCACCTTCCAGCATCGAGGAGGCTCCTCTACCAACTACACCCTTTCTTCACTTTCCGACACGAGTCGGGAAAAGGACGAAAATGACCGAGATGAGATGACCGTGGCCGACTGGTCCCCGTCTATCTGGTCCGATCTTCACTGTAACACTGGACTATGAAGTAGTGTGGCCACAGATCATGATACGGAGAGGCAGCCGCGATGCGCTCAAGTCGCGGTGGATTGTTGGTTATCCGCCTTTGTCGTCGTTGTCGCTCGCGATGCGGACGGATTCCCTAGCCCACTATCTTGAATCTCCCTTCTGGCTGGGCGGTCGTTGCAAATCGGGTTTCCAAAATAAAAAAATCGACGTCGTTCGAACCAAGAAAGAGAACGAAAAAAACAGATGGTCATCAAAGAGACCCACAATACATGTTTTCAGGCGCTTTGGCACTCACTCATGGATGAATACCGCTCTGTTGAGCCGACTCGGGCCAAGTGATTGTCACTTCGAGATGCAACTTAACATAGGGGAAAGAAATGGAAATAAAAGGGGATTAAATCAACCCATTAATGATACCTATCGTCTTTTATTGCTTTTATGAGGTGCTTCAGCTGATCTAGTTGTAGCTTTCATCGGAGATACCGAGTACCGTACCCTCTCATTGAGATTGGATCGCAAAAGACGACATCACGTGATCCCGTTCCCCCTTTATCAGACACGACGACAGTCCACGAGTTCTGGTCAATTCTTGCAACCCCTAGGTGGTAAACAGGCGATGCTATAAGGGAAGTCATTTATCGGACATTTGATCACGGATCACTAGCGGGAAAATAAACAATGGGCGAGCCAGGGGTTACAATTCAGCTACACGTCTGAAGCATCTACTTCAGACACCAGTGCTACGAAGCACTCATCTCAACCCTGCATATCCATGTCACTGCCCCGCGCCTCCATGCACACCAAACACGACATGGAAGAACTGTAATCCCACTGACCGCCTCAAGCGTCCCGTTTGTGCCGGTCCAGGTGGCCAGACCGATGGGACGAGTAATCTAAGAACAGAGGGGTATATCGAGCAACCAAATCCCTCAACACCATTGCGCTTTACGTGCCTGCTATGTTATGCAACGGAAAAAAACAAAACCCAATCACGACGGCCCAACTAGATGTTTCACTGAGTGAGCGCCAGCAACCTGCGTGTCGCCAGGCGCCCAACAACAGCTGTAGTGTGGGCATTCCGTTTCTGGCGACATAGGCCATGTATCCTCGACGTCCAGTCTCCGCGGCGGCGAGAGACGGCCGAGGCTGGTTTGTCGGATTGAGTTCGGTCCTTGGTTCCGTGGGACCTCTGATCGTAGAAGCCTGGGCAGACAGCGTCGGGGCCGAAAACGGACCCGAGAGCCATAAGCCCGAGGGTAAAGTGAGCGACAATGCGCACCATAAAGTGAAGGGACAGCGGCACTGCCAATGTCACCATGCCCAGTGCAACCGTTGCGATGGTTGCGTATTGAGTGGGCGATGCTTCGTATTGCGAACTGATGCCCGAGACCTCGCATGGGATATGGGCGCCAGAGATCGGCCCGGCATTGGAGCTCGTGGCGACGCCTTGAGCAGAGACCACAGTCGACGCGTGTCCTGGCGACGAGGCTTGCGGTGAGGTTCCACGGGCGCTGAGCTGAGCATCCCTCGCCTGTCCTTCCCACGACGGACCAGGTTCTGTGGTGTCGGGGGATCCAGACGGGGTCGTCGTAATGCTGTTGGCATGTACGGTTTCTGTCTGCGCTGCTGTTGGAATGCCCGAACCCAGGGCGATTGGCTGCAGGCGACTGTTGGACTGCATGTCGAGCTCCTCCGTACTGGCCACTGGAACAGGGCGAGCATCGATACTCTGATCCGCAGTTCCCGTGCGGCAAGTTCCGGCAGCATCTCGTTCATTCTGGGACTTCGTTAGTCGGGTACAGGCTTTGTGATTAGGGATGGAACGTACCGGTCGTGTAGGGTCTTGCGCTGTAGAAGCCGCGTAATACAAGTGGCCCTGCGGGCCAACATCTGATACCACAGCCGATACTGGTGTGGTCGAATTGCTTGCAATTCGCGTGATACCACTGCGCATGCTCGCTGTGGCGTCGTGTGGAGATCCAGTTTCATCCCATTCAGGAGCCTGTACGGTTGACTGCCTGGGCTGGAAGAATACTGGTTGTGATCCAAGTTCAGAGTAGGCAGTACTAGATATGGCCCCTTGTTGATCGTGACTTGACGTTACTGGACGCTGAGATGCCGCCCAATCCGTTGTGAACTCCTCCAGAAGACCTGAATCATTAGTGTCAAAGCTTGAAATACCGAGATTTCCAGATAGGTTGGCCCCGACGTCGATGAGAGGCATGGACTCCTCATCAGTAAAACTGGTGGCAGGAGAGTAAAGGTTGAAGTCGACGTAGTTGGATCCGGACGCTCCGCTCAAGTAGGGCAGGTTTGGTGGATGCGAATCGGGTGCATGGGCGTCTGATACATGGTGGGCCGATGACTGCAGCTCCGTCAATGGAGCATGCTGACCAGGTTGAGGTTGGGTGACTGCAGAGGATTGGGTAGGCGAAATGGACAGATTAGAAGTGGGTGATGTGTAATCCACCGAATTAAAGAACAAGTTCCCGCTCGAAACGTTCCCAATGTAAGGCTCCTCGTCGTACTGAACGAAAACTTCCCACGGATCTTGGTGGTTGGCCATTGGTTCAGAAATATCGACAGCAGTGTCGAGAGTATCGAGTTCGGAGAACGATGCCGCCAATATCGTGGATTCTAGAGGCGTTGGAGCTGCTGGTTTTGGGCAATCCGGCTTCTGGCTCTTCCGACTCGAAGTGACAGGCCTCGCTGCCCTTGCTCGGGAATGTGGTTGCGACTCGGATGGGGTCCGTGTGCTGGCCTGGGACCCCGACGTGCGCTTCTTGTGACTCGGGTCGCAGCGGACTTTTTTCCTTCGGCAGGAGTCGCAGGCCTTGATGATGCGCATGAGGTGGGCATGGTCGCGCTGCTCCTTCGTCTTGCAGCCGCGCGATGCCGAGTTGGTCACGTCCCGGCCATCCTTTGTCATGATCTTCATGCCCGGGATATGAGAGAAGTCCTCATTGTAAGAGGGGCCGCGAGACGAGATCTTCTTGGAGGACGCGCTGCGAGATTTGGGTGGGGCGATGTCCTGGACACGCGGCGAAGGGGTGGATGCAGAAACCGAGACAGGAGTGGCGGACTGCGACGGCCAACTCCAGTTCGATGTAGCGGGAGAGACAAAATGGGAGCTGTGACCCGAGTCTTGCATGGAGCCCGAGCCTGCTGGCGAGGGAACCTTGCTCATCGACGCGACATCAACCGAGTAATACTTTACGGTGGAGCCCGTAATCTGGGCGTACTCGAAAAAGTCCAGAGATATCAGAGCTCGCTTCTCCTGGATCGAGGCCGGAGCGGGGATATAGGCGTGAATCAGGTCGTCGAGTTCCTGGGTGCCCAAGGCAGGAGAAAATTCCAAAGGGGCTCCCAGGGCTCTCTGCCAAACGAAAAAGGTCTTCATGGTGTCAGGAGACGGCAGTGTTGGCATTGGTCTGAGTAATCCAGTTGACACGCTGGGCAAGATGGGCGACTAAAAAGCAGAGTGTCGTAGAGTTGGTAGGCGAGAAAGATTATCTCGTCCAGAGAAATCTGAGTTTGAAGCAACAGAGTAGAAACCGTACCGTAGGCTTCTGCTTCACACGTTGGGGACGGCGAGGACAAGAGATGACCTGGTGTATACATGAGCATGGGTTGCCTTTCGTTGCTTTGCAGTAGATGTACCGACCTCGTTGATACGCTGGCTTGGTCAGCGGACACTAAGTAAAATGGTAGATGGTAAAAGTGTTGGTGAATCGGCTTTCGAGATATTAGCTGGCGGACAGGGTTGGCGGGTGAGTCGTCTAGCTTTCAATTCGGATGCCTAATGCAGGCCTGTTGACCGTTTTCCAAGGCAACCAACCTCCAAGGTTCCAAAAGACGACGTTCGATAACTCGATTCGAAGGAGAACAAGGTGGGAAAGAAGAGAAAAAGGAAATAAGTCGGCCGGCTAACAGGATATCATCACCTTGTAGTATTTCACCTCCTACAAGCGTCAGCACGCTCACTCAAACAAGGCGGAGCAGTGGCTTGGAGTGAGAATCGTCGGCGAGCTGAAAAGGGTAAGGTGTGGGAGGACGATGATACCCTGGTCTAGCCAATAATAAGTGCAGAAAGCAAGTATGTGGAGACAGGCTTGAGTCACCATTGGCCTGCCGAGTCCACTTCACCCGCAGCTGGCACGAGCTTTTCGGCGAGAGGAGGACCTTTTGGTTGGTCAATGGCGGATGGGGTGCATATCACGTGACTTGGTGAGTCAACTTTAAATGCATTTGTGGAAGCTTCGAATGAATTGCTCTGCAAAAGGAGTCACCGATCTCCCCTGGTCAGTCCCTTTATTATTGAATTAATATTCGCTATTGGCGTCATAATACCGATGAGGCACCACACCTGCATATCTCAATTGACCATAGCATCGTGCTGTGACCGGACATGCATCACATTGATAATTTCGTCCATCCGTAGTTCTATCTGAATCCTGAGATTTCAATCTTCAGTCGTATTGATTGAACCGCCCTTAGGCCCAAAGCCGTCTTCGTCTTATGCGATTTGGCAACTGACTCCATAAACGGCTTACTACCTTACTCCGTATTCGTACGTTCAAAAGCCCGGCAATACACCGAAACCGTGTCTCCCGTAAAACGCATCAGTACCTAGTGTATCGTCATGGCGACGGCCGCTCCATCCCCAACAAGTCATGGGCCGTCTTACTCCACGGCCCCCCGCTTGCCCATGTAAAGCCAGGGAGCTTGTTGTCCTTCAATGGACGCGGTCCCTCCCTTCCAGACCGGCTCGGCGCGGAAGTTGCGGGAGCAGGGTCAATTACCGACCGAGGAATCTGTCCTGCGGCGTCTGATTTAGTCGCCGCTTTCCGATTTGTCGTGGCGGGGTTTGCCAGTCTCTTGGGTCCATGTGTATCAACGTCAGATCTAATAGCGCCTCGGCGGCTTCCAGAGACAGCCCCATCTACTTCTGCGTCCCTCGACTTGCTTCGAACATCCCGAGATTCCGGACGTTCCTGCAGTTGTGCATCTGCCGATCCCATTTGCGTGTTTGTGTCAACCCGTAGCTTCCCTGCCAAGGTGCCGCCTTGATGATCCTGACAATCAGGCGAAGACTTCTCCTTGATGGTCGATGAAGTGACTTCGGCATCACGGCAATCGAGGGGAGGTCGCGGGGTATCTGCCGCCTGTTTGACTTCTAGAATGGATTCGCTTTCATTTGCGCTTGGACGGTATATTCCACTGGAACCGACCTCGGCTTCTCTAGACCCAGCTCGCTCTAGAGATATATTTGTTGCGGGTGGCTCTGCTTTCGCTGCAACTACCGCCTTGTCCACTTCTGTTCGTGTCGTGTCAGGGGACCGCCTTCGGGGAGACTCATTTCGAGACTGATTCACGTCCGGTTGTGCCATGTCTTCTTCGAGCTCGCCAAATCCATGACTGTGAGAGGCTTTCCTGAGCAAATCCGAGGCAGAAACTGGACCGGGAATTTTGGGAATTCCCAAAGTCCATCCTAATTCTGAACTGTCGCTGCGAAACCCGATGATTTCCTTGCTCTTGACACTCTTCCGTATGGAAGTAAGTCGTGGTGGTCCTTTGTGATGTAGTTTCTCTTTATGCTTGATTGGGTTTCGTTTGCTCCGCGACGTAGAAATAATGGGCTCGTCTGGGAAAGGATACTCTTCGAAGTCGGACGCTTCTGTGTCATAATCCATGCTGGCAGAGTCTGTTTCGCTTGGTCTGTATTGGGATTTCTTGCTGCGAAGCCGAGTCGCCGGGCCGTTGCTCGATAATATTCCTGTGGGTTCGGGACGAGTCTCCGAGGTCTCTCCCAGATCAGAGTCCAATTCGCCGTTGCCTTGCGACTCGGGGTCTCGTGCCTCAAAGGCATCGCGGTTATTGGATTTATTGCCGGAGTTCCCTGAAGATGAGCACCAGAGCGGTTCGTGCATGTTGCGTCCGTCAAGTATATCTTCAACACCAGTGATAGGCTGTTGCCCTCTTGGACAAACCGATCCGCTGTCATCCTCTTTCTGTCGTTTTTTTGACTGGCGTTTTGCGGACACTATGAGGAGGCCTCTTCTCCTGTTTCGTTTCGTCGACGAAATTAGGCTCGTTATGTTTTCAGATAACTGGGCAGAGATATGACCAGAAGGGCGAGTGACATTCTCGGTCACCTTGTCTGTCCCTTGGCATTTTTCTCGGGTTTTCTGGGCGTCTGCATCGTCTTGCGATGCTTCCAGGTCAATGAACACGCGTGTGGCGTCCAGGTCCTTTTGGACGTCCGGGCGGCTTGTCGTATCTGATTTGCCCTGCCGTCTGCCTTTGGGGATCGCGTGGGTGGCTCCCTCAGTAGGATGCAACGTTGCCTTGGTCGTAGAAAGGCGCGTCCCATTTGTACGAGCACAGGCTTCGCGTTCTGGCTTCCCCTGTCCTGGGTTTGTCGCAGATTTCCCAGAAACACCGCTCTCTCGTTGGGGGGAAGCGGGTTTCCGAACGGCTGTTGGAGGGGTGAAAGCGTTGGCACAGGCAGAGGCCAGAACTCGTCGACTGGGCTGCTCCGTAGTAGCAGGTGGATTGGTACGGGGCGACAGTGGTAATTGAGACTGTCCATCATTCGGCTTCGGGGGGCCAGAAAGAGGCATAGATGCTGCCTTGGCAGTATTGCGGCGTTCCGGGGGAGGTTGGGCGAATGCCTTTTGGACTGATTGGGCACTCGAAGTCCACGGTGAGAGAGAGAGCGTGGCGCCAAAGAGATTTTGAGCATAACCGCTCTTGCTCGGGACGGATACATTGGTCTTCCTCTTTTTTTCTGGCGGAGGATCATCATCTTGTTCTCGCTGTAGGTCTCGCATTCGACGTTGCTCGTAGGGTGAGATGGTAGGAATGACAGCACGTCCAATGGGGCCTGCACGAGGAGTCGTAGCCTGACGTGGTAATGGCGAGTGTACTGATGCGGCTCTCGGGGCCTGGAAAGGTAGAGCTGCGCGCGGAGGCACATGGGCCGGGAGAGAAACATCGACATTGGCACTGGCACGCGGTTGCCGTTGCTCCTTCTGGCGATGTCTCTTTTCGAAAAGCTCGGTCAAATCTTGATCCTTGCTCCCAAGGCAGTGGCCGACCTGAACGATGGCGCAGCCCCGCTCCAGCTGAAACTCTTCGCCTTCTTCAAAGTCGTGCTCCTTGCGCCAGTGGGTGTCGCCGATGACATTGCCGCGATCGTCGTAAACCATTACGCGCTTGTTGAAAGTGTGGAACGTGAGACGACCATCCTGCCATCGCTTCTGCTTGCGCGTGAGGTCGTGGGTGAAGAGGCAAGAAAAATCGAGAACAGGGGCGACGGTCGGTATTGTTGATCTCGGCGTGTTCGAGTTGGGTTCGGACCGACGCATCGAAACTGTGGCGGCCATTATCGGAACAGAAGCATGACGATATGCGAATCTGAAGGCACGAGGTGCTGTGCACCGAGCTGGTAAACAATACCTGCAACGAACGACAGCCCCGGTGCAAGCGGTAAGTGCGTACGTTGTATGTCTGGAAGATGTACGAAGTTGGCGAATGCGTAAGATTGGTTGGTGGGGTTAAGATGGTGACGCGACGTGTCACAGCCGTAACGCCAAATCACGTGACCAAACCGCATGGCTAACTAGTGTATTGTATTGGCTTTAGGTTTCGACTTCCGTCAGTGTACGAATAGCAGTCCCTTCCCTCTTCCCACGTACCTCGTACAAAGTATGCCAATCGACATCATGTTCGAGATACGGGTACACAATGCCCAGAGGGAGGTCCAAACCTGAGACCTGGCTTGTCAATCGTTTCGAAAATCTGTGGGCCGCGGTCAGCGGCCATAAGCGCACAACTCCCATCGACCACGCCGATCTTCCTGCCTTCAACCTGTCATTTTATCTTTCCTCCATGTAGCCGACTGAAAAAGTGATCATATGAGAGATCAACAGCCAAATACACTAACGAGCAACATTTAGCGGGGAAGGGGTACGCGGCAGGCGCTCGCATGCATAGTACTTTGTACACGTGTACCTCAGCTTATCACACGGAATGAAGTTGATCAAAATTAGGGGGCCAGGAAACACGGTTGGCGCTTGGGGAGGCTTGGGGTTACGAGATGTGGGAGGACGTACGGTCGCACTGAGCTTGTGTTCTAGGCTCCTATAAGGTATGCGCATTTTCAGAGTGCTGGTTACTACCTTACACTACCTCCCTACGAATACATGGCAGACATTCGTATATAGGTAGACGTCTGGTTCATGGACACATTTGACAGGCTAACATTGCGTCCTCATAGTCGATAGGATCGCTGGGACTGCTACCTACCAGGGCGGCGAGTCAGAGCTAGTACAATTTACCTCAACCAAGAGTATAATCTTGGAAGAAATAACCAAGCTCCTATGTCACTATGTCCAGCTCCCCCCTGACCAACGATCTTCTGCTCTGCCCCGTCCTAGAAACCCCTTACATCCATGGCCGGGCAGGTACAATGTTGTCGACCCGAACCTTCCTTTCCGCTGCCAACCTTAAGGGACTCCTCAGAACGAGTACATAGGGAGTACCTAAAGGACGATCGGATGCGTCACGTCAACCCAGCAACCCAACCCAAAGCGCCTGCCTTCGGGAAGGTACCTCAAGGAGCACAAGCCATTCTCGGCTGTTTCAGCCTTCCAGGATGGCTTCTGTGTCATCTCTTGAGTTCTTGCGCCAAGTCGGGCCTAGTCTCGGCCGTCCGCCCCTTCCACCGCAGCTATAGCTCTCAAGGCACATTACCAGATGTTCAAGCTCAAGCTTGACATTCGTCAGCCTTGACAAAGTCGGACCGGCGTCTGACTTCTTTTCCCAGCTTGCCTCGCTGCACCTCTACAATCAAAATCATCTAGGACAAACAATTACCTGGCCTCCCAGTGCTACGAGTAGTTCTGACGTGCATGTGTATCTTTTGCCTTCCATTTTTCATTGCCCCCCTCTCGAAACACATTGGTCTTGAGACCATCGGGGCGGCTTGGCCCTGTTCTCTCCCATCTACTACCTGCACACGCTGGCCACCCTCTGCCCCGCCATGGATCGTATGCAGCGCAGCTTCACCAAGCTTATGAGCAAGGGTCCCGGCGACAATGCTAAAGTCGCCCTTATCCTCAAGGAGTACGAGGATGCCAACCAGTTCCTTGGCAAGGTGAAAATACTCCTCAGACCGAAATCTTCGCCATCTGCCACGTCACCTCCCTTGGCCCCATGTCAACATCTCTCTCGTTCCTAGGTGTAGCAATTCTGCTAACCTTGTCCGTACAGATTATTGAATGCACCAAGGCGCTACGAGATGCATGGCTTGCCATCGCCAATACCCAGTACATTCTCGTCAAGGAATATACTGAAGTCTACGACCCTCCCGTGGGGGAGTTGGACAGCATCTACCGCCAGAGCCGGCCAACTCCTGCGCTTCAAGTCAAGCGCACCTTTGGCCTCCGGGAAGCCTACGGTGAGCTCAAGGCCGAGCTTCTACAGGAGGTGGCCGGGATTGATGTGCAGGTCATACGCCCCGCCACCGACGCCCTAGACTTCATTCAGCCAATACGGAAGACCATCAAGAAGCGCGAGAACAAACGGTTGGACTACGAGAAGGCCCAGGACAAGGTCAAAAAACTCCAGAAGAAGGCAAACAGGACCGTCAAGGAAGATGCCGCTCTTGCCAAGGCGGAGAGTGACATGAATGTCGTGTCAGAGGTACGAAGAAAATGAGACAATCTATCGCATACCCTGCTAACTCCGTCGCCAACCATGCGATGCAGGAGTTTCAAATCGCCGACGACCATCTTCGTGGAACCCTCCCTCCCCTCATCAGCTCCGTTTTTAGCCTCATTCCCTACTTGCTGGCTTCTCTCGCGATCATCGAGAACCGACTCTTGGGCGTCTACTATACCGTTCTCCACACATATTGCCAGGACCATGAATTTCCCTCGCCGCCTCCCCCCATGGACCATGTCATCTCGCAATGGGCATCTCAATTCAAGCCCGTCCAGACGGAGGCTGAGTCCATGGCAATCCTAGCGCGTGGTAAAGCCGTGCGCATGCCGATGGCAACGAATCAGGACGCGCAGAGCGGTAACCCAGCGCCCCGGAACACTCAGCATCGCATCACATCAGGCTTCCTGCCCGGATCGACGGAGAAGAATGGAACAGATCCCGCCACCAAACGAGCGGCACGTATTCCGTCCACCGACTCGGCAGCTGCGTCGATCAAATCGGATGCGTCACCGCAATCCAGCCGGAAGTCTAGCCATTCCACGTTGCAACTGCCGCGCTCCAGAGTCGGCCTGCCGACCGATTTCACCACTGCCACTTCACTTAGCCAGCCTTCGACCAGTAGGCCCCTGTCTCCCGGCTACACGCCCTCCCGCGAGCGGTCTGACTATTTCGGACACCAGTCGCATCTCGCGGCCAGCGCTGTCGCGTCGCCGCAGGGCCGTAGTGCCTCGGCGGGCTCGGGCCTTGTGAAGAAAAAGCCGCCGCCTCCCCCTCCAGCCAGGCGTATGCGCACGCCGGTCGAATACGTCGTCGCCGAACACGACTTCATCAGCGACCAGGATGGCGACCTTAGCTTCAGAGAAGGTGACAGGATCAGGATTGTCAAGAAGACGCAAATGCTTCAAGACTGGTGGGTTGGCGAGTTGGGCGGCGTTCAGGGAAACTTCCCTGCCAATTATTGTAGGCCCGCATAGATCAGGTACAGAGCAAGCAGCAGAGTTAAAAGAATGAACATTTTTACAATGAGAGGCCAAGTGTCTTCGTGAGATTGCTTTGCTCCGGAGGCTGAGTTACGACTTCCGTAAACTAACATGACAACATGAGGCCATAGAGATGTGAGTTGGTGTAGGCTATCTATTTCTCTCAGTCTGAAAGTGCAAATCAAGGAATAAGCAGCCCTAAGCACCATGCCATGCCTGGAATAACTTGAGCGAAAGTAAAATGAATGGAAGGGGTACGCCGTGGGGTCGCTGCCGGTCCGTCCGTCCTCCGTCTAATCCTGTTGTCTTCCAATCGGATGCGGCTGAGCATGAAGGCGAAAGAAGAAAAAATAGAGGGAAAGATAGTTGGTCGGGGGGTATCATGAAAATATGCACAAAATGCAGCCGCAAGCCCAATTCGTCCAAGGCTCCTTGCCTGGTTACGCCAGATATTTCCGCCGCGTGCACTTCTGCAGCTTCACATATGGAAAATCATATGGATGCAGGTCCTGTCTCCACCAAGGAGGGCGATGCGCCCTTTCTCCTGAGGCTTGTGACCTGCTCCCCGTCTCCCAGCGGTGAGCCTGCCAGATTGCCGCGTTCCAGGTAACCTCCTTCTCCTCCCTCTTCGAGGTCCATGGGCGTTACAGGACCCGGGCTGCCGAGGGGCAGTAGCCTCGGAGCCATTGGTTTGTGAAGGTTCGAGCCACCCAGTTGTTGCAGGGTCTTCAGCGGAGCGCCGTTGGGCGCGACGGGGCCGGCGGAATCCTGGCTGGATATTGAGGCGCCACTGAGAACTTCGCTGGCTGCGAGTCTAGCCTGGGCAATCATGTCCCGTTGATATTGCTGAAACATGCGCTTCACCTCAGAATCGTGGCGTGGCGGACCAGTCGATCGCGTGGGGACTTGCGAATCGGATCTTATCGAGGCTAGGCCGGTTGGGCCAGCTGAGTGTGGTATCGGTTGCTCATGTCGCTGGTGCTGAGGCGAGCGGCTCCACGTCTCGTAGTTTGAAGGATAGTACTTGCCCATGGGCAGCAGAGTATCGGGCGCGCCGCTGGGCAAGTAAGATGCGACGGGCGTGTGAGAGGGCGAATGGCCCGTGTTTACCGCGGATCGCACAGATTCTGGCATTGTCGCAAGGGGAGCGGATGACCCGTGTTTGTCGAATTTCGAGGGTAGTTCGAGAGAAAGGTGGAATTGGTGACGGGATTTTTTGCCTTCGGCAACATGGAACGGATGAGGTCGGCGTACCCGGGCGTTCGGGTCTTCATGTAGCGGGAAATAACCACTACGTCACAGGCCGGAGTGAGTTAGCGTTAAGACACCGGTGCTGTAGCTCACGACGGACGAAACGTGGTTTGCATACCCAGGCACGTCACCACGGGCCGATAACGGCTCGGGAGGGGTGCGATCCGGAGCCGAATGGAATTTGGGGATTTCGATAGCGATAGGACGACTGCGAGTAGTTGTCGCGGGTGCCGTGGCGCTGTCGTCATTCGGCTTCAAAATTGGTGCAGCGTGAACAGAGCCAGCTATGTATGACGACGGTCAGATCAGTCCAAATTGGGACGATGAGTAAGAATGCATGAGAAACAATGCATCGAGCTGAGTTGGAAACAAGAAAAACCAAAGAAGCAGGGGTCAAACCAGGGAGGTAAGGTAGAGCGCATCATTAACGGGAATGCGACGTTGAACGCGGGTCGGACTAGGCCATTTCCAGGGCGCGTCTGCAAGCTGCAGCAGGACTAATATAAACTGGCATGCAAAAGTGCAAGCATTCATTCCTAAGAATGAAATGAAAAAAGGGGCAGAATCCGCATCGTCACGGTGAGACGACCAGCCGGCGCTAGAGACGGGTAGCGGAGACGACCCCCGCTCCCTCCGGTCCCGTGGGGCGAAACAGGGATACCATACCGAGGACAGTCAACGCTACGCTAGTGCCTCGTGCCTCACCCCCCAATCGGTGCATACACCATGATCTCGTGCCGTTTGTTATTGGGGCTTCTCGGAGGATGGTTTTGGCGCATTGTTTCCCGTCCTGGCCGACCCTGACCCCCCACGATGTTGCGTGGTGCAAATTACGCAAAGCAAGCAAGAGAGAGAAAAAAAAAAAGGAGAGACAAACATCTTACCTCGTGGATAGAAATGGTTTTCTCCTAGCGATGCCGACGGCGAAGCTATGGCATCGGCCTGGCTCTTTTCAAGGGCGGGGATGTCAAATCCGGACACGATGTGGTGGTCATCACATCGCGAGTGGGTGGAAGCAGCAGACATATCGGACGAGTTGGACAGCATTCTACCAGGCATCCCAGGCCGTCTGGTTCGTGCTAGGTAGACTGGCGATTGCAGGGATCGACTCAAGGTGACCATTGTTTTTCTTCTGCTCTACTAGGGAGCGGTTCCTCTTGTTTCATGCCCGAGAAGGATCTTTCTGTTTGTGTATCTGCTAGCCAAATGCGTCGTCGTCTGCGTTGGTTTGGAATGTCTTGAAGGGCTCGCAAATGAACGTGTCGCCGTGTATTGTCTGAGCTTCCGGACTACAAGTGCTTTCTCTTCCTGTCGCAAATGTAGAGGGATCGTTGGCCTAGGAGAGTCCTGCCGTGTTGCCGATAACGAAACTTTAGATGGGCTGTGTAGGAAGGGGTGCCACAGAGGCAGGGAGGGTATTTGCGTTGTAGGGAGCCCGCCTGCGTCGGTGCTGTGGATAGGCTAGGCGGGTGGACTTTACTTCAGTCGTTTCGTTCGGCCGAGAGAATGCTGATGATCGCATCAGACATTCCAAGTGTTCGCATACGTACGCGGGAAGGTCGGTTGTCAGGAAGGCAGAAGTACGACGACTTATGGTATTCGTACCTGCCTCTGGATTGGGTTGGTGGACAGTTATAACGAGGGAGTAGATGGATGTTTAAAAAGAGAAAAAGGGGAAAGTTCAGGTCGGGCATACGAATCGCCACGACAGGCCTGCCAACACGGTCTAGGGGCGGAGGGGCAGGGCGTATTATTAGGTACGTACATTGTATACGGAGAAGGAGAAGAGGAGTACGAATAGGTAGGTACGATGCATGTCCTCAGGATCCCCTCCTGCTAATGTGATCCAGGGCCAGGGGATCCGGTGTTTTTTAGCGTTTTGTTTGCTGGGCCATGGTTGAAAAGTTGACACCAAGACGCGCCCTGGGGTGGCCCTAGCTTACATGTACTTTGACGGGTACCTACTTGAGGCGAGAGGCATGTATTGTACGAATACATACGGATACGGATATATTATGCGAGAAACTCACTGTTTCGCCTACCTATCCTTATTATTACCCAGGTACCTACCTACGAAGTACAGTACGAAGTAACTGATACCAGACACCTCGCTTCTCGTCAGCAAACCATGATACGACTAACATGGATGGCGAAAGATGTGGAACAACAATGAATATATAGATTCCTACCAGTCACCTAAGCACAGTATGCTTGCTCTAATGATGGCGACAGCGTGCCGTATGAGACAGCTGTGAAGCGAAACCATTGCCGCTTAGTTGCAATAGCCTCCTGCTAAATAGCACCCAACATGCATGATGTGACGTGTTTTTAAGTGATCGTCTCTCGGAACTTTCTTCTCGCATCTCAGGCAGTCGTTCATCCGACCAAGGGGTGCCCTATCAACAGAAGGTCAACGGGTGCAGCCGCTTCGTTGGCAGTTTACGGTACGTACGTTATACTACAGATTCAAGGATATTTTCCCTCTTTTGAGAAAGCTTTCCTACTGCTTGCGTCGCTCTATTCCGTATCTTCAATGTGGACATCAAACAAGCAAACCAGGTACCACTAAGGTAATGCAGCTACAAAACACATTAGCACACACGTCTTCACCTGGTCGAGGTGGCCCGATCTGCTAATAACGCCTGCATGCAGCCACAAAACCTCGGCGGGAACTACGAAGTAATTAGTCTCTTTCATTCTTGGACTGGACGGCTAACAAAGAAAGCCACATCAATCATCCGTACCACCTACGGAGCAATACTTGCTTCGTACGAATACACCAGGCTTCGCAGATCCGAGGCACTGCTGTTTTGCATAGACTGTAGACGGGTTTCCTGAACCAAAGTCTTTTATATCCGTACCTTGGGTTTTGTCTGTGTTCAACGACGTTTATGGCACTGCACCACTCACACTATCACCTTTAACACCGATCGAAACCTGCTGCGTGCAAGAATAAGGTACATAATTACGTACCTACGTGAATCGTGGGAGTTGGGTGCGAAATGCCTTCTCGCATGGCATTCACTAATGATTTGCGGGGAACGCCAAGGCGACCGGCCCACGGAAAAACCCTCGATGGATTTCCTCACTTCTCACATCTCATCACGGATTAACTTCTCTGCTTTCTGATTCGCTCACTACTACGGAAGAGGCGGTGGGAAACCAGAAGCGACCGACTTCCTTGGCAACAAATGTCTAGGTACTTAGTACACTACTGCAATGTCTAGGATCTGTTACACGCAGAAACGAGGTTACTCACGGAGGCGGGCAGGTCGCCGTCGACCAGTCAACTCCTGGCCCAAGTAGTGTAGCCTGTTCGTTTGTAAAGGCTGTTCTCTCAGGGATAATCATCAACGGCGAGCCTACCCAGGAACGCATCTTCATTTGACGGAGCACAGCATCAGCCATACGTGTACGAAGTACACTAGATATTCGTACGTTCATCGGTGGACTTCCTTCTTAGCATTTTGACCTCGTCCTTCCCGCGTGCTCCGTGCCAAGTCTGCTACCCTTTGAGGTTCCCGAGTTTCTGGGTTCTTCACATGAGGCATACGGCACGTCATCCGTCACGCCAACCCTGCCCCGAATGGTGCTGTTCAGTCAAAATGTCTCACAAGCAGTTGAGTTGGCTGTCCCGGAAAAGCCAATTAGAAAGTCCCATCTCTATTGGGAGTTAGCGAAGGATGGGACCCTACGTCATCGGTGCTCAGGTCAAGGAAACCGTTCGCTAGCTAAATCCCATGCGCCTTTGGATGCCTCTTGTCTCATATCGGAAACACCGTCTTGGCCAGAGTCCAAGACGCACAGTAATCATCGGAACGTTTTCCTGTAAGGGGATTGGGGAGATACCGGCGGTGAGAACTCTACTCGTACGTTTTCCGCTGGTTTATATCTCCTCCGGCGATCAAGATCGACAGCCAGCGTCTGTACTCCCAGCTCAGCCCTCTTTTTCTTTTCTCCTTTTTTTTTTTCTTCAAGATCGACCGCCGATCAAATTGACAACACCTATCATCCACGAAAGTCTTGAAACGACGCATGTGATGAGGAAGAACACTGCCCTGGAGATCACTCAAGGGGGCAGGGTATTTTTCATATTTCCCGGACGCGAATGGAGTCTTGACATTCAAGCGACTTGTAGCTGCTGCAGACATTACGTATCAGTTCTCACGCCGGACTGCTTGTCCGGCTATTCCTGGAAAGAGTACAAAGTAGGCGAGGAGAGCTGCCGTCTAACATTTCTAGGACAAGGCGGTTTGACCTCTGCTGAGACTGCCCCGCTCGAATCTCCCCCATCCCGTCGTCCCTTCCATTCTTCTTTTTCCCCGGCTCCTCGATCATCATGGCATCTTCGCTTATACCAGGGCCCAACCGGTGAAGCGGTCGCGGCGCTCGCGGTCATTCAACCAGTAAAACATCGTGGCGAGAGCTTCGCAAATCCAGACAATGCCGCCGACCAGAAGCATCCAGGTGCAATCCGCAATGTCCTTGTCTACCGCTGGGTCTTTTTCGATGACCATCTGCCATGCAGTGTCAGCCAGAGCCCCTCCCGGCGCTTGATTGCGCGAGGTGGTCGAGGTGTCGGGGACTTACAACACTGACGATACCGGTAGCCACAAACCAGAGGACGGAGAGGACCATGTCCCAGGCGATGGTGCAGGCGGGCCGGGGGATAAAAGGGTTCGCGTAGATTGCCGACGTAGCAGCAGCCAGAGCTGTGATGACAACGATGTAAACCTGTTAGCATTGGTTAGCAGTCCATTCTTTTTCCTTTTCTCTCCATCTGGCCAGGGGTAGCGGAAAGAAGTAGAAATGGGAGTAAAGTGAAGTGCGAGGTGGTTATTGACCACCGAGTTGAGTTGGGCTGGAATTATTCTGGAGTTCGCGGGAGAAACATACCCATCTTGGGTCAGGGACAAGACCTTTGCTTTTCGCCTCGTTGACATCCACAGCAAATGTAGCGCAAGTTACTGCGGCGATGACAAACTGGACGAAGTGAGCAGTCCTGACGAGTTTACCAGTCCAACCTTGGCTCTCATAGAGGCCCATGGTGGTTGATGTTGTCTGAATAGAGTCTGGTATATATGGCACTTCGTAGACGAGCTGTCAAGATGGTCGGTAGATATGTAGATTGTCGCCCGGGAGGAGGACTTTCTGTCTGCACCAGGCCGAGCCATGGTAGCGAAGGCCCCAAATAAATAGCAGGTTCTGAAGAGATTTTTCCGAGTCGATAATGGATGCAACGGTGGCTGGAGAAGACAACGCAAATATACACAATTCATGACGCCGGGGACTGAAAAGGGAAAAGTTAAAGGGACGGTGGGAAATCCAGAAACGCCTCACCAATGTGGATTTGCGCATCGCTGTTACAGGCTCAGCCTTTCGTTCACCAGTCAAGAGCCTCTTCAAGAAGACGAGGGCTGGTCCTTTAAGGGCTGTTCTTCCGCCCAGCTGGTGAAAGCGGTGTTGAAGAAGCCCGGCCCCAGAGTCCTCACAGACAATGTTCATGAGATCTTACCCATCTAGCCCTGGTGTTTGGTCCCATTCGTTGCCTCTTTTGAGCCGTTCTCGATGTGAAGGCGCTCTTAGCTGAACTTTCGGAACCGAATCCCAACCGTTTCGGTGGCATTTGACTCTGAGGACATCGTCGGAACTATCAGCTTTGGGGCGTACGTAGTTTGAGGGCACAACGCTTCCAGGAACACGCAAAGAATAATACCGCTAAACGACTTCACCCAATGATTTGTTAAGATGGCTACGGGAAAAGCGGCCCGTGGATGTCGCAGATGGTATCCGGTTCGATATGGGTAGCCGAGGATTGTAGTATGTTCCTGAGAGAGAGATGAAGCGAAGCGTCCCTCCTTTGATACCAGTTGGCGATGTGTTCGGGCCCGCAGAGATATTCATGTCAATATTCGACATAGCTCCATATCTGATGATAAGCAGTCTGATAGCCAGGCAGAGCCGTGCTCTGATGCCGAGGCGGGCGACTAACTCCGTAGGACTGACTTGCAGAATCGCACCAAGCGAAGGTCGTTTAATAGGACCGCCTAAATGTCCCGCCGAGAATGTTGCTCTGGTTATGGGAAGGTATGCCTGCATTTATGGATCTGACCTATACTTGAACCCTCCAGTCCTCAAGTAAAACCTCACAATATTGTGCGGAAAGTCGAGTGCCAAGTCAACGTATTGCACAATCAGCCACTTCGACAAGGCACCAGGCGAGTAAATCAGCAATTCACTTGTTGCTAATTAGTAATGATAGAAAAGGCCATACATGAGCTGTTAAGTGTGTGTGTATGTGTACATACGACGTTGATTTGTTCAACGCAATAGATGGCTCGCCACCATAATAGTACAGAAAAATGATCAACCCAGACGCTGATAATACACCTGGTGGTATACACAATGATACAATGGCTGGAGGCTTGAGTTCCCATCAACGGAGCCACACCGCCAACATCCACCTAATTCGGACCGCATATGACTGATCGACAGCCTGACGCATGGCAGAGATCACGGACACGTGCTCACGGCACTGATGTCGGGATCTTGATTTGGCCCTTCCTCCGGTCGTCGAACGGCACACCATACCGCCAGCCCACGGCCTTGCGCCCACGTCCGTTCTTGCCTACGACTTCCATGTTAATATCCTTGAACCGGTATTCGAACCGGCCCGTGTCGACGCGGGTGGTGCGCTCCTCCTCCTGCACCGCCCGCCGTTCGAGCTTCTCGACCAAGGCGTCTTCCTCTGCCTTGGTATCGGCTTGGAACTTCTGGAGGTTTTCCTCAGCTGGCACGCCCGCCAGCTTCCGCTTCTGCAGCTCGATGAGCTCCGGATGTGGTGACCGGGCGTCGGCCGAGAGAAGATTGCGATGGAATGCCTTGGCGGCATCCTCGCGAGTGAACTGACGTGACTCCGACACGGGCACAAAGAGCTGCTGTGTCGTAAGCTTGTGTACGTGGATGTCGTTGACGGGCTCGTGTATGGTTTGTCGGCCCGGATTATATGACGTTTTGGGTAATAGGTTCAGCATCGCTCTAGCGTATGGCTTCGCTAGCTTCTTTCCCTGTATTGGAATGATTCCTCGTCAGTAAATAGCACAACGTGGTTTGCTAGCATTGACAATTGGGAAGAGAGGACAGCGTATCAGAGAGGCTCGCAGTGCCAAGATTGTAACCATGTTTTGTGTCTTCAAGACTAATCGATGTTTTGAAATGATCTTCATCATTACACGCTGGGAACGGGGGAAGGACGCAGAAAGAAGGAAGAAAATGATTCGTACCTCGGACTCCCATTTCTTTTCAATGGCTTTCATCCGTACTACCGCGGCCACTCTCCTGATGTCTATCGACAGATCTGCTGACACGGCCTTGAGTGACACCTTATCTTCCTTTACCCGCCTGTATATTTCTTCTCTCATGCACTCATCTAGCACAGGCTCGCTCCTAAACAGTGTGTTCAGAGGGAAAGGCTGATTGGGAAGATGACCAAGATATCTGGGGCCCCCCTGTTCGGAGTCCTCGAATTTTTTGCTCTTCATATCCAGCCATCTGTACATATCAGACCGCAGCTTGGTCGTTTTCTGACATTGGGCCGTTGTCGAGAAAGCACAGGCGGTTTGAAGATGGGCAGTTCGCGGTGTGTGTGTCGCGTGGGCACCACACCGCTTCAGGCCTGTGCCCAGGGCCGAAGAGGCTGAGCGGGAGGACATGTGCAACTGTCGCTGTACCTGAATAAGCGAGGCCCTTTTTTCATGGAGGGTGCATCGCGAGAGGCGAGGACCTATGAGGAGTGGGATGGTCGACGGATGATGGATAATGGTAAAGAGAAATATGGAATAGGGACGGTGTTTTTGGGGAGAGAGAAATTCTCACCTTGAGTCGGATCAGGATAAACCCCGGGCCTTCTAATTGTCTTGGACCTAATTGGTCCGTGCTAATTCCTGCGAGGTACATTCCACTGAGCGAGGTACCAAGGTACATATTCGTACGTAATTACCTGCATTTCTTATCGGGAAACATGTTAATACAGACTGAAGGACGGCCGGGCGACTGCAGCACCTACAGAGCACGTACACTAGAGGTGGTTTACTACCTATGGATTCGGCTTCGGGCTTCGGGCTTCTGCTTCATTTGTATTCGTAGATGCGAGCCATTGAGTCCTGAGGGGACTATATAATAGCAGCCTGGACTCTACTCGGGACAATGTGTATCTGTACCCAACTTCTTCCCCCGGCACTGACAGGATCTGGTCATCACTTGACCCTGTGTCGTTCTACTATGTTCGCGTAAACTGATTTGATATTAAAAAAAAGCATTGAGAAACTACAGGTTACCCGGGCCGTGGACGTTCCTCCGGTCAGTGCGACTAAGACACGATACCGATCACGTCAGTATGAATCCTCAGCTCTGACAAGGCCAGTGTACTCGGCCACAGGCCAACAAAACGCCGTGACGACTTCGGGACAGGGATGGCATGCCAGCCCCCCTAACTGAATCATTTCCCTCTTCCACCTCTTTTGAAATCAAGGGGTCTGTCGCAAAATTCTTATCTCCCCAACAAGTAGACCATCGCCTCCAACTCTTAGAGCCCATAACAAACGGAAGTGATGCTGGACAAACTCCGTATTCTGGAGGACGGCGGTGTTCGTCTAACGACTCTCGACTAGACACCGAGAGACCATCCAAAAGGGCGGGCGGTTTGAATGCTTCCTAAGAAGACCGAACGCCTCTTTGCTATCCCAGTGCCAGACAGATGTTCGTATCGCAGGCGACGTATCGGTTCTGGCCCGGGGAGGAATACTTCCAGAGGGACGCCGTGAAGGTCTACTGCACGACACTCTGCATGCCTACTGTTCTCCAACAGGGTCGTTCTTCGAGGTGCGAAAAAGAGTTGATTGTGACGAGTTGAACGTCAGTTGGCAGCTGGAACCCTGGAGTCTTTCCCGGCGAGACAGGTGTATGCCGGCGACACTGAAGGAGAGCTAGGAGTCGTCAATTCGGATGGGAAATGATGGTTGTGATGTTATCATTCTACAACTACCGCTAACCTCGATCTGATGCGGAAAGTACATGATATCTTCTCGCGTCTTCCCTCCCTGCCATGGTTCAGTTGTTAAGAAAACAAAGAAAACAAAAACGGCAACCTCGCAGACCAAGTAATGTCATGATGCTGCTGCTGGTGTCCGTTTGCAATACACTATACTTATGTACCTAGAGAGAAAACCAACTCCCCAAACCACCCACTCTATGACCTGTGCAGATATTACCTACCACGCTTTGTTGTCCGTCTGTGTTTCCTCTTTAGCGGTTGTCTATGTAGGAACCGAGGACCCCATGGGAGGTTGTGTCGCCTGCAACTAAATCGTCCAGCCGGTCTTCCCACAAGCCAAGTTCCCCTCGACCCAATTTCCCAGTCAATATCTGAATTGCGCCCGGTTCCCGCCTCGTTTCATTTATCCATGTGCCGCTGCCATCGATTGTCGATTCTTCTTTGCCTTGGCTTTCGCGGCCGACGGTTTCTTGGTGGCTTCAGTGTCGTCTCCATCCTGTGAGAAATCCTTCCACTTCCTCCAACCGTCAAAGTCGATGAGGGCTTGCATACATCCCCACTCCATAACTTTCCTCTCGAGCCAGACAAAGTTCACGGGCTGTGTTTCTAGTTAGTCGGGCCGCCTTGTGGTATCCAGTCTCCTTTCAATGCCGAGAAGGGAGAGTGGGAAAACAATGGGGGAAAAAAAAAGACCGTACCTTTGTCAAGAAATCATTGCAGCCGGCAGCCAGAGCCTCGTGTCTGTCGCTCTGAAGCGAACTGGCCGTGAGGGCGACGATGATGACCGGGCTCTTGAACATTTCCACGTTCTCCAAGCGGTCCTTCTCCTCGAGCTCGCCCTTTTTGAGCGTTTCGGGTTCATTCGAAGCGGACGAGAAGACGCCGATGGAATTGACGCGCTCCAACCGCCGGATTTCCCTCGTCGCGTCGAGGCCGTTCATAACGGGCAACTGGATGTCCATCAGGACGAGATGGAAGCCTCCGTTCTTCCACTTGTTCACCGCATCCCTGCCGTCGATAGCGGTCTTCCAGCGCACCTTTAGCCGCTTGACAAAGGCTTCCAAAAGTTTGAGGTTGATGGGGTTGTCTTCCACGATCAGCACATTGATGGGAGGGACGCCGCCGTTCAGCATGCCCGGGGGTAACACGGGGTGGTCCATCTTCTTGCTCTTCTTGTGACGGGCGCTGGCAGGACGAGGCGACGACAGCCGCGGAGGGGGTGCGTCGGCTTGTTGGATCTGCTGGGACTCGGGCGGTGGCGGGTCGGGGATGGCAGCGGCGGCGGGTTGCATTGTCATGTCCCCGGACGCACTAGAGTGTGCCCGGGAGGTCGGCGCTCTCGGATGAAAGGAGGCATGTGGAGGGTGGCCGGCTGCAGCGGCGATGGGCTGTGCCGGCGGCCCATTGGGATTATTGGTTGGGGATGCGGTGTGCGTCCTGCCGGGGCGCGGTCGTTCGGGTCGGTCCCTGTAGGTGCGAGACCAAGCGCCGCCGGGGGAAGGAATGGGAGGGATCTGACCGGTGCCTAAAACGGCGATGGAGTGAGGTGCGTGTGGCGGTGGTTGCGAGTGGGGATGGACGGGCGCGACGACGGGGACAGCAAGGTTGGGGGACGGCATGGTGCCGACCGGAGGAAAGTAGCCTTCGGCCCCTTCAGGTGGCCTTCCATCCTCGGTCGCGAAATAGACGGCGGCGGGGGCGGCATGGGGTAGCCCGGCTCGTGGCGATGGTCGGGCGGGACGGCGAGTAGGTATGTCGATGATCAAGGCCTCGTCGACGGTCTGGCCGCCGGGAAAATAGGTGTCGAGCGTGCGGCCCATGGGTTCTTCGGGGCCCAGGGTCCTCTCTTGCCGGTGCTCTCGCGGGCAGATGCGAAGGGTCAAATCCGGAGCATCCAGGTATTTGCCAAGCGAATTGGCGTATTTCCTCAAAATCATGTCTCGGACATCGTCGACTAGATGGTCCTCGTCGATGGTGATGAGGGTAGCCGAGCCGCCCGGCCTCTTGACCCAGATCTTACGCGATACCATGTTGGGGCTGATTGCGGGCAGGATCCTGGGGCTGGCGACGTCGGCCTCGTGGGCCCCTGGGGAAGAAGCGTCGAGCAGGGTCTCGATGAGGGTAGTTTGTCGGTGCGGCACGAGGCTCTGCCGGCGGGGCGGGGCGCGAGGCCTGGAGATGGACGAGGGCGATGTAGGGTCGGTCGGAGGGATGTCGGCGGAAGAAAATCGGGGTTCTTCGGTGCTAGCGGCGGATGACAGAGAATGGAATTCATCGATGCTTGGCAGAGGAAGAGGAGCGTTGGCGGCGGTAGCGGAGGGGCGCAGATCTTTTCCGGGAATATCACTAGTCGTAGGCGTGGGTCGCTCCCCAAGCTCGCCGCAAGTGCCCCGGCTTGGCCCTACTAGCGGGGAGGAACCCTCATTATGAATCGAGGTGTTTCCGCTGCTACTCGTGCTTTCTCTTGTTGTGGTCGTATGAATGGCAACATTTGCATGATTCTGCTCCTCTTGTTGGTGCTGGTCTTCGGTATTCTCCTGTTGATGCTGTTCTGTTGCCGTCGGCGTGTCGGGGGATTTTGCCTCGCCAGCCGCAGAAGAGCTGCTCTTGGCTTCGTTTGCGTCTGGCGGCGAAGAGTCGAGGGTGTTGTTGCTCTGGGAAGAAGTGATGGAGCTGGTTGTCGAGTTTCTCCTAGAGAGTTTGGCGACCAGGCGAGCTTTCAGATGCCTACCACCCATCGGGTCGGGGAGCAGGATCTGAGTCCGGCCAAGTGATTCAAGAGGTCGAGAGACCCGACCCGGTTCTTTGCCTTTTCGACCTACCCTACCAGTAATGGGATTGTCTCTCCCTTTCCCTCTTTATTTCTCCCACTTCTTTTCCTGTCCCGTTTTGAGACACTTTCGAAGAGGGAGGTGAGGGGAGGGGTTCGGACAATCTCTGTTTCTTTCTCCTTTTCCCCCCCTTTTTTCCGTTTGGGTAGGTGGATAAGACTACGTCTGTAGGCGAAACAGCTGGGTGCTGTAGATAGAAGAGTTGAGGGTATAGAGTAGCTGTGTGGGAAAAGAGGCTTGTTTCCGAGTGATGTACGAAGTATCTATTGTTACTTGATAGGGCGTCAAAGTGTGAAGGAGGTTAAGGTAGAGTTGATGGATTGTTCTTTCCCATCGGTTGAGGGGTGGTGGAGGGGTTCGATCGAGCCTAGGCCTTGAGGTTTCAGCGTTATCACTGGCACTGCAGCGAACCTTTCCCAATGCTACGTGCATGCGTGGTGGGATTCTATTTTGATTACCCAGGCCCAACGGCCACGAACTGTGCATAACACAACCCTTGAGATTTACACTGTCATTTTCTTCTGTTGTCCCAAAGCTCACCGACTTGGTGTGATGTTAGCTGGCTTCTGTCTATAATTTTCTGATGATTAATCATTTTACTATATTTTCCGAGTTATTCATCTATTTATCGTGTTGGCGTGTTAGGAAAACAGGGATCCAAACATCGTGAGATTTTGATAGTAGCTAGGTACTGCCCGGGACCTGCGTCTTATGTATAATATGTACTTACCTAATTTAACCTAATTTAACGGCTGTGAAATCAAGGGATACAACGTGTTCGTAATAACGCTGAGCTGGTATGGAGAAATATGGAATGTGGACCTGTAAGTGATGAGGCCACCTCACCAGGTACTTCTATGATAGTACTTCCTGGCTTACGAATATGGTAAGGTACATACCGACATAGATACGGATACTTGACCTCAAGTGACATGCTAAAACTGTATACGAATACTTTGCCAACTCCCACATGGTAGAGTTTTGTGCGGGATTGGCTGGGTCCCCTGTTGACAGCAGCCCTTACAGCCCGGAATTGGACCAAAAAAAAGCTACATCGTAAATACCTACCAACAAGTACGACGACAACAGCCAGAGGCACCTCCCTAAACCAAGACACCCTAGACTTCTAGGAGCTGCCTCCTGCATTCTTCCTCTTTATTATCATCCCGTCTGACCTCCCTTTTCCCTCCTCAATAGAATTCCTTCCTATTGATGGCCATTGTCGGGATTACGGTAGCGTACACTGATTGATTCCATGACGGCCACTTAGTTACTTCCCCCCCCTTCATTTCATCACACTCTTTTTCTTCCCGTTGTTCCTTTGGTTTTTTTTCTTCTCTTAACCGAGCACCTTGACCGTCGCCGAGGTGGTATAGGTGTCCCATTGATTCTTCATCGTCCAGGAAGCCAAGTCTACCACGGGGCTTGAACCTGGCGAACCGTATTCAGCTCCGCCCGTCCTCGACTTTCCACGATTTTTTCGAGCTCCCCTGACGAGTCCCCTCTCCATTCACGCAGCGCCTTCGCTGCCACCCGGCAAGGCGATTAATCAACCACATTCGACAACCATGACCCAACCGAGTGTCTCCGCGAACTCGGTCGAAAAGCACCGGGCCAACTCTTCCAAGGCCAAGATGCCCGCCAAAAAGACAAACATCGTCGCGAAGAAGCCCAAGAAGACCAGCTACAAATCCGACGGCGTACAGGATCACGATGTCTTCCTTCTCCCCATCTCCGACTACCAGGTTATGCTGGTCCTTACCGTGCTTGCCGTCATTGTGCGCCTCTTCCGCATTTACCAACCCTCGAGCGTAGTCTTCGACGAAGTCCAGTACGTCCCCCTTCTTCCCCGTGAATATGGATTTGAGTTCCTCGCACAAGGCAATAGACTAATCACGACGTCTCGTTCCTGGCAGTTTCGGTGGCTTCGCTTCGAAATATATCAAGGGAAAATTCTTCATGGACGTTCACCCTCCGCTGGCCAAGATGCTGATCGCCTTGACCGGATGGCTCGCTGGGTTTGACGGCAGCTTCGACTTTAAGGAGATTGGCAAGGACTACATCGAGCCTGGCGTGCCATACGTCGCCATGCGCATGTTCCCGGCTGTCTGTGGCATTCTGCTCGCTCCCATGATGTTCTTGACTCTCAAGGCAACCGGATGCCGTACTACCACTGCCGCCATGGGCTCGGCCTTTATCATCTTTGGTATGTTGCGCTTTTTGACCTTTCCCCCCTTCACACCACATATTCCAGGATGGCGACGCTAATTTGACTATAGAGAACGGACTCCTAACCCAGGCTCGCCTGATCCTACTCGACTCGCCCCTTATGGCCACCGTCGCCTTCACCGCCCTCGCATTCAACTCCTTCACAAACCAACATGAACAAGGTCCTGAGAAAGCCTTCCAACTCAGCTGGTGGTTCTGGCTGGCCATGACGGGACTGGGTATGGGTGCTACCATCAGCATCAAATGGGTTGGCCTTTTCACTGTCGCCTGGGTCGGCAGCTTGACGCTCGTTCAGCTTTGGGTTCTGCTTGGCGACACCAAAACCGTCACTCTGGTATGCAGAAATCCCCGACTTCCTATCTACCAAGGGCTGGCGCCCGTTTCCCTTCAGTCACTTGACACTGACTTAACCTTCGCTCGAATAGCGCATCTGGGCCAAGCATTTCATGGCTCGCGCCTTCTGCCTCATCGTTATTCCGGCCACCTTCTACCTAGCCATGTTCGCCATTCACTTCGTCTGCCTGGTCAACCCTGGAGACGGCGACGGTTTCATGAGCTCCGAATTTCAGTCCACCCTCAATAACAAGGGAATGAAAGATGTGGCTGCCGACGTCGTCATGGGCAGCCGTGTCACCATCAGACACGTCAACACCCAGGGCGGTTATCTGCATTCCCATCCCCTGATGTACCCCACCGGCAGCAAGCAGCAGCAGATCACCCTCTATCCTCACAAGGACGAGAACAACATTTGGATCGTCCAGAATCAGACGCAACCTCTCGACCAGAACGGTCAAGCCATCAACGGGACCTATGCCTGGGACAACATGATTGAGCCTGCCTACGTCAAGGACGGCAGTGTCATCCGTCTGTACCATAAACAGACTCATCGCCGCGTCCATTCCCACGACGTCCGCCCTCCTGTCACCGAGGCTGATTGGCAAAATGAAGTATCGGCCTATGGCTTTGACGGCTTTGAGGGCGATGCCAACGATTTCTTCCGTGTCGAGATCATCAAGCAAAAATCGCTGACCCCAGTTTCCAAAGAGCGCGTCCGTACCATCGAGACCAAGTTCCGCCTCATTCATGTCATGACTGGATGCGCCCTGTTTTCTCACAAGGTCAAGCTTCCCGAGTGGGCTTCCGAGCAGCAGGAGGTGACCTGTGCTCGCGGTGGCACCTTGCCCAACAGCCTGTGGTACGTGGAGCACAACGAGCATCCTATGCTCGGCGACGACGCAGAAAAGGTCAACTACCGCCGCCCGGGTTTCTTCGCCAAGTTCCTCGAGCTGCAGAAGGTCATGTGGAAGACGAATGCCGGTCTGACCGATTCGCACGCCTGGGACTCGCGTCCCGAATCCTGGCCGCTTCTCCGACGTGGCATCAACTTCTGGGGCAAGCAGCATCGCCAAATTTACCTGCTCGGCAATCCTGTCGTCTGGTGGAGCTCGACAGCCGCCGTTGCCATCTACGTCGTCTTCAAGGCCATCGCCGTCCTCCGCTGGCAACGCAGCTGCGGTGACTACGACAACGCCACTTTTAAGCGCTTCGATTACGAAGTGGGTTCGTCCGTTCTGGGCTGGGCCCTCCACTACTTCCCGTTCTATTTGATGGCCCGGCAGCTCTTCCTGCACCACTACTTCCCAGCTCTCTATTTCGCCGTCATCGCCCTCTGCCAGATCTTCGACTTTGTCACGGCGCGATTCTCCGTGTTTGGGGGCCGGAAAAACCCCCTGTTCAACCGCGTATCTGCCGTTGTCTTCTTGGCTCTTACTGTGGCGGTGTTTGTTCTCTTCTCGCCTTTGGCATACGGTAATGTTTGGACCAAGGCTGAATGCAAGCGCCTGAAGCTCTTCAGCACCTGGGACTTTGACTGCAATACTTTCCACAGCGATGTAAGTAACACTGCTGAGCTCATATCTGGGTGAAAGATGCGTTGGCGGTTTACCCCGCTACTTCCATGTTTATCGCGTATGCGCATGCTAATCTGATCGTCTTTTCATAAACAGTACTCGCAGTACTTGCAAACGTCCGACTCAACCATCTCCGCAGAAAAGACGACAGCCAAGTCCACCGGGGCGAAGAAGGCACCCAAGCCGCCCAAGATTCAAGTCAATAATCAGGAGGCCCAGGTCCAGATGCCACTCGCGAATAGCAATGAGGAAGAAGCCATCTCGGGCGCTCCCCAGGCCCCCGAGGTGCCCAACCAGCGTGTCGTGGCACGGGAAGAAAGGATTGAGTACCGGGACCAAAACGGCAACCTGCTCAATCCCGAGCAGGTCAAGGCCCTGGAGGGCAAAGTGGAGTTCAAGACGAAGTATGAGACGCGGACTCGTGTTGTGGATGAAGATGGCAATACCGTGCCACCACCTCCCGAGGAGCCGCAAGAGGACCAGGGTGTCGCGCCGCCGCAGCCTGATGTTGACGCTCAGGGCGTGGACCAGGAGACCGAACAGAATGTCCCAGTTGATGACTCGGCGATCCCCGAAGCCGTAGAGAGCGTCGACAGCGAACCCGAGGCAGAGAAGCAGGAACCCGAACCCGCCAGCGAGGACGATGGCAATTCCGTGCCACCACCTCCCGAGGAGCCGCAGCCTGACGCTCAGGCCGTGGACCAGGAGATCGAACAGAACGCCCCAGTAGTTGATGACTCGCCAATCCCTGAAGCCGCAGAGAGCGTCAACGGCGAACCAGAGACTGAGCAGCAGAATTCCGAACCCGCCAGCGAGGAAGATGGCAATTCCGTGCCACCTTCCCAGGAGCCGCAAGAGGACCAGGGTGTCGCGCCGCCGCAGCCTGTCGTTGACGCTCAGAGCGTGGACCAGGAGACCGAACAGAACGCTCCAGTTGATGACTCGCCAATCCCCGAAGCCGCAGAGAGCGTCAACAGCGAACCCGAGGCAGAGCAGCAGAACCCCGAACCTGCCAGCGAGGAGAACGATGGCACCGCTCAGGAAGCTCGGAAGCAGTGAGTGGGGAACTGCTCGTCCGTCATCATTTTTCGCCCTCCGTCTCCAAGTCTCTTCATCCAAATTCTCTGGCTATTAGGACGTCTGCTCTTTCCACCTTTGGATAACGGAGGAGTATCCCGGGCCTTCGAGGAGGGGAGTAAGGCACTCTTACATGGTGCCCGATTCTCAGAGATTCACCATGGACGGTAGCCTGCTGATTCATATCACGAACGATTTCCATTGCATTCATGGAAAGTACGGGGAGGTGATGAAGCGGACCATGTACAGTAGTAGTAATTAAACGATCTAACGCTAGTCAGCAGAGGCAAATCTCCCTTGGAGTCTTAGAAACAGCAAATAACCTAATGAATCTCAATGAGACGTATGGACAGTACGCTGCATCCCCATGATGTGTATAAACTTGGTAATTCCTGGGAACCAGATAGCGTGCTTGGTGTGTTCACAGACAATCATGCATGCATCATACATCTTTACATTAGATACGGAGTATGATTCTATACGCGAGAAATAGGACGGTTGTCGTCTAAAAAGAGGCCAGGAGCAAGACACAAACAAACATGGTATATTTATATGGCATCTTTTGCCTTGGTCGTGCATCCAAGTCCAGTCCCACCGCTGAGCAACCAAACAAAACTCCCTGAACTCCTTTCTGAACCGTAGCATTTCGCCGGTATCCGTTATGCTTTGAATGTGAAAACAAAGGCAGGCAATGAATAACAAGCAGGGAAACGAAACACCAAATGCAAAGCAACAGAAAGAAGACAATGCTACCCATGCTAATCAGTCCTGTACCCGGTAACGAATATTCTTATCCAAACCCAAAGACGTAGGACCTCTCGATGAGACGAGTGCAAGATATTAGTGTGTATGGTGCGGTAAAATATGTGTGTGGAAGAAGAATGGTAGGGAAGCTGTGGCTGCTTTTTGGTCCATTTCGCGTATGAGCCGCGTTTTAGCATTATATGCGTGTAGACCGGATGGACCAGCGCCTATCTATCGGTCTCCAGTATCGTGAGGGGCAACCTCTTGGGTTCAGTCTCAAGTCTGCTCGACGGCATCATGAGTCGTAGTGTCGAGGGACTGCGCGGGAGCGTGATTCGCTCGTGGCGGCGGTGTTGAGGGAGCGAAGGTCAGATCCGGGACGCCGTCGCTCGGCTTTCCGATGTCGCTTTCTGTCGCCACGGCCGTGTCGTCGAGGACGGCCGAGGGAAACGGGGGGCACGACTCGGGCGGAACCTCCTGGCTCGGCCGAGGGCTGCACTCGTGGTCGGGCGGCAGGGGATGACCGACGGGAATAACGCCGCCGCCGAGGCGAGACCAGAACATTTGCTCCCGCAGGCGGATGCTCTCTTCCCAGGCGGCCCTTTCGGCGTCTTCGTTATCGGTGCGCCAGTGCCCGTCCTTGAGGATGCGCAGGAAAGAAAGGAAGTCGCAGGTGGATCGGACGCGGCCCAGGCAATATTTGCAGAGCGGATACCGTTGTGCCGAGTCGGACTCGCTTGTGCGAAAGCGGTAGGCCCGTAGGTAGCGGTCGTCCCTCCGGTTATCGCCGCAGAGAGAGCAGGGGTAGTACTGCGGCTTGACGAATGCCGCATAGGGCGAGTTGGAAGGGATGGGTTCCACTACGATGGTCCCTTCGGTCATGGCGTTCAGGACGCTACGCCGCGCGAGCCACGATAGCCCGGGGGCCAGGTCCAGACGCAGGGTGGGTTCCACGTCTTCGGTCAGGACGCGTTTGTAGAACTTGGTCTCCTTCAGCGAAGGGGGAGGGGTGGCAGGTTCGGTTGAGCCGGCGCTCGCGAGAGAGGCCGTGGTAGTATTCGGGGTCTGGGGCGATGAGTTCGCCGCGGCCAGCATAGTGGCGGGGTTGGGCAAGGACGAGGTCGAGCCGGTGGAGACGTGCCTGCTCGAGGTGCTGCCGCCAATGCCGATGCCGAGTTTCTGCACGCCAGCAGCGAGGGAGCCGGACGAGGCACGGTTGGTACTATGTCTTTTCGAGAGGCGCGCTAGGGTAGTGAAGTCTTCGTACGAAGCTAGGTCGGTCCGCACGACAGGTTGTATCAGGTGGGTGAAACTTGTCGGGGCGGTGGGCGACACCGGCTCTGGACCGGGGCCAGCGGCGGTGGCGGTGGTGGCGGCGGCGTCAGGAGGAGACGCATCGTCCTTCTTCAGGTCGAACTTGCTCAGGCCGGGGGAAGACGGGGCGGTGGCGGAAAGAGCAGCAGCAGCTTGTTCGTCTCTCTCGATGGCCATCTGTTCCATGACATGCTTGAGTTGGGCCAGCTGCTCCTGCTGGGACTTGAGCAGGGCCTCGGTGTCGGCCAGCTGGGCCTTGAGCTGGTCATTCTTCTTCTGCAGAAGATCCTGGTCCTTGAGGGCCTCTTCCTTGGCAGAAATGACCATCTTGTTCGCCTCTTCGAACAAGGCCGTGGTGAGGTTCTCAAGCTCGAGCTCGATCTTCTTCTTTTCCCTTTCCACCTCTTCCCTTTGGAATTTCTCGGCCGCGACGCGGGCGTGCAGTTTCTTTTTCTCCTCGTCAACGGTTCTCTTCCGTACCCAGACATCGCCAGAGAGCATTTCGCGTTGTGTGGCGTTCTTCTCCTCCAGTGTCCTGATCTGTTCGCGCGCCTTGTCCAGTTCCGATCGCGTGGCGGCGAGGGTGTCGTCGAGAGTGGCTTGGTAATTGATGGCACTAATGAGCTTGTTGCTGAGGGTGGCGACCTCGGCATTCAGGTCGGGATGGTGAGAAAAGGCGTCGCCGCCGACTACCGGACTCATGTTTCGGCTTCGCGGGTCGGGTAAGGTGCTCAGTTCAGAATGGTCAGTATCGGGCGAGTGGAGAGGGCGCTGGGCAGCGGCTGTTGTTGCGGCCATGGCGGGCAATTCGGAAGCGGAAGGAGATCTCGTATGTTGTGGTATCGGTGGTTTCGGGGTGGGAGACTTTGGTACTGTGGAACGTGATCTGAAGTGGCCGAAAGGCCTGGCGCTTCCCGATCTAGCATTTCCCGAAGACTGGGGATTCGAGTGCTGCGTCCAGCCAGCAACAGCGATGAAGCTGTGCCAGATACCGTTAGTTATGGCCATGGCGCGTCGTGTGTAGGGAGACGAGAAGGAGGGGGGAGGAGAACGGATAGTAGTGACGGACGCATCAGTAGTCAACAAAATGGAAAGACGACGGAAACAGTGGTGGTGTGGGTGGGTGGATGGTTGTAAAAAGTAAGAAACTTCAACTCGGGGTCTAAACGTACGAATCCATTGTTTCTGACGCACTGCAGGACCTTGACTGTCTGTAGATGCAAGTGAGGAAAGCCCTGGGCCGACTGGAATGCGTGCCTGGGAGCGGGAAGCCGGAGTGAAACCAGACCACTGTAGGTGGGACGCGACAATCAGCGGCAACGGCAATTGGCTTTGAATCGTGAAATGGGTGAGACAGATGGCGCAGACGTGTCAGAAGCAAGCAACTGTGATGACAGCAGCAAGCGGCCGGATGAAGTGAATCTCAGGCCGTACAATGTATTCGTATGCGGAGAAGTCGTGTCGGGTTTGCCCAACCACGACTGCAGGACGGTGCGAGAATTGATAATGGCGCGCGGGCTGGCTGCAGTGAAATGGGTTGGCCAACGAGAGCAGAAAGCTCAGCAGATACCGACTCGGACGCTCCTCCACATGGCCAAGGGTTAGAAGGAAAGATAGATGGGTAGGTGTCGAGTGTTTGATCGAGAGGTGTGTCGACGACGGAACGGAAAGGGGGTTTAGCGAAAAGGATGAGCCGTGGTTGAAATTGGAATCGAGCAGGGTCGTGGTGTTAATACCAAGTAGCGAGATCGGAGTACGATGGACGGCCGATGGACGAGAGACGCGAGACGAGAGGCGAGAGGCGAGTGAGAGACGAGGGCGGCAGCGAAGGCGACTGGGGTCTTACTGAATGCAGCGGGAAAATACGGAGCGACCCGAGACTAGAGAGGATAGAAAGGTGGATTTCACGACGAGCAATAGGTAGCACACGTCGGTTGCACCGGAGCTCGATTGGTGACTGCGTAGAAATGGGTCCTAAAATCTTTCTAGCCGCCGTGATGGAGACAAAAGAAAAGGGAGGGAAAAAAGAAAAAAGAAGGCCTCCGAGTCGAATAGGCTAGCAGCAAAAGGATACCACCCCGCCACCAAAATACTTAGTAAAATACAAGAGGTACAACTTGGAGGTAGATGTACCCGTGAGAAGGACGAATCGGTCCAACGGTACCTACAAAGTGTTGCAAACAGCGTACAACTCAATTACGTAGAAAATAAGCGATCGATCTGTTGATTCAATTAACTCTATGGAAATCTCTGACCGTAGTGCTAAGTTCCTGCCCTTATTCCTGCGGTAGATCCACTCCCACTTTCGGGCCCGGAATAACCCGCTCCGGACCTGCTTTAGGCCAGCCTATACGACACACCCCCCTAACTAAATAACTATATAACAGTTACTTAGTTAACGTTATTCATAGGCGGGTGTCTTCTATCGATATATCCCCCTCTATAACATCCACGTAGCTTCTATTAAACTTCTTTTCTAGCTTTTCTAGATACTCCGGTAAGATCTCCTCTAGCTTATTTATATAAAGACGTCCCCGTATATCCATTACTCCCACCTATTCCCTAAAGCTTATAAATTTCTCCCTAGACAGGGCCTTCGTTAATCTATTAGCGATTATATCGGCGCTTATAACGTAACTGACTTTAATCCTCCCACACTGCTACGCCTCTTATAACTAGCAGTTATATATATCCACGTACTATAATCGCGTATTCAATTAAGCGATCTCCGCTATTAGCAGGCGTATCGTTTAGCTATTATCGTATCGTATCTTTAATTATAAATCGTCGAATATCACACCCATCGCCTTTAATAGCCTCTTCGTGAATATCCCTTCCTTCGCTCCTTATACTAGTAAAAGCAGCTCTGCCTCTATTATTAACGTTATTACCGTTGCTTACTTATTAGCTCGCCAGGCTATTATACCTCTAAATAGGCGTATTATAAATACCTAACTACTTTTACGATTAATTAAGTTATTTATAAAAGACGCGTCGGTGAATACCTTAATAAAGTCGCTACCACCTAGCTCCAGGGCGTAGGTTTATATAGCTAGCAGATATCGGATTAAATAGTCGGCTACTTTATAATACTAACGGCTCGGATTTATATTAAATCTATAGAGTCGTGATACTATAAAGGCGATATCAGGCCGTATAATCACTATAGCGTATAAGACTAATCCTATCTTTCGTTAATAGCTCTTAACGGTAATGGACTTCCTAGTATACGGCAGCAGCTCTACCGGCTTTATAGGACTTATAGGTTTATGGTTAGATACCGTTAGTAATAGATATCCTACCTTTATAATATAGTCGCGTTATAACAACTATATCTTCCTCGAGGGACGGTCCCGAATAACCTTAATCCCAAGGAACCACTATAATAGCTGCCCGCCTTATAAGGCGTAATACTCTTATAAGCTTACGACAGCCTATTCTATCTCTTCCCTAAAGTCTTCCTTAAAGGCGATCACGATATTATCTATATAAAAGAACAGGATTAACCCACGGCGTATAAAGCAGCAGGGCTCTTACGGCACTATCTTAAACCCGTCTCTTTTTAGCACTTCTATAATATATTTTTACTATAGTAATAAAGACTCCCGTAGCCTGTATAACGCCTTCTTTAGTAGTAGCAGTTAACCCGGCACCGCGGTCCCGGGCAGGAACCGTATATATATATTATAGGGTAAAGGGGCGTGCATAAAGGCGTTAACGACGCTATACTATATTAAGGATAGGTTAAAGCGAGCGGCGATCGCTATTAATAATCTAAAGGAGCGACCGGCGAGAGTGGCTATATATATATCTTCTAATAAGTCCTGATACTATTAATCTCCACGGACCACTAATCTAGCCTTATATTTTTATAGAAAGCCGTGCTTATTAAACTTATAGGTTATCACCTATATATAGCCTAATACTTAATACCCCTTCGCCCTATCTTTCGGCACTATAATCCACGAGCCTATCTCTTTATAACTCTTTAGGTGATCCCTTTAGGCTTATCGGAATAGGATTTCGTATAGGTGGTCTTTAAGGTCTCGTTGATTTCTCGGAGGGGCCGGCAGTTACTTACGGTGTATCTTACGGGGTCTTTCAAATGCCTTTTTAATTTTTAACTTCGTTAGCGGCTTACTATTTAAATTACGGACTAATAGGGTATATCTTCCTACGTTAAAAGTAAAGATCCAGACTCGGTTATTACTATAGCTTCGAAATTTAGCTCCCCCCTACTCTATAGGCATATAGCCCGTGAAAGCAGCCGCTATAAGCCCTGCCTAAGGAGGGGTTTCTAGTAGAGTTAGAAGGTGACTATCTAGGCGTTAGTAATTAATCGCGGCTATAGACAAGTCTTTTTCTAGCTCCAGCCTCGTAGGCTCTATAAGCTCCTCCCGCCGTTCCGGCCTCTCGGGCTCTATAAACGGTTCCACCCCCTAAGCCTCGAGGCCGGCAGGCGCAGCCCTTAGGAGAGGTTCGTTAACCTCGCTACCCGACTAGAGAATAGGCTCGAAGTATGCTATTATAAACGTATCAGCTACCCTATCGGCTACTTATAGTTCGCCTTATTTAATTATATATAACTCTAGTAGGCGGATCTAATTAATAATATCCGCTAGCTACTCTTCCGTTAATTAACGTAAATCGTCCTTTAGGGCCTCGAGTCTACTATTAAAATACTCTTATTCGTTAAAGATAACGTCACGTATACGCATAATCCCGTTCCTTCAAAGGCCAGGAACCCAGATATAGTAAATATTAATTAAATCGTAGCCCACGAGGTAACCGATATAGGCCCGCGGCGCCAGCCGGTTTTAAAGCTTTCTAGACCTCGTTAGAGCTGCTCTGGTTATAGGAAAAGCTTTATAACTAAAGGCCCGAAGGTGCCCTAGCTACGGCTTACGTTAATAGATAACTTCGAACAGGGTCTTCTAGCCAAGGCGTTATTTAGGCGTTCTGTTTTATACATAAACGGTAGTAGGAACGACTTTAACCCATAAAAAATCGGGTAATCGGGAGTATATTCGTATAGCTTATGCCTTCTTTACGATAACAGCCCTAGATCTTTCGGCACCACCGTTTTATACGGGGGTCTCTACTAAAGAGGACTCTAACTAGATACTAAAACCCTTAACTACGCCCTGTATTTTAAGCGATTATATCAGTTTATTATTATACTTAAAGACCCGTACTTACCGGTTAAATTAACTCTAAACCTATCGGATATATTAGTTTATAACTATATAGATTTCGGAGGCCCTCTTTAACGTTATAACGTAGCAGGCCACGAACCCGCTATATCGGTCCGTGAAGAATATAATCCGCACGTATTTATCGGCGGTTAATAGGAAATCCGTAAAGTCGATCGCCTACCTCTCGCCGGCGTAGCTTAGAGCTTGTTACGGGCTGACCCCGTGGAGATAATCCGGTAGAGCACCGGATCTTCCGACTAATTATAGTGTGCTCCTAGTGGGTCGCCGCGATATTATATTTAGGTCGTAGGCACCTATAGAGTTTTCCCCTTTCCTTTTTTTCTCCTTAGCTTTAGATAATTTAATTATTCGGCCTTACTCTATAAATAACTCGTGACTAGCCGCTTATATATCTAAAGCTTAGCGAAACCTATACGCTACGCTAATAGAGATAGACTATCACTTCGATCCACCTCCCGGCGCTCCGTCACGCCTAGCGGGCGAGTCGCCTAAGGCTACGGAGTGGAGGAGGGAGATTATTAACCCTTTATAGACTTAAGTCGCGACCTTAACCACCTAGATCTAAGAATAACAGAACGCTATTAACTAGCTATTATAGGCGATATAAAACTAATAACGTGTAACCACGCCTTATCTCGCTATACTATCGGAAAAGACTATATAGGGCCCTTAGCCGCCTATTACTATACCCACGCCTAATATAACGCCTATTCCGAACCTTAGGACTAAAGCGCTTTTACTACCCTAGAAGTTTAATAGTAAACGCTCCGAGTATATAAGCTGGTTATCCGAGATTCGCGAAAAGCTTCTACTCGATTAATATCTTTTTTAGAACGCTCGCGAGAAGTGGTATTTTATTAACGCCTACTTAGACGAAGCTCCCCGCCGCGTTATCGCCTTTTTCTAGGCCGTAGGCGGAACCGATAATTAATACGACCCCGAAGACTTCCTTAATTACCTTAACCGTATATATAAAGACGTTAACGAATAACCCTATACGGCTAACGCCCTAAGAACGTTATACTAGCGTAAAGACTAAGCGTTCGGAAGCTTTATACCCGGTTTCGAATAATAGCTTATTATCGCCGGGGGAGGTTAATAGGATAATACTATAAAGATTACGTTCCTAGAGGGAGCTCTTAGTAGTCGCCTCCGCGCCGCCCTTATTACCGCGAAACTACCGAATAACTACTACGCTTAGGTAACCGAAGTATAAAGCATCGCTTAAAGACTTAAAGCCCTCGCTATAAGGCTATAGTTCGGCTAAGCGCCACGTAATAGTAATAATAATAGTTATACTTATAATTATAACGGCGATATAAAGATAGGAGGAGTTAATCGAATATAGACTAAGAAGAAAAAGATAAGAGAGTGCTATAACTACGGAAAGAAAGGATACCTTATTAGAAGATACCGCTTAAAGAAAAAAGACGCCGAGGATTATAAAAAGAACCGCGTAGCGAAGGTTTTAGTAGCCTTAAATAATAAGACGATTTATACGGGAGTCACGGATAATAATAAAGACTCGGAAAAGAATAGCTCTGGTACGAAAATAAGCACTAAAGCCTACTATAAAGGAATAAAGGGATTAAAAAGAGTTTATATTATAGTCGCGTAGTAGTTATTTAGCTTTTATATAAGCGCGGATTAATAAAAAGTTAGTTACTGCTCTTATAGATACTGGATATAACTATTATATAGCTATAAGTAAATATTTTATAAAGTCCCTCCGCCTCCTATTAGTTAATAGGACTAGAAGACCCCTTTTAGGGTTCTCTGATACTATAAGGTCTACGAGGAGTTCCGGTATCGCTATATATAATCTTAAGATCGGTGGATATATATAATAACTATTCGCTTATATAATACTAGGATTAGATTATAATATATTCCTAGGGAAACTATAAATAGAATATAATAATATTACTTATTACGCGAAGAGACGTCGCTTTTATTATAGAGTGGCCCGGATAGATATCCGACTCTAAGGCGAGGAAGAACCCGATAATATTAGAGCTATCCGTGGAGTTTAGGTAGTAACCGGGTTAGTGTTTACCGGTATTATATAGCGATTACGAAGGAGATAACGGTTCGGTAAAAAGGAACTCGCGCTTTACGCCGTTAATATTAAGGATATCGATAAGGCCCTCCGAAATAAGTCCTTAGTCGACCCCCGGAAGTATATCCTAAAAGAGATACTATGATAATTTCCGGACCTATTCTCCGACTTATAAGTAAACCGCTTTCCCCTTTATTAACCTAGGGTTAACCACGAAGTGAACCTTATATAAGGGCCTAATAGTAAGGAGCCAGAATTACCCTAAGGCCCTCTTTATAATATATCCAGAGAGGAACTCTTAGTCCTACGGAAGACCCTTACTAACCTTATCGATAAGGGGTTTATATAAGCTAATAGCTCCGCCGCTAAAGCTTTAGTTTTATTTATAAAGAAGCTAGGAGGAGGGTTATAATTCTATTATAATTACCGTGCCTTAAATACGATTACCTAAAAAGACCGCTATCCTCTCTTACTAATTACGGAGATACTCCGAAACCTAGAGTAAGCTAAGTAGTTTACGAAGCTTAATATAGTTATTATATTCTATAAGATCCGAATAGCCGCTAGCCACGAAGCGAAGATAGTATTCCGAACTTAATTCGGCTTATTTAAATAGTTAGTATACCCTTTTAGACTTAGTGGCGCCCCCGTATCCTTTTAACGATATATTAATAAGACGTTATAACGCTACCTTAACGACTTTATTACTGTATATATTAACGATATCCTGATTTACTTAAGCGGGTCCCTCCGCGACTATAAAAAGAAGGTTAACCTAGTACTATAATCGCTAAGCGATATAGGATTAACGCTTAACTTAGCGAAGTGCGAGTTTAGTATAAAGACCGTGAAGTACTTAGGGTTTATAGTTACCGCTAGCCAGGGCGTTTTATACGACCCCGATAAACTAAAGGCGATCCGAGAATAGGAAGCCCTAACCTTAGTAAAGGGAGTCCGAAGCTTCCTAGGCTTTATAAACTATTACCGTATATTTATAGAGAACTTCGCTTATATTATATCCGCCCTAATAAGACTAACGAAAAAGGATCGAGTATTCTCCTAGGGTCTTAACGAATAAGCGGCCTTCGAAGAGGTTAAGAAGAGGTTCTAGGAGGAACCGATCCTATAATAATAGGTCTTAAGTAATAAGACCTTTATAGAAACCGACTATTTAGGATTCGTATTAGGGGGTGTATTAGTTTAAGAAAACGAATAAGGATATTATTACGTAGTCGTTTACTACTTAAGGCGATTTATAGGAGCCGAGTATAATTACCCTATCTATAATAAGGAGATATTAGCGATTATAAGTTACGTAACGTATTAGAGAGTAAAGCTTCTAAGTTATAGTCGCTTTATAATCCTGTCCGACTATAAGGCCCTAGAATACTTTATAATAAAGAAGATACTTAATAAGAGGTAAAGCCGATAGGCCGGCGAGCTCGCTTAGTTCGACTTTATACTAAAATACCGTAAGGGTATTAATAACTATACCGCCGACGCTCTCTCGCGAAGAGAATAAGATAAACTAAAGGATTTCTCCGATAAATAGGAATAAGCGTGATATATATAGTTAATCCCCGAGACCTTAATTCCCCTAAAGATCCGCCTCCTTCACGAACACCTATAAGTATTCGAAGCTAATAACGAATTATAACGGCTATAGGACGCTATAATAGAAAAAGATAACTAGTATCGCTAAGCTATATAAGCCGTATCTAAAGGCGATCGATAGTTTTCCCCCTTATTAGGTCTCCGAGCCTAGATTACTAAATACGGGATTACCTTATAAGGATTACTAATATTCTAAGATCGCCTATAGGTACCAGGAGCCTAAGAAAGGAGTATATTACGAACACGAGTAATCTAATCTATACACGACTCTATAATTAGAGGTTACCCGGGGCGAGATAATATAATTACCCTTATAATAAGACGCTTCTTTTAGCCAGGAATAAACCGAGACGTATATAGGTTTATATATAACTATAATATTTATAACTAAAGCTATATATAGCGGAACGCTTAACGAGGACTCTTAAAACCACTCCTAATTCCTAAACGAATAAGGAGCGACTTATTAATAGACTTTATAACGGATCTACCCCCCGCTAAGGAGAAGAAGTATAGATACTTATAGGTTATAACCGATTAACTTATAAAGGCTATTACCCTTAAAGCGATAGACTTTATAGAGGCGGAAGCTTATACTAAATAGTTCCTATACTATTATTTTTAGTTCTATAGTATACCTCGCTTAATCGTAAGTAATAGAGGTTCTAACTAAACGAGTCGCTTTTAGCGATACTTCTATAAATTAGCTAAAATCGAATAACGATTAAGTACTACGTATTACCCTTAAACTAATAAAGCCACCGAATAAGTAAACTAAGAAGTATAGGCGTACCTCCGAGCCTTTATTTACTACGTATAAGATAATTAGGACCGGTTACTACCCGCCGCCTAACTAGTATTAAATAACTAAAAGAGCTTTACTACTAAGATAAGCCCGTTCTTCCTTAAACACGGATACTATATCGACCCGATCTAGATCTATAAGGAACTAAGTAACGATACTCAGGAGTTTATAGCCTATAACCTGCTTCGCCGTCTCTAAAAAGCTATAGAGTTCGCCTAAGCCTTAATAGCGGCTATATAGCTATAATAAGAAGAGTCAGCGAATAAGCGCCGTATCCCTACCGAACGCCTTTATAAAGGCGACCTTATATAGCTTTTACTTATAAACTACTCTACCCTAAAACCGTTATATAAGTTAAGCTAGCTATACTAAAAGTATAGGGTTACTAAGGTTATTAACCCGTATATTATAAAACTAGATATACCTTTAAATATATACCCAAGGTTTTATATAGACCTCCTACGATATATAAGCAAAGACCCGCTTCCTAGTTAAATTCTATATAACCCCTAACCCGGACTAATTTATAATAGCCTTGAAAAAAACGAATAGATAGTAAAAGAAATCTTATACGCTAGGAATAGGAGGGTAGGCAGAGGCGTAAAGAGAAAGGCGTTAATAAAGTAAGAAGGATACGCCTAGATATCTTAGGAACCGATAGAGTTCCTATAAGAATTAACCGCCCTAGACTATTACGAAGAGAAGTATAGCCTAATTAAAGTTAATAATAGACTACGCGAACGGTATAAGAAAAAGAAGAGTTATAGGAAAGGCAGTAAGGGTTAAGTAAAGGTTAGGATAATAGTAAAGCCGTCTATATTAATTAAGTCGGGGTGGATAAGCCCCGCCCCTAGCTATCGGGTTTAGGTATTAAGATTAACGTTATTATAAGCGTCCTTATAACCGTTAACGCTTTTAGCGATAACAGGAGATAACGTAAACGCTATAACCTTAGCCTGCCTATCCTTTTTTTTTCCTTTAAAGGACTCGATATCCTTTACCTTAATATAAACGACCCTTATAATATTCTTAACTACCTATAAGAACCGGTTAAGCCGGCGTAGGCCTTTTACCCCTATAAAGGTAATCGTTACGCTAGGAATAAGCGTAACGATAATAGGAGGCGCCGCGATAGGTATAGGTCCACCTACTATAATATAAGAGTCCCCGCGGGGGGGGGAGGCGGTGGCTTATACCGATAAGCGAGGCTTACTAATACCCGAGTTAATAGGCATTAAGATAGGCTTATCCTCTTATAAAGTACTAGAGGTTTTTTTTAAAACCCCGGACGCCTTTTAGAAGGCCGAATAAGCCGCTATAAGCGCCTTTATCGCCTTAGGACTATAAAAGGGGTCGTTATTAACCACCTTCGCCGCTTTTAGGAGTGCTACTAATAGACTAATTATCCTAGGCGGAGGAGGAACGCACCTATAACCGCCCTTCGAGTAATTATAGCACTTAGGATCGGGTATCCTCGCTCCGGGTCCTAACTAGTCGCGGTAACGCCGCCTATCCTAGCTATTCGTAATAGCCTTTATATAAGAGTAGCAAAAGACCGAACGGGTCCCTTTAGGAGGATATTTTATCCTATAAGCGCGCTTCGCGGGGCTCTTAACTACTATAAAAGCTTCGCCCGCGGAACGCTTACCCTTAGCCTTAGCGGCTCGGGCTAGCTAGGCGCGGCGGTCTATAGCCGAGGCAGGAGAAATAATCTCCTTATTAGCCGGGGCGGGAGTAGGTGCCTCCTTACTAGTATTATTATTATTATTATTATTAGCCCCCTATATTATATATATAAGTTAGTAAACGTCGCGCGAAGCTTTTAGGAAGAACAGGAAACGTACCTTAGGGGCCGGAGATAATCCTAAAAACTTAAATATTTTTTAGAGAGAGAGATAAGGGGTTAGAACGATAAAACGGCGTGTAAAAGGGTAGTAGGTAATAGAAAACGTACTACTAGTAGTAAAGGATATTATTAAAAAAAAGAAGAAAAAACAAGATAACGGAGGTAATAGTAAAGTTAGTATTATTAATAAACGAGTCACACGGTTAAGGAAGGTATACCTATCGGTTCCTTATATAGAAGGAATAATCCTATAACCCGTCTATAAATAATAATAATAGCCGTATATAACACGTTAATTAATTATATAACTATAAAGGCCTACCTTAAGCGCTCTTTAATAAATAAAGAGGTTATTCGGGATTAAAAAGCCACTAAGGGTCGTTATATAATTAATAAAGAGGCGTTATTCGATTAAATAATAACACTCCGCGAACCTATACCGAAAACTAACGACTTACCGAGGGGGGAGGGGGGTAATATTACGGGCTAACCCTATAAAAATAATCCAGTAAAGCACCGGATCTTCCGACTAATTATAGTATACTCCTAGTAGGTCGCCGCGATATTATATTTAGGTTATAGGCACCTATAGAGTTTTCCCCTTTCCTTCTTTTCTCCTTAGCTTTAAATAATTTAATTATTCGGCCTTACTCTATAAATAACTTATAACCAGCCGCTTATAAAGCTATACGGGTCCTCCGGCTAATCTAATAACCTATCTTCGATTAAGCGCAGGCATTACACTCTACCGTTCCTAGCCCCTTTAGTTTAACGCCCTATAACTACTCTTCTAGTTATTTTATTATATCAAGGCCAGCATACCCTAGCCGAAGGTGCTATAAGTTACCGTCGGCTTAGCTAGCTGCCCTCTTAATCGGTTTTTGGATTAGTAGACTCGGGGCTAGAAGAGCAGTTATAACGGGGGCGTTAGTGACTAGAAGGAGCTTTATAACGGTTTAATCGTAGTGGACACTTAGCTTATAAAGGATTAATTAGTCACGGCGGCGTATATAATCGTTTAGTGGCTCTTAATCCTACTAGTAACCGTTCTGCCGTATCTTCTTATTAAAGACTAGGTTATAGATAAAATCTTCGTAGTAGGCTACGTCTTTTAACCGGAACTTTATCGGGCTAGCCGTTCCTTCTATTATTATAATAACGTCTCTATATCCTTAAATCGGCACCGTTATAGTGCCGGCGATTATAACGTTATCGGGATAGGCCGGTCTATAATCCGTAAATCTGCTTCTATTATAAAAAACATAGGATATAGTACCTAAGTCTAATATAGCGGACTACCGTAAAGGATATACAGCGGCTAAGAGGGCGGCCTCCGGAGCTTCTAGCCGGCATAGCTCGGAACGGACGGTGTTTAACGCCTTGCCTTACCCTTCACAGAATGCATTTATAAGCTTTTCCGCCGTACATAGTCACGCCTCCTCGAGGGCTTCGTTATTATTGTCTATGACTTTATATTCGGTGGCGGCGGTGGCGGCGGTCCTCTTCTTCTTATTCCGGGACCTAATCTTCTCTATAGCGTGCTATAGATCCCGGTCCATACTAAGGGACTTCTCCACGAGCCTCCTAATAGGGTCGTTAGCTTAAAAGCCTTCCGGCGCTTATTCCGGGAATAGTATCCAGCAGCCCTGTAGATCGTGGCCGCGCCGGTAGCACGCGGGGCACTCGTCCTTATAGAAGAGTAATTACCGGCGCTTCGAGCTTATACGGTTAGTTAACTTACCCTTAGGGTAGGCACTACGGCCCCGCTAGGTTCCGCTCCGGTTAGCCCTCCTGGTCCGGTACGGCCCTTTATTATCGTTATTACCTTTACCTAGGTTTAGGGCCAGGAAGGCTATAGTTCTATGGCTTCGAGTAGGCGGTACGTTAAGCTATTCCGCCGCCTTCTTTCCTTCCGCGATAAGGGCTATTATCGTTACTATTTTAAGGTCTAGCGTTACTTCCTTTATATCCACCCAGTTACCTAAGGCAGGTCGTATAGTATTAAAGAAATTATTAATCTAAATCTCCCGGGGCTCGCTATATATCCCGATATTATAATAGTTCTAAAGCCGATCCTGCTAATCGTCTAGCCAGGCGCCTACCTTCCGGGGGTTAGTAGGCGGCTTACTCTTATATAGATCGTAGTTCTTTTAGGAGTCCTTTATACGGGTCGGGATATAGGGTACGGCGCCGGCTTATACTACTATATAAATCTCTTCCGGAGTAATACCCTTTATTAGGGCCTTCCGTCTTTTCGCAGCGATAAACTCTTCTACCTACTTAAGTATACCGTTAATACCCTTCTAATAGGTCTTATAGTCTTTATAATCTTCTTTATATCTTTAATAGTCTTTAGTATAGGCGGCCTTACCTATAACCGTTAGGTCGGATATATTAATAGGCTACCCGTTAATATTAGCGATAGAGGCGTAGAAAGTAAATTCGGGATAGGTGTATTACGGGCTAACCCCGTGGAGATAATCCGGTAGAGCACCGGATCTTCCGACTAATCACAGTGTGCTCCTAGTGGGTCGCCACGATATTATATTTAGGTCGTAGGCACTTATAGAGTTTTCCCCTTTCCTTCTTTTCTCCTTAGCTTTAAATAATTTAATTATTCGGCCTTACTCTATAAATAACTTATAACTAGCCGCTTATATATCTAAAGCTTAGCGAAACCTATACGCTACGCTAATAGAGATAGACTATTACTTCGATCCACCTCCCGGCGCTCCGTTACGCCTAGCGGGCGAGTCGCCTAAGGCTACGGAGTAAAGAAAGGAGATTATTAACCCTTTATAGACTTAAGTCGCGACCTTAACTACCTAGATCTAAGAATAACAGAACGCTATTAACTAGTTATTATAGGCGATATAAAACTAATAACGTATAACCACGCCTTATTTTATTATACTATTAGAAAAAACTATATAGGGCCCTTAGCCGCCCGTTACTACGCCCACGCCTAATATAGCGCTTATTCCGAACCTTAGGACTAAAGCGCTTCTATTACCCTAAAAGTTTAACGGTAAACGCTCCGAGTACACGAGCTAGTTATCCGAGATTCGCGAAAAGCTCCTACTCGATTAATATCTCTTCTAGAACGCTTATAAGAAATAGTATTTTATTAACGCCTACTTAGATAAAGCTCCCCGCCGCGTTATCGCCTCCTTTTAGGCTATAAGCGGAACTAATAGTTAATATAACCCTAAAGACTTCCTTAATTACCTTAACCGTATATATAAAGACGTTAATAAATAACCCCGCGCGGCTAACGCCCTAAGAATATTATGCTAGCGTAAAGACTAAGCGTTCGGAAGCTTTATACCCGGTTTCGAATAATAGCTTATTATCGCCGGAGGAGGTTAATAAGATAATACTACGAAGATTATATTCCTAGAGGGAGCTCTTAGTAGTCGCCTCCGCGCCGCCCTTATCACCACGAAACTACTGAATAACTACTACGCTTAAGTAACCGAAGTATAAAGTATCGCTTAGAGACTCGAAGCCCTCGCCACGAGGCTATGGTTCGGCTAAGCGCCACGTAATAGTAATAATAATAGTCACGCTTATAATCATAATAGCGATATAAAGATAGGAGGAGTTAATCGAATATAAACTAAGAAGAAAAAGATAAAAGAGTGCTATAACTATAGAAAGAAAGGATACCTTACTAGAAGATACCGCTTAAAGAAAAAAGATGCTAAGGATTATAAAGAGAACCGCGTAGCGAAGGTCTTAGTAGCCTCGGATAATAAGACGATTTATACGGGAGTTACGGATAACGATAAAGACTTAGAAAAAGAATAGCTCTAATATAAAAACGGGCATTAAAGCCTATTATAAAGGAATAAAGGGATTAGAAAGAGTTTATATTATAATCGCGTAATAGTTATTTAGCTCTTATATAAGCACGGATTAATAAAAAGTTAGTTACCGCTTTTATAAATACTGGATATAACTATTACGCAGCTATAAGTAAACGTCTTATAAAGTCCCTCCGCCTCCTATTAATTAATAGGACTAGAAGACCCCTCTCGGGGTTCTCCGATACTATAGGGTCTATAAGGAGTTCCGGTATCGCTATATATAATCTCGAGATTAATAGATATATATAATAACTATTCGCTTATATAATACTAGGATTAGATTATAATATATTCCTAGGGAAACTATAGATAGAATATAACGATATTACTTATTACGCGAAGAGACGTCGCCTCTACCACGGAGTAGCCCGGATAGATATCCGGCTTTAAAGCGAGGAAAAACCCGATAATATTAGAGCTATCTATAAAGCTTAGGTAGTAACCGGGTCGGTATTCGCCGGTATTATACAGCGATTATGAAGGAGATAATAGTTTGGTAAAGAGGAACTCGCGCTCTACGCCGTTAGTATTAAGGATATCGATAAGGCCCTCCGAAGTAAGTCCCTAGTCGACCCCCGGAAGTATATCCTAGAAAAGATACTACGACGATTTCCGGACCTATTCTCCGACTTATAAGTAAACCGCCTTCCCCCTTATCGACTTAGGGTTAACCACGAAATAAACCTTATATAAAGGCCCGACGGTAAGGAACCAGAATTACCCTAGGGCCCTCTTTATAATATATCCAGAGAGGAACTCTTAGTCCTACGGAAGACCCTTACCGACCTTATCGATAAGGGGTTTATACGAGCTAGCAGCTCCGCCGCTAAAGCTCTAGTTCTATTTATAAAAAAGCTAGGAGGAGGGTTACGATTCTATTACGACTACTATACCTTAAAGACGATTACCTAGAGAGACCGCTATCCTCTCCTACTAATCACGGAAACACTCCGAAACCTAGAGTAAGCTAAGTAGTTTATAAACCTCGATATAGTTACTATATTCTATAAGATCCGAATAGCCGCTAGCTATAAAGCGAAGATAGCGTTCCGAACTCGATTCGGCTTATTTAAATAGTTAGTATACCCTTTTAGACTTAGTGGCGCCCCCGTATCCTTTTAACGATATATTAATAAAACGTTATAACGCTACCTTAACGACTTTGTTACCGTATATATTAATAATATCCTGATTTACTTAAGCGGGTTCCTCCGCGACTATAAGAAGAAGGTTAACCTAGTACTATAATCGCTAAGCGACGCAGGATTAACGCTTAACCTAGTAAAGTACGAGTTTAGCGTAAAGACCGTGAAGTACTTAGGGTTTATAGTCACCGCCGGCCAGGGTGTTTTATACGACCCCGATAAACTAAAAGCGATCCGAGAGTAGGAAGCCCCGACCTCGGTAAAGGGAGTCCGAAGCTTCCTAGGCTTTATAAACTATTACCGTATATTTATAGAGAACTTCGCCTATATTATGTCCGCCCTAATAAGACTAATAAAGAAGGATTAAGTATTCTCCTAGGGTCCTAACGAATAAGCGGCCTTCGAAGAGGTTAAGAAAAGGTTCTAGGAGGAACCGATCCTACGATAATAGGTCTTAAGTAATAAGACCTTTATAGAAACCGACTACTTAGGATTCATACTAGGAGGTATATTAGTTTAAGAAAACGAATAAGGATATCGTTATATAGTCGCCTACTACTCGAGGCGACTTATAGGAGCCGAGTATAACTACTCTATCTATAATAAGGAGATATTAGCGATTATAAGTTATATAACGTATTAAAGAGCAGAGCTCCTAAGTTATAGTCGCTTTACGATCCTATCCGACTATAAGGCCCTAGAATACTTTATAATAAAGAAGATACTTAATAAGAGGCAAAGCCGATAGGCTAGCGAGCTCGCCTAGTTCGACTTTATGCTAGAATACCGTAAGGGTACTAATAACCATACCGCCGACACTCTCTCGCGAAAAGAATAAGACGAACTAAAGGACTTCTCCGACGAATAGGAATAGGCGCGATATATATAGTTAATCCCCGAGACCTTAATTCCCCTAAAGATCCGCCTCCTTCGCGAACACCTATAAGTATTCGAAGCTAATAACGAATTATAATGGCTATAGGACGCCACGGCAGAAAAAGATAACTAATATCGCTAAGCTATATAAGCCGTATCCAAAGGCGATCGATAGTTTTCCCCCTTATTAGGTCTCTAAGCCTAGATTACCGAATACGGGATCACCTTATAAGGACTATTAACGTTCCGAGATCGCCTATAGGTACTAGGAGCCTAAGAAAGGAGCACGTTACGAACACGAGTAATCTAATCTATACACGACTCTACGATTAGAGGTTACCCGGGGCGAGATAATATAATTACCCTTATAGCGAGACGCTTCTTCTAGCCGGGAATAAACTAAGACGTATATAGGTTTATACGTAACTATAACGTTTATAACTAGAGCTATACGTAGCGGAACGCTTGATAAGGACTCTTAAAACCACTCCCGATTCCTAAATAAATAAAAAGCGACCTATTAATAGACTTTATAACGGATCTGCCCCCCGCTAAGGAGAAAAAGTGTAGATACTTATAGGTTATAACCGATCGACTTATAAAGGCTATTACCCTTAAAACGATAGACTCTATAAAAGCGAAAGCTTATACCGAATAGTTCCTATACTATTATTTTCGGTTCTATAGTATACCTCGCTTAATCGTAAATAATAGAGGTTCTAACTAAATAAGTCGCTTTTAGCGACACTTCTATAAATTAGCTAAAATCGAATAACGATTAAGCACTATATATCACCCCTAGACCGATAAAGCCACTAAACAAATAAACCAAGAAGTATAGGCGTACCTCTAAGCCTTTATCTGCTACGTATAAGATAATTAAGACCGGTTACTACCCGCCGCCTAACTAGCGTTAAATAACTAAAAGAGCTTTACCACTAAGATAAGCCCGTTCTTCCTTAAACACGGATACTATATCGACCCGATCTAGATCTATAAGGAACTAAGCAGTAACGCTTAAGAGTTCGTAGCCTATAACCTACTTCGCCGTCTCTAAAAAGCCATAGAGTTCGCCTAAGCCTTAATAGCGGCCACGCAGCTATAATAGGAAGAGTCGGCGAATAAGCGCCGTATCCCCGCTAAACGCCTTTATAAAGGCGACCTTATATAGCTCTCGCTCACGAACTACTCTACCCTAAGACCGTTATATAAGTTAAGCTAGCTATACTAAAAGTATAGGGTTATTAAGGTTATTAACCCGTATATTATAGAACTAGATATACCTTTAAATATATACCCGAGGTTTTATATAGACCTCCTATAATATATAAGCAAAGACCCGCTTCTTAGTTAAATTCTATATAACCCCTAACCCGGACTAATTCGTAACGGCCTTAAAGAAAACGAATAGATAGTAAAGGAAATCTTATACGCTAAGAATAGGAGGGTAGGCAGAGGCGTAAAAAGAGAGGCGTTAGTAAAGTAAAAAGGATACGCCTAGATATCTTAGGAACCGATAAAGTCCCTATAAGAATTAACCGCCCTAGACCACTATAAAAAGAAGTATAGCCCGATTAAAGTTAATAATAGACTACACGAACGGTATAAGAAAAAGAAGAGTTATAGGAAAGGTAGTAAGGGTTAAGTAAAGGTTAGGATAATAGTAAAGCCGTCCACGTTAATTAAGTCAGGGCGGATAAGCCCCGCCCCTAGCTATCGGGTTTAGGTATCGAGATTAATGTTATTACGAGTATCCTCGTAACCGTTAACGCTTTTAGCGATAACAGGAGATAATATAGACGCTATAACCTCGGCCTACCTATCCTTCTTCTTTCCCTTAAAGGACTCGATATCCTTTACCTCGACACGAATAACCCCTATAACGTTCTTAACCACCTATAAAAACCGGTTAAGCCGGCGTAGGCCTTTTACCCCTATAAAGGTAATCGTTATGCTAGGAATAGGCGTAATAACGGTAAAAGGCGCCGCGATAGGTGTAGGTCCACTTACCACGATATAGGAGTCCCCGTAGGGGGGGGAGGCGGTGGCTTATACTAATAAGCGAGGCTTACTAGTACCCGAGTCGATAGGCGTCGAAATAGGCTTATCCTCCTATAAAATACTAGAGGTCTCTTTCGAAACCCCGGACGCCTTCTAGAAGGCCGAATAAGCCGCTATAAGCGCCTCCGTCGCCTTAGGGCCATAGAAGGGGTCGTTATTAACTACCTTCGCCGCCTTTAGGAGTGCTATTAATAGACTAGTTATCCTAGGCGGAGGAGGAACGCACCTATAACCGCCCTTTAAATAATTATAGCACTTAGGATCGGGTATCCTCGCTCCGGGTCCTAACTAGTCACGGTAACGCCGCCTATCCTAGCTATTCGTAATAGCCTTTATATAAGAGTAGTAGAAGACTGAACAGGTCCTTCTAGGAGGATATTTTATTCCACGAGCGCGCTTCGCGGGGCTCTTAACCACTATAAAAGCTTCGCCCGCGGAACGCTTACCCTTAGCCTTAGCGGCTCGGGCTAGCTAGGCGCGGCGGTCTATAGCCGAGGCAGGAGAAGTGATCTCCTTACTAGCCGGGGCGGGAGTAGGTGCCTCCTCGCTGGTATTATTATTATTATTATTATTATTAGCCCCCTATATTATATATATAAGTCAGTAAACGTCGCGCGAAGCTCTTAGGAAGAACGGGAAACGTACCTTAGGGGCCGGAGATAATCCTAAAAACTTAAATATCTTCTAGAGAGAGAGATAAGGGGTTAGAATAATAAAACGGCGTGTGAAAGGGTAATAGGCGATAAAAAACATACTACTAGTAATAAAGGATATTATTAAAAAAAAGAAGAAAAAACAAGATAACGGAGGTAATAGTAAAGTTAGTATTATTAATAAACGAGTTATATAGTTAGGGAAGGTACGCTTATCGGTTCCTTATATAAAAGGAATAATCCTACGACCCGTCTATAAATAATAATAATAGCCGTATATAACACGTTAATTAATCGTATAACTATAAAGGCCTACCTTAAGCGCTCTTTAATAAATAAAGAGGTTATTCGGGATTAAAAAGCCACTAAGGGTCGTTATATAATTAATAAAAAGGCGTTATTCGATTAAATAATAACGCTCCGCGAACCTATACCGAAGACTAACGACTCACTAAGGGGGGAGGGGGGTAATATTACGGGCTAACCCTATAAAGATAATCCGGTAAAGCACCGGATCTTCCGACTAATTATAGTATACTCCTAGTAGGTCGCCGCGATATTATATTTAGGTCGTAGGCACCTATAGAGTTTTCCCCTTTCCTTCTTTTCTCCTTAGCTTTAGATAATTCAATTATTCGGCCTCACTCTATAAACAACTCGTGACTAGCCGCTTACAAGGTGGCTCGCTACGGCCTTAGAACCGGATTATTAGGGCATAGGAAGTCCCAGACTCCGTTACTACGGGCCCTGACTTTATAGAGGCGCTTCCATAGTTCCTAGTCTTCGTGGCTTGTATAGATAGTCGTATTAGAGGTTATTATCGTTATAGCTATAGGCAGCTCGGCGTAAATAGCTTTAAAAGGTTATTAAGAAAATAAGACTCTTAATTATTATAAACAGCGTATAACTTAATTACATAGAAAATAAGCGATCGATCTATTAATTTAATTGACTCTGTGGAAATCTCTGACCGTAATGCTAAGTTCCTGCCCTTATTCCTGCGGTAGATCCACTCCCACTTTCGGGCCCGGAACAACCCGCTCCGGACCTGCTTTGGGCCAGCCTGTGCGACACAAAGTGCCCAGCGCCCTGTGCGCATATTAAACCTAGCCCACGTGCAGATCCCCGTCCTGTCCATGGAGTGACACAGCCTCCTTATTATCTGTTCCTATGAGCTGCTGAGATGCCACTCGCCTTGGCTGATCACCTGGACCATCATCCGAGAAAATGTCACTGGTGTGTCCGTAAGCATCTTCAGGGATAAACAGGTGCCAGTCATTCGCAGACGACCATTACATAATCAGCTCGGTATCGCTTAGGTCAGCTGTACGTTGGACAGACGAAATCATGTACCCCGTGTGTAGGTACTCTATTCGTATGTACTCCGTACCTACGGATAGGTACAGTACGAAGTATCAGTTCGAAATCCCAGCTTCGTCGAGTCTCCGACGACCCACTTATGACGACATGACTGTTCGCGTTCACTGGTGACACGGCAGGTGCTTCCCATACTCTCGTGGTGATGCTCGTGATACCTTCTGGTACTTCAGCGACCTGGCCGGGTTTCGAACAATGCTCTAATCGCCGAATTTTGCCCGACCGTTCTACCGATACCGCGCAGTTATTGGGTCGGGCACCCAGGTAAAATACGTATAGTAATCAGCGTCGTGGCCCTGTCCGTGCTGTCGTCGTCAGCCCCTTTTTGATGAGTGAACACATATTCCCTCTGGCCAACCGGCATACGTCCTTCTCCTCCCCGTGATCAACGCTGTGGATCTCCTAAACGAATACGAAAGCGAAAGGTTGGCTGGCTGCCTCGTTTACCTTTGCGGAAGTTATAGGAAGATGCAGATGGCATTTATATAAAGATATGAAGGGACGAGCCTCTTCACCATCCAACTTGCTACAGCATAGAGGCCCAGACAGACCGACGCCGCCGACTGACACCCTCCCCCGAGAACCAAACAGCCACCTGCCCGGCTCAACAATATAAAGACCTCAGTCCCAGGGACCACCATCCGCTCTCAATGTGCTGCTCCAGGAAGCCCGCCGCTGCCTACCGCTCCTGCTCCGGGAAAGCCCTTCCCTCCCTGCAGGCTCCTCGTCGAGAAATCCACGGAAGCAGCAGCAGCAGCAGCAGAAACAACGGGTTCGCAACTCATCCGCAACCTCCATGTGCCCTCTTCGACGCCATCGCCCGTAAAATCCAAGAGTCGCGGCAGAAACGCCATCAGCTGCTGACATCACACCACCACCACCACTACCACTCGTCGGGCCCCTCCGATCTGAACTCATCTCAGTCAAGCCCGGCTAGGCACCAGCAAGCAATTCAAACCCCGACCAGGCAGGCATCAACGACGTCCTATACCGACCAGCCCCCGAGCTACGAAGATGCCATGAAAGAGTGATTCGGAAGGGACGAAGCGCGAGGACAGGCCAAAGTCGAACTGGTTAATTCCCTAGACACAAGGAGGGGAGGAGTAGTAGCTGCTATTATGATATCTCTAACGCACACCAAACTGAATCCCTGCGAGAAATTAATTCCGTGATATATGAAAACAAATAGAGGCAAATGGTACGTACGTACGTATGAAACAAAGATGAAATCTCTACCCGCAGCACGAGTTGAATATAGCAAGATAATGGCATGGCAGCGCCCAAACGGAAATAGAGATGCCAGGGTATTATGGCTGCTGCTTGCATAAACATAAGAGACAAAGCGCACAAGCATCATCCAACACTACACTTCAAAATGTGTGGAAGGGGATCAAAGGAAAGGGAAAAAAAAGAGAGAGAGAAGAGAAGAAGAGGCACGACGATAGCCTCAGGATTATCGGACCGGGTCGTCACTCCAATCCTCGTAGCCTCCCGCTGCATACGGATTCCACTCCATGCCGGGGTAGCTCGTGGCACTCATCTGGGGCGTCTCATCGTCCGTCGCGTCCCCCTTTGGTCGGCTCGCTTCCGGGCCGTCCTCATCGGGGTTGTACACAATCTTCTCCTCCGGCTCATCAACATGGATGATCCTCTTGCGCCCGTCTTCGCTGTCGTCAAAGTCGGCCGCGCTGCTCTGGACAAGACTGGCGCCCGGACCCCTGCCTTCCTCGCCGGTGTCGTTTGACTGCGCCTCCGAGTTGCCCATGCCGGTGACATGGCTGCCCTCTGTCTCGTTGGCAGATAGAGGCGCTGCGGGCTTGCGGGGCGTCGCGTCGTAGATATCGCCCTCAATCTGGTTTGCCTTTTGCACGTCGACGTTGAGGCCACGACCCGCCGGTGTACCTGGCTCCGGTCCCGTCTGTTGCGGCGGACCTCCCGAATGCCGTTGGGAATCGTCGACGTCCTGCGCCCCAGTGGGTTCCCCGCCTGGCTGACCACAAGGAATGGAGCCAGCCGACTGACTGGCAGGTCGTTGACCCGGCGAGCTCGAATGGTACGAATTCACACTCATGCTCGAGTCTGTCCCCGGCTGCCGGACCCGGGCATACTGCATTACTGGCTGGCCATGTTGCTGTTGTTGTTGAAAGACATGTTGGCCCTGGACTGCCTGCGCCTGATGTATTGCTCCCGGAATCCCACGTCCAATATCGTAGGGTGACGGCACAGTCATGCCTTCCCCGTGAACAGCGACGTAACCTCTCGGAATGGGGACCTGGTCATATTGACGCTCGGCGAACGATTGTGTTTGTACTGGCGGCAGCTGGGCGCCAGAACGACGGCCATCGCCGGGCGAGATTGGTCGCCGTGGTTGAAATTGTTCTGGGCCGGACCGCACGCGCGGTCGAAAAGGACCGCTCCCGAAGAAGGGAACGGCCGAAGGGGAGACCGGTCGCGTCTGGTACTGCGGATACGGCGCGTGTCTCGTGTTTAACGATTGGGACTGTTGGAGGGGAGCCATCTGCCCCTGCACCATCGGTGGAGGATGAGCCTGCTGTGGTCCATACTGAGCCGGCATCTGCTGCTGCTGTTGCACTTCCTTCCGCACGATCCCCTGTGGCGTTTGCGCTTCCGGCTGACCCCTCTGCGAATCTTTGGCGTCCGATTGCTTCGATGACCTCTTGAATGCACTGAACAAAGACCTTGCCGCACTCTCCTTCGCCGGCCTAGCCTGCACCTGTGCAGCATTCTGTTGTCCTAGCCCACCTCCAACACCTTGGCCAACGGCACCTTGTCCCTGTTCCGTGTTCGGCATAGCAGGCATTGTCTGCGATCGCTGAGCTAGCATTGTTGGGGCCTGCGAGGTTAGCCGACCTGAAGTGGTAGAAACCTCGGGTGTCGTGTGCTGCGAGGTAGGAGAGCCTCGAAGTTGTTGTTGTGCGAGCCACCTCGCATCAACTTGCCCGGCGTTTTGGGACCTGAACACCTCCGAAGCCTCTTGCAGTGGCCCGGCCGGAATGTGGGACGTCCGTCTGTCCACCGTGGAGCCTTGCGATTGTGATGGTGTGTGCGAGATACCTGGCGAATGGGGAGATGCCGAAGCCGATCGATCCAGCGGCGGTGGACCAGCCGTTTTTACGAGGTCTCTATTTTGGCTGGATACGGCTGGCGGCTGGTGCAGAGGGGCTGAGGAGTGTCGGGTCCCGTGTGGCCTACCAACCGTGATGCTCTGTTGGGAGGGAGCGGAATTTTCGCGATTGAGATTCGGTTTGGAAGGCAACCGGCTGCCTGTTTCCCCGCCACCTCTAACCGGTTGCCAAGGGTCAATTGATGAACCGGGCGGTGGCGCGCCACTCAGTTGGGCACCCTCTCGTTCGGTTGGGTGCATCGGTCGAGTTGGCGATGTGCCAGGTTGTTTGTCTGCCGGCGCCTCGGGCGCCACACCGGACGATCGAGCAGACGATCGGGTATTTTGAGACGGACGCTCAGTAGCTGCGACGACATCGGTTTCAACATTGGGACCCTCGGATTCGGGATGGACTGATCTGATAGATGTTTCGACACGCCTAGACGGACTCTGCCGATCCACGGGTGATGCCGATCCGCGGTTTGGAGGAACAACCCCGGCTACGGGATGAACAGGAGGGCCTTGCGTGCGGAAAGGGGGTGGCTGCTGGCCATACGGAGATGTAGGGCTGTTCATCGACGGGGAACCTGGCTTCTGTCCGGATGGCGGCCGCTGTTGACTCGGAGGCACAGCTTGGTATCCCGGGGTTTGCTGGCCGAAACGATGCTGCCATTCTTGTTGCCTCTCATGCTCTGGCTGCAACACCTGTTGCTGTTGCTTCTGAGCCTGTGGCTGAGGATCCCTCGTGCTAGAAGACGATCGGTTGAAAAGACCAGAAAGGAAGTCGGTCGTGGACGGGCGGCGGCCGCGGGTCTCCCTATCAGCAGTATTCCTCGAGCCGGTCGTGTTGCTCCGGTCCCTCCCTCGACGCTCAGCAAGGGGACTCGGCACTCCGGGCTGGGTGTTGGGAATACCAGAATGCCGGCTGTGAAAAGACGGGGCTATCGATACTGGCGTGCCGGGTTTGGACGGCCCGTCCTGAGACGCGGAGGGACGGTGGAATACCTTGCTTGTGAAAGCAGAGAACCGCTTCTTCGGCGAATTTTGACTGTGTATGCTGCCCCCCGAATCGTGCAGGTTGCTGGTAGTCGACGTCCGAGAGAGGCTAGGCTGACCGAGGGATGCAGCAGCCCCCCCAGGGCCCGAGGCAATAGATCCCCTTCGCTCCTCCGCAGCCTGCAGTCGCTGAGGGAGAGCTTGGCCACGGCGTGCATCGGCCGCCGGCCGGAGAGAAACACCACCTTCATGACCGCCGGACTCGGGCTCGGCGGCAACCTTGGGTCTGCGAAGATTCATCAAGAAGTTGCTGGAGCGGCGACGCCTCTTCTGCTCAGCAGGATCCTCCGTAGCCACGCTCGACTCGGAGGCTTCATCTCCCCGGGGGTCTCTTTCCTGCGGTAGGCCAGGGGTCCGGCCATCCAGAGTCGAGTTTCGTCGATCCTTGGACCCGGACCGGAGGCGTCCACCCATATCCCTGAAAAAGCCCGAGCTTCTCCTCTCCCTGCCCCGGCCATTCTCCTGGAGCGGCGCGGCAGGTGTGGGTTGAAGCTCGCTGTCCGCTTGGATCCGTTGCGGTGGGACAGCCACTCGATTGGGAGGCTGTCGATGCATGGGAGACGAGAGGTCTTGCGAGTCTCTCGGTACTCCCTGCGGGATGGCCTGTCTTGGATCGGGGACGCGGGTGAAGAGGGCCGGATATCGATGGGCAGACGAAGGGGGTGTCTCCGATAGTTTCTGGCGAGGCGGCATCTGCACTGGCGGCCGTGGCTGGCCACCAAGCTGAGCTGGGGCCGGGGCTGGAAGGCCAGTTTCCTTCTCGAAGCCAAGGAGCGGCTGATGAGGCGAGACATTCACCAACTGACGGCTACGACTGGCTGGCAACAGAGGTTCAGACAGGTGCGACTCTTCCAGTTTCCAGGGGCCCTGTGGAGGCAGGCGCTGAACCGGGTTGCCTTCGGGACCAAGCGGCCCGAGAGCGAGGGGCGTTCGTATGGTGGCCGGCTGCATCTGGGTGGCGGCTCCGCGGTTTCGGTTCTGCAAAGGATGGTCCTCGACCGGGGGCGGTATTGGCATCTTCTCGGGATCCTCCCCGAGGTCCGCTTCGGAGGAATCGTGAGAGACTCGCCTCAATGTCGACGCGCCGAGCGTATCTTCTGTGTGGCCCTGTTCTTCATGATCCCGAGTTTGCTCATTCGCTGTCGATTCAGTGTCGACCAAGGTGCCCGAGCCCCGGCGCTCTCGCGGGAAAGAAGCCGAGGTACCGTCGGCATCATCTTCACTCAGAGAGGAGCGGTCCTTTACTCTTCTAGTGTAGTCGAGGCCAAAAGTAGAGCCTCTTCTGATGGGCGGGAGGCCAATGAAGGATGACTCGCGCTTTGGCGATTGCGGTTCATGTTCCTGCGCCGAAGAAGTTCCGTCCGCAGGCTGCTCGTCCCCGGTGGCCGCCGCCGGAGGTTCTACCACCACCCATTCGTCGGAAGCGTCGTCAAGGAAATTGGACCGGGTGTCTTGGGGACTGCCGTCTGGCGCGGTACGTCTAGCCATGGTGCTGCTACCGGCCGGATGAGGAATTTGATCCTCCTTCCCAGTGTGGTGATTGGGTTCCTGGACTGGCCGCACGGAATGTGTCTCAGAGACGGGAGAGACTAGCTCCGGCTGACCCACCATTTGACGGGTGGGTGGCGGGACTGTTCGCTTCAGAGGAGGTGGCTGGATGCCGGGAGGACCCCACGGAGATGCCTTGTTATCGGGGAGGGTTTCGAAAGGAGACAGTCGCGCTGGTTGTGGAATCTGGGGGGCCGAGACGGACAAACGGGTCCGGTCTGGGTTGCTGGACGGTGGAGGTGGAGCCGGGTCGCCGCCCGAGACCTTCAGTGGGGTTCGGGCGCCGAAATTAATGCCCCAGGAGGTTCGACGATCCTGCTTGGCCCTGGGCTGGCTGGGTGGTGGAGTAGATTCTTCGACGTTCTGCGCGACAAACCTCATTAGAAACGGCATACTCATCTAGGTCATCAGGACGTCTAGTCATCAAGGGAATACATGATCGTGTATAATGTCATATCATTCCTTATTTCATACACCATCCCATCGTTGCTGGGCTAGGAAAATAGAGAAAAACAAAAGGAAAAAAGGACCAAGTTATCAGAGAGGTCCCAGCATGGACCGAGAGGAGGAAAACGAGTGGAGAGAAAAAGGAAAAGAGGAAAACATGTCCAGATAGTATGATTGGTCGGTCCCAGTAAGAGGAATGATTAAGAAAATACCTTGTCCCCGCGGAGTTTATGCCGGCCCTTGCTTAGCAGCCCCTTGCCCGCCTTGCCCGCCGCGAGCAACAGCTCCTTGCCCTTCGCCCCGACTTGCCCGCTGGAATGCTTGAAATCGCTGGAGGGTAAGTGTGAGCCCATTGGCATGCTGCTGGAAGAGGGCCGGCCCGGAGGCGCGGCGGCGGTGTTGGGTGCGGCGGCGTTGAGATACTGCTGGTAATACGGCTGCTGCTGCTGTGCTGGCGACTTGAGCGCCGAGCCTGGGCTGCCATGGCCGGTGGCTGCTTGCGCGCCCATCATCATGGCGCGGAAAGACGGTGAGGCGTTGGCATGTTCCGGATGCTCGGCCTGCAGATCAAGGAGCCAGCCGGTCAAACCTGAATCCATGGCGGCGAACTGGGTCCTGGTGTCGTTGTACTTGGCGATCCTGTCCGCAGCAGTGGGTAATTCGCGTATTTCCTTGAAAGTTAGAATTCTTTGCGTCGGCTGAGAGTGAGCGTGCGGTGTTGGTGGCGCCGATACCTCCTTCGCCGGTGCGCTAGGTCCTTGGGAGTGCGCAAGCGCCGGATGGGCGCTTGGCGATGAGACGGGCAGCTTTTCTTCCGGTAGAGAGAGACGGTTCTTCTGCTCTGCCGAGGGAGACGAGTCCTGAACGGAAGCTGCGGAGACGGGCGACGGTGGTTCGTGGGCTTCCGGGTCGGGGTGCCCGCTGGGTGCAGCGGCCACTCGAGGCGACGTCGCATGATCTCGAGGGCCGATAGCGCTCTCCCTCTTCCCGGCGCCGCTTTGAGAAGCCTCGTGTGGCAGCAACGATGGACCGACAACGACGGTCAGAGGGCTGGCAGGGGCGTTGGTCGCAGAACTTTTCTTCTCGACGAGTTCCTCGGCCTCCCAGGAGAAGCGCCGACTCAGAGGTCGAGAGACCGGAGCAGCGGTCGCCTCGGGCTCGGCTCTCCGAGGACTCAGGGGAGGGATTTCGGAAACGCCACTGGAAGCGGCACCTGCGGCCTCGTTATTTCTGGCGGCGGCGGCGGGTGGCTTCGGGTCGGAGATGGGAAGTGAAAGGTGTTTGTCATCCGTCGCCGCCCAGTAGTCGTCGTAGACGCCACTCAGGTATCTGCTCTCTCGGCCAAGACCAGGTTGAGAGCGGCCGGGCCCCTCGTCATCGCCTGAGGCGACCTCGGCACTGGTGGGCCGGATAGGACTCAAAGAGCGTATGATGTCTTCTGTCAACTTGTCGGTTTCCGTGGAGGGTTCCATCTGCGGCTCCTTGGGTCCGACGGAGTCATCCTGGGCGGCATTGGTAGCATGTTGGGCCCGTTCATTCGTGGATGCTTGAACACCTTTGGTCGGGGTTAAGGCTGTGTCGGATTTCGGAGAGCCGGCATCGGACTGAGATGGCTGTGCCGGGTCATGACGATCTGCGGGTGCAGTAGAATCGTTATGGGATTGGATCTCACCCGCCGCCGCATGCTCTGACACGGGGGAGACGTTGTCAGAATCCACCGAGATGGCGGGCGCAGATGGAATCTCTATTTCTTTCCGTCGAGTCCCTTGCGCCGGCGGCGAGGTCTCTGGGATGGAGTCGATGGAAATTCCGTGCGGCGGCTGTGACGGCTTGGGAGTCTGGGCGGCTGCCTCGTCATTGGGATCGTGGACTGCTGCCCCGCCATCGACGGACTGCGAATCGCTGGTGGTATGAGCTGCGTCTTGCGTCGGCTTTTCTGGTTTCGTGGTAAGATGAGGCGCAGGCTTGTCCATCGTGGTGTCGGTCGGTAAGGGCACGGACGAAGACTGGGGAGACTGGGTCGGGTCTTCCTGCACGGCGGCTACGGCTGGCGTGGGCGTAATGGTACTTGGCTGGGTGGTGGTGGAAAACAAGTCGTCTCCGAACAGGGACATGCGAGCAAGGTCGGGAAGCTGGGGGCTGGAGGCGAAACGATTGGGTTTGTCTTGGGGCACGTCTGCGGCCGACTCGTCCGGCTGACTGGGTTCGGGATGTTCTGCTGAGGCGCGGGGGAATCTGGCAGTGGTGGTCGCCTTTGGGTAGGTAGGCTGAGGTTGGGCAAGTACTCGGTCAAACACGTAATCACTGCTTCCCTCGGCGGCAGCGCCATCAGAACCTTGAGACGCAGTGTTCAACCCGTGAGTGGGGCCACCTGGCGAAACGTCGACTTCTTTACGAGTCACACCAGGACTTGTAGCGACACTTGAAGTAGCTTCTCGAGGTGCCGCAACAGAATCTTTGTCTTCTGTGCCTGCAACCTCATGGGTGCTGGATCCTGTCTGGTCGGGTGAATCGGCCCCTCCATCCTCCACACGACGATGTTGCTCGGCTGATGACATAGAGGAATCTGGCCTACTGAGTGGTGCTGTCGCATCAGGGGCCTCGTTGTTCGAAGCGACAGAAACAGGAGGTTCGAGACGGCTGCCCATCGATTGCGTCTCCCCGGCACTCGACGGAACGGAATGTATGCTTTGCTGCGGAACTGGTGCTTGCAGAAGCGGTAAAGGGTCGGCGGAGTCTTGAGAGGCTTGCAATGTATCGGGCCCTGTCGGCTGCTGCAGCGAAGGAGGGGTTGGTTCTGATGCTGGTAATGGCGCTGGAGCTGGTGCCGACACGCTGGACGGAGGTGCAGGAGGGGATTGGTAAGGCCCGTGAGGGCCGCCGACTCTCAGCGGCAGCGGCACGGGCATGGGCTCCGGTTCTGGGCCAAAATCATCGCCGCCGCCCCAGTCGTCTCCGTCATAATTTTGGGTTTTAGCTTCGACCCATTTCCTCGTCTTCGTTCTGTTGACGTTGGCACGGTACGCAGATGTGTCTGTCGTTGGGTGGTTGGGGCTCCTGCGACGAAGAGGAAGAAATGTCGTCAGAAACCGTCCCACTGCTGGATGAGCGATATATGGCAAAAAGGAGCAAGAACTCACATGGGCCCCGGGCTGTTGGCCCTAAGGTAAGGGTTCTGGTATGAACCGTCCATCACGTCGACAAAGTTGGCGACGATCCACGCTAACTCCTCATTCTTTCCCCCCCGAGGTATCCAAAGGGGGAAGCTCTGCGACTAACGCCTCGTACGTGTGTTGTACGAAGTAATAATGTGTCAAGTCAGGCAAGGCACGAATTGGCGAATTGACGAGGGTGTCACAATGGTCGTCGTTGAGAAGAGGAATTGATGGTGGAGAAACCAGAAGATGGTGTGCTGGCAAACAGCTCGACAATCGAATTGTACGGATAAAGGGTATGACAATAGGTAGCAAGAGTGGATTGGAGAAGGTACAAGGAGGGAAAAAACGATTGGAGAGAGAAGATGGAGAAATGGGGAGAAACGAAGGGAATCAAGCGACTATGGCGTGTCGGGAAACGAGAGTATTCAGGCGTTCGTTGTACGTACGACGAGAACAACGACGACGACAACGACTACGACGACTACGACGACGACGTTGGTCGACGCGAGCGAGTTGGTAGGATTCCATGCACTATTCGGGGAGGCTACGAGATGAGTTGGTGTTTGATCAAGGCCAAGCGATCGACCCTACCCACCTCGTAATTTAATAGGCGGTAAAATTACGCCGGTTTGTGGTTGATGAAGCGGACAGGGGGGACATCCTTCACTTGACCAGGGACCCGAGTAGAAGTTCTTCCCCCGCAATGTTACGCTGGAAGGGTACAACGTACACACCTGTCACCCGTACACCGGACAATCTAGGTATACGTAAGTAGGTACACGTATCATTCTATACGTGCATACGTTGTCTGCTTTCCCATGTGGGTCGCGCTATAGATAGCGTGGCGGTGCAGAAACCACGACTCATTAAGCTTCCAGTCGGTACCGGTACTGTACGATGTACACTAATTAGCGGCCGACATTCCTCAAACGTTTGCGTTAGTCAAGTCCCGAAACCCCTATTCCAGCCACGTACAAACATGTGCGAATCCCAGCCACAGATGGTATTCCCACATATGGTATTCGGTCTTGCGCAAGTACACGTATTGCAAACAGGCATACGAATACAAGTAAGAATGCTATAATAAATGCCAAATAAAAAAGAAAAAGGGGGATTCTCTGGAATCCCACTTGAACCGTATTCAGCACCAACACGTACAAGTACAAGCACGTGCTTCTGACACGTCTTGGTTGGAATGTCAAGTATCTAGACTTGAATCGTACCTGACGTCAACCGTGAATCATTCCCTTCCTGGGTAGGTAGGTGCTCTGGACTGTAATTACTACTAAGTAATACACTATTACAACATACCTACAACGTACTGAGTACCTAGATCCAAGCTAATTAGACGCGGGGCGCCTCCCACCGCGGTCATCACAGCTCCCTTAACTCAACCATCAATCTTCCACCAACCTCATAACTTATGTTTTCCATCTTTCTCGATTTCGCTGTAAAGCGCACCTCTATCCTTCTTGTCTCCAACCGAATAATACCAGAGGGAACAGCCTAATTTCATCCAACGACGGCATATACTCTCTCTCTCTCTCTGTCTCTCTATCCTTCCCACTCTTCCCACTCTTCCCCTATCTCCTTCTCATCTCATCGCAGACTTCACGTGAAGATCGTCACCATGGTCCCCGTACCACTCATCCGTCTTCAGTGCGGCGTCAATTCATACGAATGGGGGAAGAAAGGCTCCGAGTCGGCTGCTGCACGCTATGCCGCTGCCACTCCAACCGACGACTTCTCCATTCAACATGACAAGCCCTACGCAGAGGCATGTCTCTCTTCCCGGCATCCGTCCCTTCTTCTCCCAAGGCAGCTAACCGGCGCGTTGAATCACCTTCACAGCTCTGGATGGGCACCCACCCTAATAATCCGTCCAAGGACCTGGCTACAGGCCGCCCACTCACCGACCTCGTCCAGGAGAATGCCCAGCTCCTCTCCTCGTCCGTCATGGCCAAGTACGGCCCTCAGCTCCCTTTCCTCCTCAAGGTCCTCTCCATCGACAAGGCCCTCTCCATCCAAGCCCACCCCAACAAGAGGCTCGCCGAACAGCTGCACGCCCGCGACCCCAAGAAATACCCAGACGCCAATCACAAGCCCGAGATGACCATTGCCATCACCCCGTTCGAAGGCCTCTGCGGCTTCCGGCCCCTGAACGAGATTGCCCACTTTCTCAAAACTGTCCAGCCTCTCCGCGCCCTCGTCAAGCCCGACAAGGCCGACGAGTTTGTCTCCTCCATCGAGACGTCGACCGCCGGCGCGTCGGAGGAGGTCCGCCGTCACAACAAGACGGCCCTCCAGCATGTCTTTGCCTCGCTACTGTCCGCCACCCCGGAGGAGATCAGGACGGAGACGGCCAACCTTCTCGCCCAGGTGCGGAGCGAGGGCGACAACTTCGCGGCCGGCGGCACCCCTTCCTCCTCCGGTGCCGTTCTCTCCGAACTCGTCACCCGCCTCAACCGCCAGTTCCCCGACGACATTGGCCTCTTTGTCTTCTTCTTCCTCAACTACGTCCGCCTCGCGCCGGGCGAGGCCCTCTTCCTCGTCGCCGACGACATCCACGCCTACCTCTCCGGTGACGTCATCGAGTGCATGGCCTCCTCCGACAACGTCGTCCGCGCCGGCTTCACCCCCAAGTTCAGGGACGTCACCACCCTCGTCGACATGCTCACCTACAACACGGCCCCGATCGAGGACCAGAAACTGCACCCCACCGAGTATCCCTACGCCACTCTCAACCGCGCCGCCTACTCGGCCGGCTCGTCCATCGCGCTCTACGACCCGCCCATCGAGGAGTTCAGCATCGTCCGCTCCGTGCTCCGTGGCGACGCCGCCAAGGCCGTCTTCGAGCCCCTCGACGGCCCAAGCGTCGTCATTTGCACCTCGGGTCGCGGTACCATCGCCGTCGGCCCTACCGTGGAGCGCATCAGCGAGGGCCACGTCTACTTTGTCGGGTCCACCGCCGAATTGGTCCTACAGTCCGAGGGCGGCCCAGACGACGAGTTTATCACCTTCAAGGCGTTCTGCGAAGTGGACAATGCACGCGATGTGAGCGAGAAGCTGTAACGTGATGTACGATAGATAGGATGGGGTTGAGACCCTCGAGATGATAATGGACGGCACCAGGATGAGGTGAAAGATCTCCGTACTAACCCAACAAGAGGAGACACGTAATAATAGCAGGCGACTTGCTCACAGATACCCGGGGCAATATAAACATTTACACGTACACGCCTTCATAACATCACTGGTGGGCCTGGTTGCACCACAGAACGTGAAGATAGGATGTGACTCGATTCATCGCTCACTCACTATAGTCGCAGAGAGAGGAATGAAGGCCGGAGACAGGGAGGAGCGCAAGGAAGGGCACGATAGGCGCCTATTGAGAGCATGTCACTTCTTATCTCCCAGCACCTGTCATGCAGCGCGTCTTGCCCTCCTGTCTTTCTTCCCTTTCTTTTCCCCGCCGCCTCTATTCCGATCCCCATGACTTGTTTGGCACACGTGGCCAGCAGATAGGGGTAGACAGACCAACCGAAGAAAACATGATAACAGACCAGGCCAGAGACTTGACCTTTCCCAAAAAAATGAAATGAATGCTGACAACTTTTGGTTTTCCCTTTTTTGTCCCTTTTCTGCCCAGTTCACAGACATACCGACATGCCCGTTGCATCGCCGAAGGTCCCCTCCACCATTATTCCTCGACGTGGTAACATGATGCTGCTGCCCTGTTTCCATTGTCTCCTGCTTCCCTCGAGGAGATATATGCCGTGATTCGAACAACTTCCGTGGACACTCGGCGATGCAGAAGGAAAGAAAATGAAAGGGGGTATTACCCATTACCAGGGTCTGGGATCTTGCCCATAGACCTGAAGTGGAACAGACGCCAAAAATCCCAATGTCGAGAATGGAGAGAGAGACACACACAAGGAAAGAAAAAGAAGAAAAAATTGATCAATAGACCATGCCGAGGAACATTAAGGGAAAGACACGCCAAGGTCAAACAAAAGCCAGAACGGTCCCTCAAAGCCTCCCCTGGAACAACATCCATAGGGCTCGCTCCCTCGCGTGAGCATACAGTCTTCTTTTATTTTGACGCTCCGACTTGCCTCTAGACGGGAACAATGACCAACCAACCCAACAAAAGACAGGGGGAAAAAGGGGGAAGAGAGAGAGGATGGGATGGAAAGGTCGGACGGAATGAGAGGGGAAGTGGCAAAGGTCCCAAGCTCATGCAGCCTAGGAAAAAGAAAGGATTGTTCCCAAAAATAACCCACGGGCCCATTCCATGCCTCTTATGCAACTCTTGTTACACCAAGGCCTCGGGTCGGAAAAGAGGAAGAAAATGTGACCGAGAACCACGGGTGACAGCCTGATGATGTGTGCAGGTGAGTATGTCGGGCTGCGGGATCGAGGGGCCTCGTTCGTCAGCGAGAGGCAGGGATCTGGGGCGGACCCGTCGACATGGGTAGGGTGCGATTTCTTCGGATCCGAGGTTCGAGGATCGTCATTGTGGCCCAGTTGGTTGGAATGGTCTTGGGGGGCATCGGGTTGTCTGCCGGCCGTATACGGAGATTGGGAATTGTCTGGGACAGGACAAAAAACCAAAGTTTCTTCTGGTGAAGACGACCTGACCGGCTGCTGACGGACCGGCTCGTTGGGCAAGCCAGAATCCGCGTCCGCGTGCTCAAGTTGCAGATTCAGACTATGCCACGGTGTCTTTGGTCGACGGCCACCCGATGGGTTGCGTGTCTGGTGTGGCAACAGGACGAGAGGGTATCCCAAACGAACGAAGATGCCAACCCTGACTCGCAGACATGACGTGCAGCAAGCGTACCCCTTTGCAGCCAATGGAATCCCGCGAGGCGCGTAATAGAACCCAAGTGCTGTCGTACGGCCGTATCCAGAGACAGGGAGATGGAGGACAGCGGGGCGCAGGGGTTGGTCAGGGAGACGACAACGGCATGGAGGCGTAAGACAGGCAGAAGAGTGGACACCAGGGGAAGGAATAGAAAAACAGAAAGGAAAAGAAGAACGGGTGTGACGCCCGACACAGACGTCGGCGTCTAAGTCGATGGGAACGGCGACGAAGCTGCAACGCCGAAATGGTACACACAGCCAAGACCCAGGAACATGAAAAAAAAAAAAAGCCAAAGATAAGAAACCTGACGCCACGGGCTCACAAGAGCTCGGAATGTAATTAGTAGTCCCTCTCAAAGGGGAAAAAATAAGGAAAAAGAAAAATACGGATGCTGCCAAAGACGAACAAACGCAGAAACGTGACGTTAAGGGGTAAGCAGAAAAGAGGAAACGAGAACGATAAGCCCCCGCTTGCAATGCGTATTCGAATGAACTCCCGTGAGATGGAGACGTCGGCATCCTAGTCCGTCCTCGTGGTTTCTCACGTCTCAAGGACGTCTGAACCTGCCGTGGCTGCTCATGACGGATCATCCACATGGCAGACCCAGACGCCCTCGAAGACCCTTTGCAAAAGTCGGTGATAGTATGGGCCGCCAACCAGGGAGGACCAAGGGTTTCGCACCCGCCCTACGCTGCGGGAAGGCTACTTGCAGCAGTCCGGTGCTGGCTGGGCGTCCGCATGGTCTGTGGCACCACTGGGTCCGCCTCTGCCGCCGACGCCTGTCGTAGCTCCAGACAGTTCCGCCGTCGCGGCTGTTGTGGCCGTGTTGGTGGGCCCGCCGCCCGACATCATATAGGCAGCTGCGGCGGGGACGCCATGGTTATGCTCGGCGTGGTGGTGGCTGTGGAGGGGAGCCGACGAGCTTGGAAGCTGGGGAACCATGTAGGCGTGGCCGTTGGAAAGGGTCGAGGTGCCGCTGCCCCTCCTCGACGAGTCGGTATACTTGTATGAGAGGTCGCTGCCGGAACTCTGGCTGCGGAGGCCCGGCTCTAACTCGGAGAAGAGGGAGCTTCCGGAAGAGGAGCTCGAGTAGACATCCGTTCCGCACGACGTCGACGTGGAGAGCCGGTGGCCAGAGGGGATGCTTCCAGGAGAAGGATGGTACGTAGAAACCGGTGGGTTGTCATAGTCGCTGTAGTTCCCCTGCATCTCCGCGACGGTTGCGGTAGGCGAAGGTTGCGTCGAATCTTCCTGGGAGGCCTTGGGCGGCCCGTAGTCTCCGCGTTGAGAGGCCACCGCTCGGTTCACCGGCGTAGGGAGCAGCTTGTCGTTGGTTGCCACGGCCGAAGGCAAGGAGGCTGCCACGGTGGACAGCGAGAAATTGGCCGTTTCGCCGCTGACCGGTGGACGATGAACACAGTTGTACGTCGGGTCTGTGGTTGCATACATTCCGTTTGCGGATACCGCCTTCGCACTCGACGCCATTCTATAGAGATAGGCTGCATTGTTGCCGTAGTACGTATGGGGGTGGTAGCCGAAACTCGCATAATCAACGCCGTCCTCGCCATAGCTGGGTGCCCAGCTAGGCAAACCAGAGTAATATCTGGCTGGGTACTGGTAACCGCTCGATGGCGGGTGATAGCGGGAGAGGCCGTCGGTCATTTCCGGACCATAGTGCGGCGAAAAGGGGGTGGCAATGCTGCCTCGCGCCTGGAAGACTCTGGCCGAGTCCATGTCGTATGCGAAGTTTTGGAAGATGGCCGTCTCTGTAGCAGACACCTGGGAAGAAGAATCTAGTCAGCGTCCTGCCTTTGCATGGTTTTGGGAGAAGGGCTGCGTCTAACCCTCAAGAACTGGCACGGCTCGGCGCCGGCGGTTTTACAGTTCTGACACGGCATTCCGTTTCCCGGATCACCGCTGCACCGAATCTTTCGTTTCCGGCAACGTGCACACTATCCAATGAGTCGGAGTTAGAGAGATTATATTGAAGAACAACACAAAGCCTCGCGAGGGCATCCCCCGGAGGAGCGGGAGGGGTGGTAGAGGATCCTTACAGCAAGGGCGATACGCTTCCGTGGCGGTGTCGATTCGGCTTCGGGCTCCCGCTCGCCGATGGCCTTCATGTTAGACGGCCGAGTCTCTTCCGGTGAAAGATGATAGCGCTGGCGGTCACTGAAAGGTCCAGGAAACCGGGGGCCAAGACGACTATATCGTCCTCCGTCGGTAGAGTAACAGATTTGGTTGACCATCGTTGTGGCGATATGTTTATCTTCTGCTCCAGTGAAGATCCGTGTTTGCCGGCACACGACGAATGGACAAGTTGGACTCGGCGGCCTGGTTCCCGTCTCAAGCTGACAGGGCCGTCGTTGGATATAAGCTTGTTTTCGTTTTCTTTCTCGGCACCGAGGCCCGCCAACGGAACGGTCCTGATACACGAAGTGATGTCGGCCCCCACCGCCTCGTTAGTCTGCACAGGGCCTTGTTCTTGTCAAGACGAAAGCCGAAGACTGTTGACTGCTTGTGGCCAGTTGAACTCTTCCCACGGGTTTCACAGGAAGTCTGGGGGGAGAAGGGAAGTGAAAGAGGATTACTTGATCGAGCTGAAGGAAAAGAAAAGCCGAGGAGACAGAGAAGAGGGAGGGAGAGAGAGAGAGAGAGAGAGAGAGAAAGAGAAAGATGGAGCGAGAGGAGAGAGAAAGGAAGCAGATGCAAAACTGAAATCGGAATAGGTTGTATCCGTGCTGTTATAGCATAGATAGCCCAGCTGTTAGTAACGTCCTCGTCGCCCCTGAAGTTCAGTCCAGCGGCGTGTGTGTTTGCATACCCTCATCACCTTTCTTGTTATTCTGGGGTCTCCCCTTCTACCAAAAAAACACTGGCCCTGATAGAAGGTCTCCTGAGTTCTGTTCTTGGAGCGCATATACAGAGGCAGCGGTATACAGACCAGGTCGTACAACGCATCGACGCGAATGTCAATGGTCTCTTGGTCTCGCCTCCCTTCCCCCCCACCCCACATACATACATCGCACATCGTACATCGTACACGCGCACAAGAGGGGTGGGTATCTCCCGCATGGCGAGAGGATGTCTCCTCTTGTGTCCTCCAAACGGGTAGCTGCAGAGAGGGTCGGGCGTGGAAGTACCCCTTCGCAATAAGGCTTGGAACGACTCCTTCAGGAGCCGACAAACGACAGGCGGACATCTTCAACGACTTGACTGGCCCCGGTGGGCCCGTATGCCCGGGTTAGACGATAAGACGTTAGACCATATGGACTCTCTCCTTCTCTTTTGCCGACCCAATGCAGAATCCGTGTGGCGATCAGCTGCCTGCCTATGAGACCATCTATATTGGACCGCATAGATGTCGACGGTGGAGAAAGGTCGGCTCACTGAAACCTTTTACTTTGACGGGTCGTCGTCTACTGTGGATTCAATGGCAGGCACGTCAGGTCAGTCAACAGGGTCATCTGCCATCGCAGGACCGCAGCCGCGCCCCGCAAGTGACGCATGTTGTCTCCAGCTCATCCGAGGCAAAGTAGCTGTCATGAACAGAGAAGCACTGCTGCCAGGACTTCCTCTGTTCCCGTCGCCCCAGGTTATAGAGTGATTGACCATGCGGTAGGAGAGCGTGCGAGTACCAAATGCTCCCGACTCCCCATCCCATGCACGCCATCTCATTCCGCCTGCCTCCTCCTCCACCCCTGCCCACCTCCGCCCTGTCGTCAGTCTTCAGGCTTCAGACCTCAGACGTCACCAGGAGATGGAGATCTAATCTTGTCCTTCTCGCCAGCAACCTCCTGGACGGGACCCTGGCAGCACATGTACGATCATGCCGACCAAATTCGCTCGTCCTGGACAACTGGATAAGCAACAGGAAAGATAAACATGACCTTATGAACCCCGTTCTGGTAGTAACCTGCTACTCAAACGGGGAATGTTACGTGAGATGGGGGAACCCAAGGACAAACAACTTAGCCCCATGCTGGGGCGGACAAGAAGAAAAACGAAGTGTCGTCCTACTAAGGACATGGGGAACACAAAGAGGGACGACAAACCGGAGAAGAAGTAGACAACGACGAACGGACAGACCACTGACCAGGCATGTACGTTGTATGTTGCCCTCGCAATCTTAGTACGCCTTCATCATAGCGATAGGTCTGACCCCTGAGTGACCTCTACGTTCAATGACACCAAGCTCAGTGAAGACAAGCCAAGTGACATCGAAGTAAGGTACCTCGAAAGAGACCACTTGCGGGAGGCGAGAAAGTTGCTGTCGTTTGTGCGACGACGCGCCCGCCCCTTACCCTTTGTAGGTATGTAGGTGGGGCGAAGGTGATCGAAGAGGCAGACGTAGATCCTATCCCGTTGGGCGGTGAACATCTCGGTGCTCTGTGCTTCGTGCTCCATAGGCCAGTGACGTTCGTGGGACATCAGACTGGGACAACGACGGACCGACCAAGGTCCGCGGTTTGTTTCTGTCTTCGCGGCCGTCCGTCCTATCTCCTCTGCCCACGCCGTCTTCTCACAGCATGTAGTGTAGGTTCTAGGCCAATTTCGTCAAACAAGCCACATGAAGAACATGGCGAGAAATAAAGAAACTTGATTCTGTCCTTGTCTTTCGGAGCAATGGCACGTCCTCGGTCCGGATGTTGTTGACGAATAGAGGTTGCACGGGGAGGACGTACGAATATCTGGAGAAGCATTTGCCGAGAGACTCCCTGGGTTCACCAAATTCTTTTTTTTTCCTTTCTTTTTTCTTTGCTTTTCTCAGCAATAAAAAGAGAAAGAAGAAGAAGCTCCGTACGACCAGGGGCCTAGACTGACAGGAAAAGAAAACGGGGATTAAACGGTTTGAACAGAATCATGTCGGTTCAGCTTGTTTGCTTCCGAGGCTGCGAGTTGCAAATTACTTGCAGTGCCGTGGGCCACGCTACCTGGGCGTCAACCTCTTTCCAGGCTCAATTAGTAAAGGGATCCCTTAGTCAACCAGCCTCATAGTTGCATGCAAAGCATGGAAGAACGAAACGGTTTGGAAAGCCTTGGCTGGCAATCCGCCAAATTGGCATTCCCCGGACCCCGGCCGAGTGAAGAAGCGGTGAGAATCACTTGCATATCAAACCCGGACGAATGCTCCAGACGCTAGGCCGCAAAAGGTCGACCCTTAATCAACAGACGGACGCAGGTAAAGGTCAAGACAGCCGTGAGAACACCTTTGGATACGGCGCCTGGTAATAGTACAGCACGTCAACACGTCGGTTTTCGCAGGCAAACTGTTGCAATCTCGGACTCCATCCTTCTTTCTGCAGCCGGGGGGCCCTGTTGAATCTTCCCGGCATCATCTGAAGGGTCGCATATCGTGCTCATAGGGCCGGCGCCAACCAGTCTGTTAACTGGACCACGTCCTTTCCGCGTGTTCTTTTTCTGGCCACAAGGGGATAACAATGTATCTACCCAGAGTGGCGCAAGGTCGAGCCATTCCAGAATAATAGTCCATGCCAGGGTATGCTTTGACATGCATGGCAAATGCTTGCTGCAAGAGATCCTTACCCTCTGGCCCGGAATCCGGAGACCTATAATAATGCATCCTCCTTGCCGACGTACCGTAATCCCTCCACGACCATCCCCGACACTTGGCATGTCCATCGTTCAAGTACCAGGTCCTGTCGCAACGGTGTAGGTTGGCCCTCGTTACCCAAGGCCATGTCGAACTATTCCCGGCGAAAACATCCGTTGACCATGCAGACGACGCAAGTGGTGAGAAACTCGGAAAAAAGAAACGCCTCTGGAGCATCGCCAGCCACCCTTCACACGCCATGCATACTACTGGAACGAGGGCAGCTCGTATCGAGAGGCTGAAACAGTCCCTGGTGGTGTGCAACGTGAACCGCCCCGCCCCTTTAAATAGAATCGTTTCCCCAGTGTAGCGGGTGTTCCAGTGACCAACGATGCGGGCCTTCTATGCCGATCATGTTTCCAGGCATATTTCCAAGTCCATTGGGGATAGCGCTGACTTGAGAGAAAATGCCAAAAGACATGTCGTGCAGCGTATAGTGGCGGAATTACAGCACGGGAAGACGAATGAGAGCTAATGAGCTACCCTACCGTTGCCACAAGAGGAAACGACAAGAAGAAAGGACGGAAAGGGAAGAAAAAAAAAAAGGAACAAATACATAAATCGTAGGCCTTCGGCAGGAGGCCTCATGCATGCGCCCCCTGCTGTCAGTATCGAAGATGTCCGCAGCCAGCCGTGATCTGTTTCCAGTTACTAGGTTAGCCATGGGAAAAGATCGACATCTTGGCCGGGCATCCGGCTGAGTCATTTAGCGAAGCGTCGTTGTACTCGGAGGGCGAGGTCTTACAGGTCGGATATGGTGCAGGGCAAGTGGTCAAGGCGAGTGCTGAACGGGCCGGGCCTCTGGTCGTCCATATCGTGGTTGTCCGTCAGTCTTCTCGCTTCGTACATACAGCCTGATAGGCCAGCAAACTGTAACACAGGAACGTTTTCCTCCAGAGTATTCACGAGATGGGAGCATCACACAACCGAGCAACACAAGCTGGTAAGTGCGGAGACCTGACATTCTCATTTAGAAGAAAAATGGGGAAAAAAAAGAAGGGAAAAAAAAGGGGGGGAGGGGGCTAGTTCGAGGCTACCCGCCCCTCTGTGTAACCGGGCTGACATGACAGTTGGACTTCCCTGACGAGTGGTTCAAGGTGATTTCTAGCGTAACAGAATGATGAGTTGCCGCGTGGTCTTGCCGCCAGTCGCCTGTCCTGGCCAGAAACGGGAAAGCGTCTCGATTCGTTCTTCGAGACTTGGGGCAGCGGCCGGCTTTCGGGGCGTTTACGATGCATCTCAAAGATCTGCCTGCGTCCTTGGAAACACCAATACACCTGTGTTTATTCCTGGCGTTTCCCCTGTCCTGGGTCCCATGCGTCGAGTAGACAATGTCGATATCACCAGCCGTCACACCAATGGGACCTTGCATGTACACGACAAGCCTCGCCAGGAACCCTATAGAAGCCTCGGAGGGCGTATGTATGCGTATGCGGCTTGACCGCTCCCAAGCGGTTTGCAAAAAACATTCGCAAGAGCACCGAGAGACTCCGTCAGTTGTGGCCGGCTGAAGCACACACACAGCCTACTCTGCTTGTCCCATAACTTGCGACACGCGAAGACCCCACTTGGAATGATGTTCCGGACGCCTGTTTGCAGGCGATGAAACCTGTTTGTACCGGCATTCCTCCACCCTGGTCCCGCGGCAAATGAGACATTCTGGACCCCCGGAGTTCCTGACAGCGGAGAGTGGCAGCAGGTGCCATGTGGAAGTGGGTAAACCGTTGTAGAAATCGTCCAATATTTTGACCCAACCGAATGAGTTTTGGACCATGTTGACGGAAGCGGTTTGGCGCGGAATAGGCAAGGAAGGGGATGAGCTCCAAGGAGAGGTCGAGGACAAGCGAGTCGCGTTGGATGACCTGACCTGCGAAGCTGCAGATTCTACAGAGCTCTGGAATCCCGAACATGACATGACAGTGTCGTTATTATTTCTTATCTTCGCCTACGGTCGTCGTAGTCCCGACCTCGATCTCGATCTCGATCTCGGTAGTCTCGATGCCGGTCTCGGCCATCTCTCCGATTCCTGTCCCACTCGTCTCGTCGCCAGTCGTGCCGAGACCGGTCATCCCTTCTCCGTACATCCCTTTCGTCAGGCCTGAGGCCATCTCCAGCCCTGCGGTTCCTCGGGCTCTTGCTTCGGCTCCGGGTTCGGTAGCGTATCCGCTCTGTTTCTCGGCGGTCGGGGGAGTGACTTGAACGATTCCTGTCGGGTGGCATGTCTTTCCGTAGACCACGAGCCCGCGCATGACGGCCCTCCATCTCCTCTGCGCCATAGACCAGATTGTAATTGATGTCCTCGGCGTCATCGTCTTGCTCACGGTACTGCCTCCTCTTCTCCAGCTCCTTGACACCTCCCCAGCCACCGCGGGACGCGTTTTGCCTGCGCTTCTTGTTTGTGTCATTCCTCCACACGTCGCTGAGCTTGCTGACACTTTGCGAGAAATCGACATGAATCCTCCGGTCGTCAATCAGAACGTCCTGCATCTTGAAATAGGCCGCTTCGCACGAGGCCTTTTCTGCATATTCGATGAAGGCGTATTGCAAGCTGTCGCCCGTCTTGCGATCCCGGATAACCTCACAGCTGAGGATCTTGCCAAACCGGCCGAAGATCAGTTCCAAGTCGCCGTCCGTGGTGACTGGGTTCAGCTTGCAGACGAAGAGTACGTTCTCCGGCGGAGCAACCTCGGCAAAAGGCAAGTCACCCATCATCTCCAAGGTCAAGGCCTGGGCTCGAGCCTCACGTTCGCGTCGCTGTTTCTCCAATGCTTCTTCATCCAAGTCGTCATCCTCATGCAAGGCAGCCTCGTCTGCGATGCGAACCGTGGCGAGCTGGGCCTTGGTCGGTGCAGGCGAGCTACTGGGCTCCCTCAGCCCGGCCGGGTCTGGATACGGATCGTCGAGGATAACTGTGTGCTTGATGCGGATGTCGATCAGGGGATATCCACGGTCATCTACAAAGGCGTTATTAATCTTCTCTAGCACGTCGAAGCCTTCGACCACTTTGCCGAAGATGGCGGCTTTTCCGTCTAGGTAGTCGGTGTCATCGCCAAGGGTCACGATGAACTGGGAGCCGGCGACGCGAGTGTCCGGGTCCGTTTCCGACGGGACCGTGGCCATGCTGACCGTGCCCCGTTCGAGATGTTTGAGTTTCGGATGGAAGAAAGCTGGGAATGTTTTTTGCTTGCTGTCGCCGGAGACCAGGCCCCAAATCGAAGTCCCACCATCGGATTCTGGTGACATCGGGCCAAGCGGATCACCGGTCTGAAAGGAGAAAGACTTTTGGACGGAGTGTACGGGCGAGAAGTTGTAATATTTTACTTTGCATAGTTTTAGGAAACTGCCACGATGACCCGGTTAGCTGGAAGAACATGGGCGACTCCTCAGATGGAGGGTTGTAACTCACTTCTCGCAAAGCTTAGGAGCGTAATCGACGAGAAGGTCGATCACGATGTCTCCAGAGCTGGTCTCGAGGAGAACCGACATGATGTGCGATGCTGCGCACTCGACCTATGCGTGGACCCTCACTAGAATGGTGTCGGCTCCGGGAAAAGGATAAGTGGCTCCTCGGCGAGTCTGGGTAGGGATTTGGGAGATTATTGCTAGTTGTGACGTCTGGTTTCAGCAATATCTCGAGCTGAAGTATGGCAATCAAAGTTGGAGGGAGGTGAAGTATTGAGCATGTAAGACGAAAAGGATGGATAGGAAATACGTATTAAAGTTCAGTCGCGACTTCCGCGACTGTTGACGCTGCTTGCAACTTGTGATCCACCGAAGAGTGGGTACATAGGTATATTATGTAAGCGATCCTTGCCTCCATTTCCCACCAAATGACCCAGGTCACAATCGGCAAAACCACCAAGTTTCGTCCCGCAGGCAGGGAAAGATACTGCCCAAGATAACTATTAATCACTACAAATTTTGGAAGCTGCCCTCTGTACAGGTTGAAGATAAGGCAAGAACCGTGAAACGCCATGAAACCTCAAGTTTGTCCCAGGCCTTCCTTTCCCACAATATTGGGTATTCCTCAAAAGCAACTGAAGCCGCTATAATACCGAAAGGTTCAACGGCCGTGTGAGCGCCATTCAACGCGAAGCGAATTTAAATAGATCTCCGGTAGCCGAAGCTGTTCCTTTTTCCGGCCAATTTTACACTCCCATGACTGGCGCCCCCTGGTGGCCCCTCTTTCTTGTTCCAATTCCACAATAGAAGCAAAACCGAGCGGCCAGGCGAGTCGCCATTCGCCATACTATGGCGCACTCTTCCTCCTCCTCTCTGACCTCAGCTCTTTTTCTGTATCCATTAACCGGCACTGCACCCAGGTGCGGAAGGCAGGATCCTGCTTTGCCTGTGCGCCATTGAGCATCTCCATCAGGGCTCGCTTCATGGCCTCGTTGACGTCAAAGAGGCGGCGCTCTTCCTCGACGATCTGGGACATGACCGACTCGTCGGCGGCAGGCGACATCCCTGAGCCGCCACGGTACATTTTGGGCGGTCCCGCAATGGAGACGCGTCGTGTGTGGTTCCGGCCTGACGGATAGTGGCCAAATGGTGAACAGGGTCGTCGTGTGGGAGAGATGGATGGGGAGGAGGCAAGGGAGGTATTGCGTGTCGACGAGCCTAGGGATGGGGCGTTTGCGCGAATGTGGTCGAGGCTTCTTCGGAGTTCTTGGTGCTGGGAGTGTAGGATGAGATACTTCTGCAGGGCCATGTTGGAGTCATGGTGGTCCGCTGCGGCGAGCAAAACGGGTGGTGTTATTACGCCGGGCATTGTGCTTGCTGAGGCCGGGCAAAGGCTGACTGACAGATGCCGTGCGGTGGATGTCAATCCCATCGAAGCCCGGTAGTGCGGGGCGTAAAGCTACGGGGCTGAGGACTTGGGACTTTGGGCTATGGGATGTGGTAGCCGGTGTTGTAAATGTTGGTGTTTCCGAGCGAGGATGACCTCCTAGGTGCGTGGTTGTGAGTCTGCTACTGGCGGAGACGACACTGTGTGATCTGCAAGGACAGGAATGAACTGTCGCGACCGACGAATATGGAAGATATCACGTCTCTGCCGCCAAATATAGGTATGATAGGTATGTAGCTAGAAGGCGGTGGACAATGGAGAGATTGTCGCAGGTGGTTTCCCAGCAAAGCTTCGCGGAGGAGGGCGGAGGTTCGTAGCTATATGTGACCTGGCTGGAAGAAGAGAAATCGGGAGTCGAAGATTATAGAAAAGCACCACTACTGTGTGGCAGCCTATGAGGGAATCGTATGTGAAGGCGGGTGAAGGGTCGAAAGTGAGGTGATTGTAAGTTCAGACCGGCCGATCGCGTGTGGGCAAGAGGTTCAGTCGCCGTTTCGTTGTAACCAAAACTGCCGATGCCTGGGGCGAGGTACCTAGTTACTGGTTGAGGTGCGGAGCAGGGTGTGACTGCGGAGGCGAGTTTGCTTGTTGAGGGGAGAGAGGTAGTCAGGTCGGTGCTACTACCTGGGGTGAGGCAAGTCGAAGCCGGGCGCGATGGGGATACGAGGTGTAAGTAGTGGGTGAAGGGCGCGTTTTTCGTCCGTCGGAGGGCCCCGAAGTGAGGAAGCAGAGGATGGGAGAATATAAGCAGTCAAATAGTGGTACAGGTAGATGCTGGTTGCACAAGCTGGTATCCGTATAGTAAACCCAACAAAGTTAGGTATATCGGGACGCGGACAAAGAGGTGGATGGGACGATAATATTCGATGGTGCAGTAGGACAGACGAAAGACTCTTCGATTTCCTCGACCAGCAAGTTCAATATTAGAGATTTCGCCGTCGTGTGTAGCAAGCGAGTTGTCGGTTGGTCCGGCCGGATGGGTTCATGAAGATGGGAAATAGATACCGCTGATAGGAGACGAACCAATTGATAGAGAAAGGCCAGCACGTATGTAGATCAATGCATGGAGGTGGCAAGCTGGAACGGAAAGCAAAGTCCGTAAGAGGTACAATCTCTACAATTATTACAACAAACTTGGTCAACCATGAATGCATCCCTGTTTCATGGGCCAATGGCGAGATGATAACATTTGAAATTCGATGATGGAGATTAGGCTAGTAAGAATGGACGTCAGCACAGTTATGATCGGAGCTTCTCCTGACACGGGCGGAGTGGAGCCAGAGACCAGTTTGGTGGGGCTTTATGATGGCGGCGACTGTTGAGGCCCGATGGGCATCGACGGCGCAATTACCGGCGACCGGGTCTCCGCTTTAAAAGGTTCTGGGCCTCGTTCGGCCTGCACACCCATTCCAATTATGGGAGCCCGTGCCCTTGTTCATTGGCTTGATTCGACACTAGGCCGAGCTTCGTACTGGTACACACAAGCGCTGGGTTGGGTGGGAGGCCCTCAGAGGCGTTCGGGCTGTTGGATGTTGTGTTGCATCCCCTTTATTCACCGAAGATGTGAATATGGTCCAAGTAGCAACTACCAGGGGCGATAAGCGTGATAAAAGACTGCTGTTGTGTGGACAAAGAGAGCTTCGATGGTCTCATTATTATAAGTAAATAGAGAAAGAAAAGAAAAGAAGGGAAAAGAAGGAGTATGTCGTGATACGAAGGACGGTTTTCAGGGGGTACATCATATTACATCAAAGGTGTCGTATTCACAAACTGTTCGAGGAGATGGCAGATTCATTGAGTGATTCGGGCGGGGAGCCGGTAAGCTTTAACTGTACATATGAACGAATTCGGAACCATTCCAGAATTCTATCGAAACCCCTTGCAGCGACACGTACAAATACGGAGTACCATGTATCCACGGATACGCAAAGATACGTACCACCTAATTGATCAGTGATCATCCACGCAACAACCATTTTCGTCCTCTAAATTTGCAGTTAAATTGCCGTTTTCACATTGAAATCTCGGGGTAGAAACCAAAATGAAAGAAACCGCAACTAATAAACTGATCAATTTTACCTTGCTGCCGTGCTAGGTGTGTTGTAGCGACGCTGGACCTTAAGCCGTGACTTTGAAATGAGAATGACGTAATCACTTGGGTAAAGGAGGGAAGACAATGTATCCCCGACTTGATCAATTTCACCCTTTTCATGGCCAGCCTTCTGTTCCTGTTGGATATTTTGGCGCCTGGCCTAGCCCGCCTTCAATCACACGCTGCCATTCTGCGTCTGACGTCCCCCGACGCCTGCATACATATGTAGTGTACGAAGTATAGCCTCTCTGCCGCCCTGTTGTCACTACTCAGTACTGAGTATGGCCACAAGACCATCTCAGTCAGTCTTCGGAACTCGGGAAATGAAACATTGGTGATGTCGTCAGACCAATGCTCGAGTACGAATTTCTGGGTTCGTGCTGAATAAGAACCGGAAACGCCACGGGCCTGACGTGGAGGGAAGATTCTCAAGTCACTGAACTTGCGAATACCTAACGACTGTCCTGTTTCCGCACTCTACAACTCAACGGCTTTCCAGTCGATATCCACCTGGCAAGCCAAGGCTGCGGCGCCTACATCATCGTCGGCTCAAAAGCTCCGCCCAAGTGACGTCCGTTTGCCGGGACTCCGAAAATCACAGGCGCAGTCGCCCAGGGTGTAAAGTCGGGATCCGGCCGATCCCATCTGCCACGCGGACCGCTCATGATTGTAACCTCCCCGCGTCACGAACGAATGAGTTGACACGCTGCGAATCGCCACCGATTCAGACCACGCGTTTGTCTTCGGTCTGTTACAAACATCTGTAGTGTACCACTTGGGGCTCCCTTTTCAATCCTCCTGACACCTTCCCCGCACTTTTTCGTCGATCTTTCGTCAAAGACACATCCGCCAAGACAAACCAGCAAAGGGTAGCTGGAGAGAGATACGATAGGTATTGGACCTTTTGTGTATGTAGTGTCGTTCGTTGGACTCAAGAGATCGAGGGAGGAGCAGAGTACAGTCGACCGGGTGCTCAAAGAACCGCCCAATTAGCCGTTTCCAGAACTGCGTCTGCTCCGCCAGTCATCAGGATCGCGCTGGCTTCCCCTTGACTTGAGTGAGTGCCATGGGGTGCCGCCAGTCCTCTCCTTCGTCACTTGGTACACGTCCTACAAGTCTCCCTCGCCACTTTGAAACCATTCAGGCATGTTATGTACTACACATGCCCTGACTTGGGCAGCTTCCAACAGCCCGATAGATTCTCTGGGTTCCGGCTTCCTTGCTAAATCCCCGCTATAACCCTCTCAAATCGAAAGGACGCCAGACCACTTTGATCGTGCGTGTCACACGGGCAGAAATGGGCTTCGGAGCACAGCATTGTCAATAACATACACGAATCGATTCCTTGTGGCACGACAGTCGGGCGCGTGTGATTAACTGTGCCAGGGGAAGCGAGTGGTCCACGCGAATGATGTTCATAGACTAGAATAATGGCTCACTAAGCCGTGAAGCCGAGCATCTCAGTATGTCCTGGGCTGATATCTCGGGCGGGTCGACACAGGCGCGCCTGCCATTAGTCCCATGAGCTGAGCGTGCTTCTGTCCGATATCACGACCGTGTGCTTGGAGGGTATGACTCAATCACTGATCATGTACCTTAGATTTGCAAATGCTCCATATCCGCACAGGGACCGCATCGCTACAGAACGGTCCCATCTGGAGCTCCCTTGGAAGAGACGGATAGTCAATGTCAGAGAGGCCAAGGCCAGCTTGCTGGGCTTTTGTCTGGAAAACGACGTGACTCTGGCTGCGCTCTGCCGCGGATATGAGAACCTCTGCGCCAGGGAACATAGTGAGGAGATCGATCAAGGTCGCGATAAGCGCCGAATGTCCCCGCTCATCATATGTGATATCCGCCCCGAGGATGACATCGACGGCTTCGCCGCTGCTCCACGGCTTGTCCCCGGCGCCGACGACGCCATGTCCCCATTTCAGCTCCATGGCGCTAATTTCATCACTCCCTTGTAGATCATTAAGGAAGAAAGACTCCGGAAGGTTGTTGATCACGTCACTCGAACCATCCGAGGCAATCACTTGAGCGGCGTCAAGATACTTGGCGCAAAGGATGGCCAGGTACCCCGTCCCAGCGCCAAGCTCCAGCACACGTTTCTTTCCTATGATGCCAGGGTTCGCGCAAAGATACTGCCCAAGATGGAGACCCGCCTCCCACGTCCGTAGTCCAGTTGTCCCATAGGCAGAGATGAGCGTCCGTGACTCGAGCAGGGTTATAGTGGCAACGGATTCAATGGCCTCTTGGTCCGCGGCTCCCTTACATGACAACTGCGAGAGGTGATAGGTGACGAAGGACTTTTGTTGGACCGAGTCCGATTCCGGGGGCAGAGCGGAAGCCAGCAATTCGGCGAGGGCGTTCATAAGGTCCCCAGAAACCTCCTTAGGATTCGAAGTTCCGAGTTAGTTGTCGATTCTGCAGTGCCGGGGCATTGCTGCGGAGTCCGTCATCGTGCTGGATGAGAAGGACGCCAAACTTACATGAGCGTCCCAATCCTCAATACTGGCTTCGATCCTCCCGATGAGGTCTTTAAGGTTGCGAACTTGATATCTCACGGGCGGAGCATACCTCAACGCCTTGTGGGAGAACAGCCGAGAAAATATAATCTGTTGGGTAGTGTGTTCTCGGAGCACGGAAGCCTCGGGATAAGTGAGATCTTGCTCAAGCTGCAAGTACTGTCGGCAGAAGCGGTCGATCTGGGACTGCGGGCGCCCGGAAAGCGAGTATCCCATCTTACGGGCGTCCGCTAAACTGAGCTACCTGCGCCGAATGGAAAGACTCGATTCCGACTCTTTGCCTTGCTCAGTGCAGTCCGGGACAACAAGATGTGCCGAAAAGGAACTGATGATTTGCGAAAGTCCAAATTCTAGAGAGGCGACGAACGCCAGAAGAAGCGAAAGCGGTCGAGGAAAACGGAAATAAACATTACGAATCCGTGCGGAATTTGATGCGACTCGGAATCCATGGATGGTGATAATCCAAGAAAGGCGCACTTCTAATAGTACACCACGAGTCCGACTCGCATACCACCTTGGGTGGTGGCCTTTTATGTAGTCGAAACCATCCCAAGCTTCATCCCCCGCAACAGACCCATACCCACACACATACATGTACGAACACCTGCAAGCTTAGCTAATCACATGCACGTGATTTTGGGGTTGAAAAATCCCCGTGTCAAATTCTTTGTGGCCGAATCCAAGGTGGCCAATAGCACACTTTCTAGGGCGAACCCTAAGCGACTCCAGAGAAGCAAGCCGCCCCTCCGGGTAATTCAACTTTTCACGCAGACGTCGGCCCATCACGAAATATCGCCTAACTCTTTGATCGACGACAACCCATTCCGCACCCCGTCTCACCGTCAATCTCGAGAGACACGCCTTCGACTGTCGCAAAGATGGCGGACTCCGACGCCCCCGTCACCCTGCGAACTCGCAAGTTCATCCGCAACCCCCTGCTTGGCCGCAAGCAGATGGTCGTGTGAGTGACAGCCTCCCTCCTCCTCTCTCCCGCTCGTTTCCCAAACCCCCTTTGGTCAGCGGTGGAATCGGCCGTACAATTGGTGCAAAAGGGGAGGAAAGCAAGGTGCTCCAAGTCACGTTGCGGCCACGCAACATTTCGATGGAAAAGGAAGACAAAACAAACGATCCAAGTCTTTATGGGGAGGAAATAGGGGGAACAGAGGAAGGGTTCGGGGAAACCACCACGGAGGGAACTATTTTGGACGCGATTGAGGAGAAAGACCCATGAGCTAACCAAAGCGTCTTTCTCCTTTCGCAGTGACATCCTCCACCCTGGCCGCGCCAACATCTCCAAGGAGGAGCTCCGGGAGAAGCTTGGTACCATGTACAAGGCGACCAAGGAGCAGATCTCCGTCTTCGGCCTCCGCACCCAGTTTGGTGGCGGCAAGACCACCGGCTTCGCCCTCGTCTACGACTCGCCCGAGGCCATGAAGAAGTTCGAGCCCCGTTACCGCCTCATCCGTGTCGGTCTCGCCGAGAAGGTCGAGCGGGCCAGCAGGCAGCAGCGTACGTTTTTCCTCTCTCTCTTGCCCGCCCTGTCTTCTTCCTGTCCATACTTGGTCCGATTCTCGCTACTTTACCGGACCGAACTGTGAAGCGAGACATTGTTGCTGACTCCCCCCTTTCCCAATACAGGCAAGCAGCGCAAGAACCGTCAGAAGACGCTACGGGGCACTGCAAAGGTCAAGGGCCCCAAGAGGAAGAAGGACGAGTAAACGGTTGGGACCAAACAGGCGGGAAAAGTCAGCATTGCAACAACCGGAATATCAGGAGGGATATACCCCCCCTTCCCAAGGACGAAGACATACCTCTCGGTCGATCGATCAGTTTCGATGGGCGACCCGGCTGGCGCGGTGGTTTGGCGTGGGATCTGGAGGGCAACGTTTTGGGCCCCTACCTTTCGGGCCTTTTGTGCATTCCGTACGGGCTTTTTGCATCCCTCGGCACACTCACATTTTTTCCTCGTGTCTATGAACACGGATACTCGATAGAGAGTAACGAGGCGCGAAATGGGAGGGAATGGGTTCATGATTCTCTCAAGAATACAAAAGCATCAAAAATGGTCTTGTCCGCTGTGATGGGGTTGTTGGTCCTGGGTTGAATGCCTGTCGTGGTTCACCGATCACGCTACAACGAGGATGATGTACATGATACCCCTTTCCTGTTGCTCAGACTCGACGGTTTATCCCGATGATGCGTCCTGCCGAAGCGTTCTTTCCGTCCGAATCTTTTCCCTCTGGATTGTGCGACTTGAAGATGTAGAATGAAGAAAATGTAGAATGAAGCTTTGATCTAAATGGACCTACCAACGCCTGCGATGCCAGATGGAACCATCCATGCCCTTTGCCGGTATTTCAAGAGACGCCTCCCAGCACTTCCATCCCGCATACATTGATATAAATAAAGGGAAAAAAACACCATCGCAAAAACGCTCGTGAACAATACAAGTAACTGGAACGCTGGCTCCTAATCATTCCTTACGCCTCTTAGCCGGTCGTAGTGGGTCATCATGCAAGCCAGTCCGTTTTGTACCCGGAAGACTATTCGTTCGGATGTCGTTGTCGTCCTGGCTGACCCGGCGATGCGGATACTCGTTCTTCAAGCCCTCAAAAGCGCTCGAGTTGAGGCGATCGCCCGTGGTGAAAAAGGGATGCTGCAGGGCCTTGGCGGCCGTCATACGCTCGGCCGGGTCGTACTCTAGCAGGCTCGCGAGGAGCTTGTAGCCCTCGGTGCCCAGGGAGACGAGCGGCGCGGCGGAATTGGACGCCTGCGCGGCTGTGGTGGCAGCGCCCTGACTCACGGTGCTCCAGTACCACTTCTCGAGGGAAGAGCCATGGGCATGCGGTCCTTGAGCGGCGGCGGCAGCGTGGCCCGGGTGTGCGTAGCTGGAGCGGTGGGAACGATGGTGACCGTGGTGGTGGCCGTGGTGACCGTGATAATGGGCGGAGGCAGCCAATGGAGGCTGCATGGTGGCGAGCTGCGAGTACTCGGGCATGGAGGTGAGCAGTGGCCAGTTCTCCTTGGTAGGGAGGCCCATGATGTCGACAATCTTTTGCATCTGGTTCCGCTGGAAAGGGACCGTCTTCTTGCTATCCATCTTTGCCTCCTCGCCTTTAAAGATGGGGCGCAGGGATAGGAGCTCGGCGAAGATGCAGCCGATGGCCCACATGTCAATGGCCGGGGTGTAATGGCGCGTGCCGAGGATGAGTTCAGGAGCACGATACCATATGGTCACGACGACCTTGTCGCCGCTAAAGAGGGAATGCAGGGGTTTGTCGAAGCGACGGGCGAGACCGAGATCGCCAATCTTCACCTCGCCGGCCGACGTGACCATGATATTGGCCGGCTTGAGATCCCGATGCAAGACCCAGTTGGCGTGGAGGTATTGGCACCCGTTGAGCAGCTGGAACATGATGCTCTTGACGGTCTGGGGAGGGATGGGATGGCGCGGCTGTTGCGTGTGATGGTGGATAATCTGGAGAAGGTCGTGCTCGGCATACTCGAAAACCATAAAGATGCACTTGTCTTCGAGGAGGATCTCGACGAGCTTGATGACGTTGGGGTGCCTCAGCTCACTGCAGAGAGACATTTCCCGGATGGCGCTCTGGGAAATGCCCGTGTAGGAGAGCTGCTCGCCTTCTTTGTCCGGTTTGAATTTCTTGATGGCAAACTCGCCAGGCTGGCCTTGACGGCCAAGGGCCTTGTACACACGTCCATAGGTGCCACTGCTAATGAACCCTACGACTTTATATCTCTCAGCAACACGGACTTTGGGCTGGTAACCAACTTGGCCACCAGCTCGCTCAGCCGAGTCTACACCAAAGCGCTGTCAGCATACGATTCACTTAATACAGCCCTGGCAGAGCGGAAAAGAAAAGATAATGAGAGCAACCAAGGAAACGGGAAAGACGATACATGGAGACGCCGGGTAACTGGTATAGCCCTGTCCTCTCCACATCGTCCCGGACGTGGAAGAGAAACGAACGGGTGACTGAACACACTCGTATGGAAAATAAAGTAAGAAAGGAAAAGTCGAGATTTACATTTCACCTGGCAGTTGAGAGGAATGTAGTGTCTTTAATGTTGTGGACATGGAAGACGACGAAAAGGGGCAAAGGGAAAAAAAAAACGGGTGTTGAGAGTTGGTGATAAAAGGGAAAAATCTTGATGAGTGAGGTGCTGGTTCTGAGCCTAAGAGGACCAAAGTCTTGGGTTCAAACCGGGGGGCGAGCGCGACCCACGATAACTGTGGCAAGGGGGCCCAATGATTTACCCAGAGAGCCAGAAACAGTAATAATGGGGAATGTATTGGAGACTTGGCGGGAAACGTCAGAAGTCAAGGCACTGGCGAGTCGCGACTGGCTAAAACGCTGGACGCAAGACGCAAGGTGGGAGCCTAGGCAACCCAGGCCTTTTTGTTTGCCGGCTGGTGTACAGCGGGGAAATATCGATGTAGGTATGTATGCACAGGGCCAGTTGTACCTATTCGTAAGTGGTTTGAGATTGAGGGCTGAGTGAGGGTTGAGAGATGATAAGGGGGTTGGGATTGGATGTGTTTGAAAGTGGAGAAGGGCATAAATAGAAGCGGTTTAAATCGAGTCAGGTAGGCATAAATAATGCAGTGTAAGTGTGAGGTGGGTGCGAAGAGCTGCAAGTCAATGAAAACGGATTTGCGATGCTGCAGTGTATGATCGTCGAAAATGGGGACGAAACGGAAACCAAATTCAGAAACAGATGATCCAAATAAAACGTACTCGGACCAAGAAAGATGTACTTCGTAGTCTTTCACGCACCTTCAAAAGTCACCTGGGCTTTCCTTTTCAAGGTGCCAGTACGGACACTCGCCGACACAGAGCCAGGTCCTGGTCCCTGCGATGCCGCGGACGGCGGATTCGTCATGCTCACCGCACGCACGCGCCTCGCCTCAGACGCTCCCACGCCTCGTTCCTGATTCTGATCCTTCTCCTTGCTTTTTACCCACTCTTCGCCCTACTGCTCGTTTGCGCTTGCTCCGTTTCGCCGACCCGAGCCCAACGAAAGCTGAGGTGGGCGGAGCCGAGATGAGCTGCGGATGGCGAATGGATGGTGATTTCTCTTTGTCCACCACCCACCGGACGGGCACCAATCAATGGGCAACTTCCCCTCACTTTACACTGGGAAGCAACCCGTTTCCGATATAAACGCCAGTCGTAGTGTACTTCGTATATAGTTCCAGGGGTAACGCGATGCAATGGACAAGTCGATGCAGGCGTGTTTGCCCGCCACTTCCGACTGGCGCGTCGCAAGTAACGGCGGGGGCTGGTGGGGGCGATCTGGGATCAACAAGTTCTTTCCTATCTGCGTGTCGAAGATACCGGAAGTCGCAATACGCTAGAATTGCCTCTCTGCCTCTAGGCGGTCGATGCGATGCGCGGGGGAGGGGCTCGTTGAGTGGTAATTACTGTGACGTCGTATCCATTCGTTTTAGATGCCGGCCGACACTTCATGGAGGGAAGAGACTGTCTGTTATTGTCGACTTATCGGATGTGGATTGTTGGGGTTGGTGGTGTATGAAATACGACAGAAGGCAAAGGCAAGTGCAGTAGTAATATGTCTGCTTTCTGGAGTATGTACGCAGGAAGGAAATAGAATGTGTGTGTGAAGTGCGACACGATGGGGTTTAGGTAAGTACTGTACATAGTACATGCGCTTTACAGCGACTTGCCTTGCACTTCTCTTCCCCTCATCGTTTTCACGGGGTAGTTCATCCTAACACCACCACCACACCGTCTTCCCACTGCAGTACTTATCTAGGCACCACTATGAAGTATACAGACGACAATTATTGTCACATTCCCACGGCTGGTAAGGCTGCGAGAATGGACAGGGAAAGACGGCTTTCTGGTGTTGCTTTCTTGAGCCTAGCCACAGATAAGCACTTGCAGGATACATATTCGTACGAAGTACGTTGTACTTGTCGTACATAGACGCCAAGATATCAGCCCGGGACAAGCTACTAGTGTTGTTGTGACCATACTCCGTGCTTGAGGCCTCGCTTCCTCGACCTCTATACATGGCCGGATGGATACTCACGAAACATTCACACGAGAATATTGTTATTTATTAACTCGGAATGTGTTGGCGTAATACTCATAATGCTCTGCTCTAACTGCGGACGGTAAAATGGGGGATGCAAATGAGAAGGTTGGCGGTTTGAAAAGAGAGCACCCATACCATGCATGGAAAGGCCCTTTTCTCCTCAACCCCTCCCAACCACGTCGCGAAGCCACTCGGGTCCAGCGGCTCATTGACGTTATGGCGGACAAGTCGGCCAGCTTACCGCGGGCCAAGCTTCTCCAGCACCCTCGGGCCCTGCTCTTCCCATTCCTGCTTGGTCACCCACATGCTCTCCTTGTCCGCCATAATGTTGGCCAGCACCGCTCCTCCGAGGAACACCATGTGCCTCCGGCGAGGCGGGTCCTCTATCCGCACCTTGAACTTGCTTAACCGCTCCGGGTTGCCCCCCAGCACCCGCGTCAGCCACAGCTGCTTCAGCTCCTTCTCCAGCCGCGACGGGAGCCCGGGGTACATGCTGCTGCCGCCCGACAGCACAATGGCCTTGAACAGCGACGACCGCACGTCCACGTCGGCCGCCTGGATCGTGTTGAACAGAAACTCGGCGATGCCCGGCTGCTCGCAGTCCACCAGGTGCGGCTGGAACAGGCACTCGGGCGCCTCGAACCGCTCGCTGCCCACCCGGATCACCCGCCCGTCCGGCAGCGTGTAGCTCTCCACCAGCACCGTCGTGTCCTCGCTCAGTCTCTTGTCCAGCTCCAGGTCGTACGACACGTAGCAGAGCTTCTCCTTGATCTGCCGCACCGTTTCGAAATCCGCCGTCCGGTTGAGCGCGTACCCGCGCCGGAGCAGCAGGGAGATTAGGTTCCGTGTCACGTCCCGGCCCGCCACGTCCAGTCGTCGCGTCAGGTGGTTCAGCACCACCGATTCGTACACGGGAACAATGTGCGTCACGCCGTCGCCCGAGTCGACCACAACGCCTGAGCTGAGACCTGCAACCAGTGGAGCCCCCCGAGGCCTGGTCAGTACAAAGAAAAAAAAAAGGAATAAAAAGGAAGCACAAGACGAGAGACGCGCCCCCGATCCCTAGAGAGCTCGGGGGAAGGGTGGCGCACCTTGGGCATAGAGCGCCAGAACGGCCTGGATAGCAACGTAGACGCCGTTGAAGCCGTACCGCTCGAACATGACTTCGCACATCTGTTCGCGGTTCCGGAGAGGGTTCATGGGCGGTTCTGTCAACAGGATCTTGCGGCCGGTAGGGTCGATCTTGAGCTTCTCGAAAAAAGTGTAATCCCACAGGTGCTGCATGTCGTCCCATTTCTTCACAATTCCGTTCTCCATCGGGTAGCTGATTTGGAGGAGCGTCCTCGCCGCCGCCGCCTCGTCGCCGCACATAATGTCTTTGATGACAATGTCATTGTCGCCTTTCTCTTCCGTCCGCAGAATCGGACGTCCCACCATGGAAGGGTATTGGAATTCGGGAAAGTTTTGGGCCGCATATCCGACTTTCAGGAAGCCGGTGCCTCCATCGAGGACTACGGGGATGGTTCGTCTCCTGGTTAGCCGGAGTAATGGGCGTCGAGGATTGGGATTGTCTTATTCGGAACATGGTAAGAAACATACCAATCGGGGCCTCTGCCATTTCTAGAAAGGACGGAATTCCAAGCTGTGAACAATGTTGGCAGCAGCGGTAGGAGCTGGAAAGGAGGTGGGAGTTGCTGGTTATCTTACGTCGTCAACGCCGTACTTCGTAAGTAGTGGGGTCAGCTTGGTCCATGCTCAAGACCAGCCATGTCACTTTCAGTGGCTTAGCTATCTCGTCACGTGCTGTCATGTGGATAAGCAACTCTCGCGTACGGTATATATATGACATCAGTACTGTGTATGACATGGATGCTTAGAATGCGACTCGGAAGCACGCTGTCAAAAGCGACTGAAGGTCTACATGCACTTCAGGTAGGATTTTTTTGTAGTTGTATAACTTTTGCACTCAGACAAGCAAATCAGGCCATAAGATTGTGAGCTCTTATTCTTAGACCGTCCACCGGCGTTTGCCCAAAATGCCAGGCCGGGCCATCAGCATTCTAGTCGTCAATCCCAACTCTTCCCATGCCATGACCCAGAGCATGGAGGAGGCCGTCAAGACCATCCCGTTGGATGAGGTGAGTTTTGGACCCAATATCTTTCCATTCAACATGACGTGACCATATCCCGCCTTCAACCCATCCAGTCGGTCAAAGTCTACACGTACACAGCACCTCCCCAAAGCCCAGCAAGCATCAACGATGCGGAGGGCATTCAGCTCAGCACCGATGTCGTTCTCAAAGACCTTGCACGGTCGGGTGAGCTGGACAAGTACGACGGCGTCCTCGTCGCTTGCTACAGTGTCCACCCCCTCGTCGACCATCTCGCGAAGAAATACAAGAACAAGCTCGCCGTCACGGGTATATTCGAGGCCAGTATCCTCACGTCCACGTCCGTGCTACCCCTCGCCACCCTGGGCTCCAGCTCCTCCCAGAGCCAGTGGGGAATCGTGACTACCGGCGCGTTCTGGGAGGAGCATCTCGGAACAGGGGTGTTGGAGTTCCTTGGCCAGAAGACGGGGAGCGAGAACGTCAAATTCAGAGGTGTAGCGTCCACGGGTCTGTCGGCTGGCGACTTTCATCGCGTGAGCGCCGAGGAGGTCAAGGTCAAGCTCCAAGAGGCCACCAGGCGGCTTCTGGGAGATGGCGGGGTCGGCTGTGTGGTCATGGGCTGCGCAGGCATGGTCGGCTTGGAGGAGATCATCCGCACAACTGCCATCAGCCAGTATGGAGCCGAGTCAGGTAGCAGCATCTTTGTAGTGGATGGAGTCAAGGCAGGCGTTCTCCAGCTTGAGCAAATGGTCAAAAGCCGACGACTGTTTGCGATGAAATAGATCGCGGCGGCATCTCATGTGTTGGATACGCTCCATGATTATACGATTATACGGCTTGCGTTACCTATTCCGAATGCCCTCCGTGATTTCAATCATGCAGTAAACGCCACGCTAGGAGAAAAGCAAACACCAAAATCAATCCCACCAGAAGCCCATAAGCCGCCTCAGTCTAGGCGCCGTGTCCGGCCCCAGACCTCATCTGCGTCCTTCTTTCCCTTCGTCTCCGGCACCCTCCAGCTGATGAAGAAGGCAAAGAAAAGGGCAAGCCCGGCAAAGATGAAGTAGACCCAACCGGCGCCCCCTAAAAGGTCATTGAGAGTCGCATTGACGATGGGGAAGAATTGGGCCACAAAGAACGTGGCAATATAGTTCGCTGCCAGGCAGAGCGACTGGGTTGCTCCCACTGCCTCCTGGCCGACAAGCTCGGATGCCAGGATAAAAGGAACGGGGCCTAGACCCACAGCGAAGAACCCGACAAAGGCAACAACAGACACGGCCGACAGGATCTTGACGCCGAACCGGATGGAGAGCGCGAGAACTAGCGAACTGGTGCCCTGGCCGATAATCGACAGGAGAATGCAAGTCTTCCTCCCCAGTCGGTCCGGGAGCGGGGAGCAAGACACGGTGGTGACCAGGTTAACGACGGAAATCAAGATGGTCAGGAGGGCAGAGCTTATGGGAAGGAGATCAGTGAGAAGCGAAACGGAGTACATGATGACTGAGTTGATGCCACAAAACTGCTGGGCAAATGCCACGGCAACGACGGCAATGATGGCCGGTCGATATTGGGGATCCTTGACGACCTGGATGAAACCGAGATGAGCCCCAGGGGTAGCGCTTCCGTCCTCGGCCTCCGCCTGCGACAGCAGGCCTTCCCGCTCTGACTGGAGGCTTTCGTCCTCCCACGCCGCTGTTTCCTCCCTGATGTCGTAATTGTTCCCTCGGATGCGTTGTAGGACGAGTCGCGCCTTGGTGACGTCGCGGTTCGCAGCCAGCCACGCGGGACTCTCCGGGACGAAGACGAGACCAACAGCCTGGACGAACGCAATGATAATGCCGGTTCCCAGGATGCCGCGCCACGCACTGCCGTAGCTCAGGAAATATCCCAGGGCCTGGGTAAATAAGATGCCGACATTGATAGAGATTTGCGTGGTAGCGCCGAACAGGCCGCGCTCGCTCGGCGGGGATATCTCGCTGATATACAGAGGGACGACAACAGTGGACGCTCCGGCTGCTATACCTGATAGAAAGCGTCCGATGGCGAGCCAAGGGATGTTCCCGGCCGTCGTCTCGAGGGTTGCGCCCACGATGTAGAAGAGAGCCGTGAGTCGCATCGCCGACAGTCGGCCGTGTTTCGAAGCATAAGGACCTGCACAGAGCGCACCTACCAGACCTCCTACTGTGAATATCGAGGAAACGGTCGCAAAGGCGGCATCGTTCATTGGGATACAGTGGGGAAGTAGCCCGCTGCTGTATTCGGGCTCGGGGCGCGTCGAATGCCACCATCCGGACCGAGGGGGTTCGGCCGCGTGGAGGGTCTTCTTCTTGCAGGTTATCACATCTTGGGGGGCGTTTAGCTCGGCCTGCACAAGCGAAAATGACACATTAGCATCGTTGCAGCCATGGCAGTGGGTGGTTGCCTCGGCGAGCGAAGCAGCAACGCTAGGAGGCTGGCGCATGGTCGGAGCATACAAGATGGAAGCCGAACTGAAGAGGGCCAAGGGTCGACACAATGATCAAGAAGATCAGATAGAACGTCGAATCCTCGACGCACTTCCTTAGGCCTGAAGGTGCCATGATGGAGATGCTTACGGTGTAGCGTTCAGTAAGTTGATGGTTCGGAACCGAGACGGGGTGAGGGAGAGCTCGAAGGCATAATGGTGGCCCAAGCTCCTTTATTATGTAAGCGAAAGGTACATCCCTGACATACGAAGTACCGTATCACCGTGGTACCTATCATCACATGTTTTCCTCATGTTGCATCATGTGAAGACACGCAAACGCACAGCATTCAATGGAGATCGTCGGATGGTGAAGGGAACAGAAGAGTGACCAATGATTCCCACTTAGATCCCTTGACTTAGTCTGGAATGCTGGCCTATCGCTCACTTGAGTGGCAGGACACGCGCGCATTTGGTAATGACACGCATCACGACGCATCAGGGTATCCATTTCAGTTTTTGGGATATGTTGATGGGTGGATCATCGTCTCACCCTGATTCCACAGTGCAACGAACGATATAGGGCCATTATCATCGCTATCCGACGCCGGATCAAGGTCCATGGAGGCAACTGTCTACTTTCGTAACGGTATCCAACCTCTTCAGCAAACAACAAACAGCCACACCGTAAGGACATGGCTTGCCTTACCACCCAGTTGTAAGTGCCCGTTTGACCGCTGCTTCCAACGTTTCCAAATCGGAATCCTTTATTCCAATTCTCTCATTGTCCGTCTTCTCGTACAACGTTCCTCCTTCCGACCAGATCCTACGTAATGTTAGGATGGTCGCGTGCGGCGCCCCCTCGTTCCATGCCTTTGCTTCTGAATCTCGAAGGGTCTGCAGTGACGAGTAGGTCACGTCCCACTTGGTGCCCGTTTGCTTCTCGAACTCGGCCAAGATTTCCTTGGGAGTGACGACGAAAGATTGCACCTTGAGTGCTTTGCCGAAGGATGCCTCGGGGTGCCGCAGCGCAGCCACCAACGCCTTGCCCACGCTGGGAGGGGGGGGGGGGGGGGGGGGGAACCCCGTGAGCCGGCGATTTCCAGGACAAGGGAAAAGGGAAGAAAGGGGGTAAACGTACTCAGGCATGGTTGTGAAGCCCACTTTGCCTTCACCATCCTCCACCAGAATTGCCTTCTTCCGCGTGGGGTCGAAGCCGCCGGCCGCCTGTCTCAAATCGTCCAAGTCGAAGTACATGTCGATGTACGGGCCGGTCACGAGGAACGTGTACTTGAGCCGCTTCACATTCTCTCGGATATACTTTCGGACCTTGAGCTTCTGCTGATGAGGCTTCTCGTTGGCGCTCCAGGGCCCGTACTCGATATCGGTACCGTATTCGGACGGAAAGAACCATTTGACTGACGGCGACTCCTCGGCGATCCGGATAAGCTCAGCTTGTAGTCCGATGACGTCGCGACCCAAGGCGGAGACGACCGTATCGATTCCTTTGAATGCGGCTTGGACGTCCTCTTCGTTTGTAAGGTCTCCAGTGACGACCTTAACGCCCTTCTTCTGCAGCTTGTCGAGATATTCCACCTTCTCCGCCCGTGTTCCCTTGGATGTAAACACTGTCACTTGATTGAAGCCTGGCTTAGCCGTGATGACGGCATTGGTGATATATTTGCCGATTTGGCCAGTGGCCCCGAGAATGAGAATGTTGAGCGGTCTGAAAGAGGCCATATCATCCGACTGTTGGAATATCATTTTCGTAGGGGGTACTCCTCGGTTTAAGTGAAGGTAACGATGCTAGATCAGAGGCAGGGTCGTGAACTTGTGAGGAGGGAGTACTCTAGAAGACGTAAACTAGGTAGGGACACGTCCAAAAGAACATGAGATTCCGTTCGAGGACCGTCGCAAGATGCCGAGTTCCCCAGAGTAACGTGGGCTTGCAAGGTCCTGATTGGATCTCGAGTTGAACCATCTGCAGTATTTGTCATGCTGCCCATCACTCACGTCGCCTTTGCAGCGCTTTTGACGCCATCGATCAAAGTGCAACACTCGCAAGAACTTGGCCAAGTATCAATAGTCATTAACACGAGAGGCAGATGATTAATGCTTGGTAGACGACGTTGTGATGCGGCTCCTTGAGCTTCCCCTCCTCGTCCTACGCTCGCTCTGTGAGTAGGCAGAGTCGATATAAGCGGGTAAAGTAGCCCCCTTCTGCCCGCTGTCTACATTTTTGACAGGAATTACTGCGCCGTAGTGTCGTTATCCGTCCGGAGTACGAGGAGCAGAAACCGACTCGTAAATCATAGAGTCCTAGCCCTACTCACGAAATCACCCTCGGGTTCGAGCGGGGTATCGTCGCCCTGGCTCCACCTGTGTCTAATGACGCCGGGCATGTCGGCATGGGACCGCCACCTGCTGTTCAGATCATTCATCACGTCGAGCGCCATGATACGCCAGTCCCAGTCAAACGGAGACCGGCACTTCCCTAGCTGCTGCCAAGTGACGATGCTGATAATCCAACCCCGCGGTCCCCACATCTTCCAGCTCGGGCGCTGTTGAATCTTGACCTGATAGTCCGTCCGGCAGATGGCGCAAGAAGATACGCAGCTCCGGACCGGCGTAATGAAGCGGTTTGGGATGGCCAGGTCTTGGTTCAACTCGGGCAGGTTGCGAGGCCATGATGCCACAGTGGAGGGGTTGGAGGCTCGAATGCGCAGATGGGGACAGATCTGCTGGTGGCTCACTCGCATGAAGCGCATCAGCCTGTCGGTGGTGTTTTCTGGGTGGTAGTAGGTGAATATGGTGCAAAGGAAAAGCTCATCCTGGATGATGCGTGCGCGCCAGCACTGCTGGTAGCGCACGTCGCTAGTTGGACACCTCTTGCGGGAGGAGCCTTCAATCATGACGAGAGGAAAGCCGTGTGAAGGCCCGTATAGGTGGCGGTTCATAACGAGGCGGGCCAAGTTGTACTGCAATCTGTGGCCCTCGGGAAGAGGGGCCCTGAAGGGGTGCATGGCCCGGCACCCGGGGTATGAGGGCGAACGACCTCGCACATCCCAAGGTAGAATACGTCCATCAAGGCGCCACGGATGGAGCTTGAGGCAATCGTAACAAAAAAACGAATGGTCTATGTCCTTCTCCAACAAGACGAGAAAGGACTTCCTAGCGACCCGATCCAAGTCCTGTCGAGAGGCAGCTTTGGGGAAAAACTGCCTGTAGAGGTCTTTGCATGTCAATGAGAAGCATATCACTGCTTCCTTTGATAGTAGCTCGAGGACCAAGAGGAGGATCTCTGGAGGAAGTCTGAAGACCGTAACAGCGCTGTGAGACCGACTCGATGCCGTTGATTGCCCCCTCGGGTGGATCAGAGTGGAGGGTGTTTGCTGGAAGTAGGTGACCGCCATATGGGTACAATTGATCGAATGACTGAAATCTAGACAGTGAGGCTCGCAATAACGAGACGTGCTTGCTCACTATTGCCCTAATGGCTCTGGAACCGGTGCCACGACGTGAAGGTGGAGTCCTGTGAACCACAGGTTAGGGGTTGGGTAGGGCGTATTTGTTAGACTTCCATGTACAAATATGGCAGGCTCAACATCACCCCGCACATTTGGTCAAGCTGTGGAGCTAGTTACCGTACCCGTACCGACCCACACAGGTACGAAGCCTGGGGTACCTTGGTACAACGTAACGTGTACTGGGGCTGACGTTTCTTGGGGTGACGGTTTCTTAACGGTCCGCCACAACAACCTACCTACTTCGTATGCGCCTTGAAAATCGGAATCCATCGAAAGACTTTCTGAGCCGCTGTGCCTGCGCATATACAAATGGAGCCACAGGTACTTACCTAGCTAGGTAGGTCTACATTGGTTCCGCAGTTGCCTGCTCGTCTAGGTACTTCGTAAGGTAGGTAGTGACAGACAGTGTATGTATCATATACACTGTAGAGATAACCGTGCGCCTGTCGGGGCTTAGCTCCACCGAACACCGACACAAGGCTCAAACAATTGGCACCGTCAATTTTTTTCTTTGGTTTCCGGGATATTTTCTCAGCGCACCAATACCTCCATAAAACGACCACCTGCGACACATTCGACACTACGCACCCATGGCTTCGGCCGAGGAAACGCCTCTGGCCATCAAAGGGGATAAATCGGATAAGAAACGTAAGAAGGACAAGTCGGAAAAGAAGGGAAAAAAGAAGCGAGCTCGCGAGGATGATGTCGAAACCGGCCAAGAGACTGCACGGAAACGCAAGCGGTCAAAGAGCACCGTAGAAGAGGAAACAGGGGACAGCCTCGTCCGGGGTGCATCTCCCGATCTCTCGGCTACGGCACCCGCAGGTGCGGACGAGAGTGCTCCAGATGAAGAGACGTCGGCGAAGAAAAAAGAGAAACGTCAGAAGAAACACCGAAGCAAAACGAATGACGAAACCGACCACGACGCGGTAGCCGAGGAGGACCTGGCCAAAAAGAACAAGGAGAAAAAGAAGAAGAAGAAGAAAGAGAGGCAACCATCGCCTGATCTTTCAGAGACGCCAGCACGACTGGATGAAGCCGACGCCATGGACGTTGACGCGCCAGTTGAGCCTCAGCCCCAATCCACGTCGCGACTACATCAGCCTCCCGATGCGCCTTCCGATCCTCAACTCCCCTTCTTCACCCAGACCGTGTCGCTTTACCTCCCGCTCTACCCCATAGGATGGGCAGAACCCCGCACGGCTGCGGCGACACAACACCTCGAACCCATGCTGAACCGCTACGTTCCGGCGCTGAAGGGCGTGCTGTTGGCTTTCCGAAACGTCAGGGTGTCCGATCGGCCGGGACGGAATGATGACGACGATTCCGGATCCGACGCGGACTCGTGCGAAGTCGCGTCCATCGACGAGTATGCTGTTGGTTTCGGCTGGGTGACGGCCGACGTCGACCTCTTCATTCCCAAACGCGGCGCCTGGATGGAAGGCAGCATCAACCTGCAGAGCGAGGGCCACGTCGGAGTCGTCTGCTGGGGCAAGTTCAACGCCAGCATCGAGTCGGCTCGTCTGCCACCCGAGTGGCGCTGGGTGCACCTGGGATCGGACGAGGCGAACGAGGCCGGCAACGGCATGGACGACAGCGTGTCGAATTACACGGCCGAGGAGCAGCACGGCGCCGTGCGCCAGATCCACGCCACGGGCTACTGGGTTGACGGGACCGGGAGCAAGGTCAAGGGCCGGGTGCGGTTCCGCATCAAGTCGTTCGATGTCGGTATTACGGGCGACCACGGCTACCTGAGTTTGGAGGGCACGATGCTGGATGCGGCCAGGGAGGCCGAGGCGGTGGAGCAGGATGTTCAGCAGGAGCTCCGGCGCAGGCGGGGCAAGTCGGGCGGCATCCTCGTCAAGGAGCGCCGCGTGGTGCCGGAATTCAGCGTCACCAAGTTTGGGCACGTCGAAGACGAGGAGGAGAAGGCGCTGCGGCAGGATGTGTGGAACACGACCGAGCCGGCGGCCGATACCGCAGCGGCGGGCAAGGTCGCATTTGCCGGGATTTCGAATGACAACGCCTAGAAGGCGAAGAAGAAACCCGAGAAGCGCTTCGTAATGGGGGTGCAGCCATGATGTTTTTGTTTGTTAGATTTCTCAATCGTTAAGACGAGGCTGGTCTGGTTCTGGGGACCGTTGTCACATTGCAGTACGAACTGCCCCATCGTGATCTCTACCGCGTCCCAGGTCGACACTACAGTACTCAGTACTTTGTGCTACTGACCTACCAAAACATTCCCGATACCATATCTAACGTCTCCGCGTATCGCGTTGTACATCCGACCATTCGGATGTTCCCTAACTTTTCGTTAAACACCGAAGTACCTTTCCGCTACGTACTCTCTCACGTTTCCATAGCAAGGTATGTACGTACCTCCAGCCTCAGGATAGGTAATGTACGCCGACCAATACAATAGGATCAATCGGAGTAAGACAAGTATTAATAATCACGAGCTAGTGGACATGGGCCCGCGGTGGCTTGGCTTTCCATTTATTGATCACTCATGGCATTGCGTGTCCTGGTCCAGCACCTTGCCAGATGCAGGCCACTAAAATACGTGGACGTTCATGAGTATAGTAATCACCATAGTAATCACCACTGAACGACGCGCAAGACGACCCCTCTAGAGAAGGAGTTCAAGGCTTCCTCCGACGATCGAACAGGAAAAGATATGGTCGTCGAAAAAGATATAAAAGGGCCTTCAGCAACCGTCGCAATGGCATTAATTACCATCCATCTGGCACCCCGGCCAATATCAAACAACAGAGCATCCTGAACTGCCTACCCCAAAGCCTCTCATTGAAGACACCCAGTCAAGCCTCACAATGGCCACCAAGCTCGTTACTGTTTTCGGCGCAACTGGTGCCCAAGGCGGCAGCGTCGTCCAGGCCTTGCTCCGCGACAAGTCCGGAACCTTCAAGGTCCGTGGCATCACCCGCAACCCGACATCGGAAGCAGCCAAGGCCCTCTCCGCCTCGGGTGTCGAGGTCGTCAAAGCAGACGGTCTCAACAAGGGCGAGCTCGTGTCTGCCTTCAAGGGAAGTTGGGCCGTTTTTGCCAACGTCAACTCGGATGATCCAGTATGGTTTCTTCCCCTCTTCTGTTGCCCAGGACTCTGGATTTGTGCTGATGCTGAGGGATATAGTGCATCAACCAGAAAGACGGCCCATCAGAAACAGACATGGGCAAGATCATCATTGATGCAGCCGTCGAGGCCGAAGTCCGGCACTTTGTCTTCAGCGGCATGGCGTCCGCCTCGGAGACCACCAAGGGTGCGGTCCCTAACCGGGCATTTGACGGTACGTTCGACATGAATCCCAACGTTCAGTACAGCTTCGTCGCCAAGCCCATCGCTGACATTTCCGCTTCAGAAAAGCATGCCATCGGACAGTATGGCCGCAGCAAGCCCTTCGCATCCTTTGTCGACGCCAGCCCTGGTTGGTACATGGAAACCTTCCTCTGGCGCGACCTCGCCCCGATCTTCGGCGGCTGGCCTTTCAACCCGGACGAAGAGGGCCACATGACCTTCACCTGTCCGCGTTGGGGTGGTCCCAACGACGAGGTCCCATTCACCGCCATCGCGGCCGATTACGGCGACATTGTGCACGGCATCTTGCTGGCACCCGAAAAGTACAATGGTCGGCTCATCCAGAGCATAAGTCAGTCCCGTAGCCTGGAGAGCGTGATTCCAGATTATCAGACAGGTGAGGCCCCTCCACTTCCTTGGCTTGCTTTTATCGACAAGGCTCGGGTGCAGGGATATGCTGACCGAATGCATTGGTAGCCACCGGTAAACAAGCTCGTTTCCGGTTCATGAAGACATGGGAGGAACTTGAGACGTACGGCGTGACAGGACTCATCACTGTGCAGCGCATGTTTGGGTTTTGCCAGCATTCTGGAGGGTTGTACTATGGCGTGCCCAACGACACTGCACCAGCTGCCGAACTCAAAGCCGCCGCCGCCGCCGCCCAGGGCAAGACCGGAGACGATGCCAAGTTGATGACGCTGGAGCGATTCTTCAAGCAACATCTTGCGTAGGGGAAGAAACTCCCGCAGGCGAAGCTCACTGTTTTGATCTTGGGGCGGTTGCAAGGGTATCAGGTCCGGTTCCTCTCCGCGAGTACAAATCTAATAGTTAGGCTCGCAATTGAAAAATCGAAATCATATGCAATCGTGTGCTGCCACTATCAAACCGCTCGCTGCATGTCGGACGTTAATTCCATACTTTGTGTACAAATCGTCGTTCACTCGGAAGGTCTTTCGAGAGCCTGCGGTCTCGCCCTAAAGCCCACGTAGCCCACGGCACCGCTGTCCTTGGAAGGACACGAAAAACGACCATTGGACTTGATGTTCAAAGTGGTCGAGGGTGCTCCGAGAATTCGTAATGCGGGATGGATCTGGGGCAATCCGAAGATGTCAACCAAGCTTGTTGCCGGCCCTAGTTCACTCTGATAAACGCCCTTTATCAAGGTATGGACGATACCAAGCGCTAACAGGACTCTTTCAGCTGAAACTGCGTGTGTGCTTGTGCTGATGCCCGTTGTCCGTTTGGCAACGAGCTAGTCGGCCTTTATACGGTCCGTGGAAAACCTCGGTCTCTGGACGTATCAATTTTTGCGTGCCTGCAAATAACAGACGCGAGGCTCTACCTTTTCATATAGCCTCGCTGCCGTTAAGAGGAATTTCGACGCTGTGATCCCAAAATGATTTGACTTGCATCACTTATTTCCACTTCGCCTCGATTGCTCCAGCTGACGTAACCGGACACTGATTGCATAAGCAATGTGCCGTCACGTTCCAGATGGTACATGTCAGTCGCTACCAGCTGCCAGAACAAAGCTCCCAATGCCGTCTCCAAAACTTCTTTCATACTTCACATGCGCAACACGAGGGACACACCACGATTCCATACGCCGCCTCCATACGATTGAGCATGCTTGGGGCGCCATGGGTATGCCGGAGCTGCCTGAGGGCGCTGCGACCCAAGAAAATACCTTTCGTCCGCCATGGTAGTTCAGGTAAGACTAGAGCCTCCATGCGTTTTGCTCCAGTTTCTGACTTGGCTTCGTGTTCCACCAGTATCGACCCAGGGACTCCCGGATGCCCTGTTGAGACGAGCTCGCAATATCTCCTTGGAACACGAAAACTTGTCGGCCTCGCTCAATGAGAACTTCGATCCAAAGACGGCCCGCCGTGTCGGCGAACTCTCAAACGTCGCCAAGGCCCTCCGAGAGTGGGAAGCAGCCCGCTCTTCCATCCAAGAGCTGCAGGCCCTCCTGACATCCAAAGACGCCGAACTGCGCCAGCTCGCCAAGGATGAACTCGAAGGAACCACGGCCGAGCTGAATACCGTGTCTCGTCGTCTCTCCGCCTCCCTAACCCCGAAGGACCCCTACGCCCACCTCCCCTGCCTGCTGGAGATCCGCCCAGGCCCCGGTGGGCTGGAGGGCCGCTTCTTCGCCGACTCGGTCTTCAAGATGTACCGCCAGTTCTGCGCCAACAGGGGCCTGCAGGCCAACGTCATCAAGTACGACATGGCCGACGCCGCCGGCGATACCTCCTCCGCCGCCGGCGAGCTGCCGCTACAAGAAGCCGTCATCGAGATCCGCGACGAAGGTGCCTACGACCTCTTCCGCGGGGAGGCGGGCATGCACCGCGTGCAGCGCGTGCCCGCCACGGAACGCAACGGCCGGGTCCACACCAGCGCCGTGGCCGTCTGGGTCCTGCCGTCCTTCCCCGAGAACGGCTCCGGCGCCGGCGACGAAGATGTGAACGACCCGGAAAGCGACTTCTACCTCAACCCGCAGGAGGTCCGGATCGAGACGATGCGCGCCCGCGGGGCCGGCGGCCAGCACGTCAACAAGACCGAATCGGCCATCCGCATGACCCACGTCCCCACCGGCACTGTCGTCGCCATGCAAGACAACCGCTCGCAGCACCGCAACCGCGAGGCGGCGTGGAAGCTGCTCCGGTCGCGCGTGGCGCAGCAGCGGCGCGAGGCGCGCGAGGAGGAGGCGTCTCGTCTGCGGGACACGGTCCTCTCCAAACACAAGATTACGCGCGGCGACAAGATCCGCACGTACAACTTCAACCAGGACCGCTGTACGGACCACCGGAGCGGCGTGGACGTGCATAATCTTCCTGACGTGCTGATGGGCGGCGAGAGTCTCGATCGCATCGTGGACAGCGTGAAAGATTGGCTCGTGTCGAACGATATCGCGGCCATGATGGCCGAGGAAGAGGCGGCCGCTAATACCACGGCGGCTACTACCAGGTCGAAAAAGTAAGACGGGACAGGATAGACCGTGGGCGAAAGAAAAAGAAAAACAAAATGTACCAACATGTAACTGTAATAGATTACGCCGCCGATTCGCCGATTGTCGTGACATTCTAGGTAACCGGCCAGCGAGCAGAAGAAAAAAGCACCCGGATAATTGGCATATAATCATTTCCGTATTTTTTGGTTATATCTTACATCATGTTTGTCCTTTCGTTTCTTTTCCATCCGACCCAGGTATTTCCGTACATGAAAGAATATGTCGTACAGATGTCGAGAAACAGGACACCCGTGGATTCCAATCTGATGCCAAGATATCCAATCCGCCGGGTGTTTCTGCCCCAATTGTTCACAATAGCCCAAGCGCCTCGCTGGATCAAGTAAAGAGGCCAGAAAAAAAGGGGAAGAAAAAAATAATACATACATCGAGACACAAGGTGAGGGGAGTGGGGAGGAGGGGAGTGGGTAGAACGAAAGTAAACCTATAGAAAGACAACAAGAGAAGACTTGGCATACAAGTCGTGCCAAAGTCGTACGTATGTCCGGGAGCGTCATGTAACGAAATGAATGCATCCCCCCTCTCAGCCCACCCAGGGCAAGGGAAATCGACAGAGCGAAGAAAGGAACGATGATGGGTCCGTGATTAATGGCCAGATCAAGCCGCCTGGCGTTCCCGTCTCATCATCTCCAGCACGCCGACGACACCGGCGTGACGCAGGCGCTCGAGGACGACCCTCATGCCTTCCCGGCTCTTGCCGATCTGGGCCTCGGTCTTGCTGGAGGCGATGTTCTCGATGCTCCGCTGGATACCGCGCTGGCCCAGTCCGGTGACCCAGCCAGAGATCCACTTGTTCTCCCTCAAGTCGGCCGCGTCGGAGGAGAGCTGGTCCTTCTTGGCGCGAAGGCGCTCGCCGAGATGGGACCGGTAGACGACGGTGGTGGTGACGTTGGTGGGACCGGCCGCATCAGCCGAAGAAGCAGCAGCAGCAGCAGCAGCAGCGAGAGGAGAAGGAGACGGGGTATCAAAGTTTTGGCGTTCGACGACGGAGAGGACGTTGTTGAAATTGAGGTTCCGGCTCTCGGTGTGCATCCAACCTTGGCGCATGTCGACGACGCTCGTCTCGAGGATGTAGCTGGCTTTCTCCCCGCCCGAGCCGGCGCCGCCTGTGATGGACGAAGGGAGGAGCTTGAAGACGGCAGCGGGGAGGCGAGACTTCTTCAGGTGGATCCGGGTCGTGTGTAGACGACCGGTGGCCGGGTCGACATGGCTCGAGAGAGTATCGGTGCTGAGAACATGGGTGGAGAAGGGATTGAGTTTGGGAGAGGAGTAGCGGAGGAAATAGGCGAGGGTGACGGTCGGGAATGGATGAGCGTACGTGTCGGTGGTGGTGTGGGTGAGGACCATGGTTGCCGGCAGAGATGTCGCGTGTGTGGCTGTGTTTGTGTGTGTGTGCAGCTGCGTTCCCACTCTCGAACAATTCCTTTCTTCTCCCAAGTCTGATTGTGAAGCTATCGAGGCTCAGCCAAGGGGATGTGAGATGCCACTCACGGTCGGGATGGTCGGAAGGTATCTCGGTCGTCGTCCATAACACTTAATGTACACGCTTGATGGTCGGGCTCGGTAAGTTCATCGAAGTTGAAGGGCAATGGTAAGAATAAATTAGAGGTCGGGCCGACATGGAGAGAAAAAGATGGGAAGTTCGAGTATTCGTATCTGGTGGCCGGCGGAATAACTATGAACCGACTTTGCGGGGTCATGCATTGACCAACAAGAGTTCAGGCTTACACTACCGTATGAATATAGATTCGTACGTTGGACCAAGCATCGCCTAACCGTACGCAGCCGTGGTTGTTCACCATGACATTCATGATACTCTACTTCGTACTCAGTACGTAACTTCGACAACTGTGGTCACCCATCTCCGCTCCTCAAGGCGAGTGGTTCGCTTCGCACATACGGTTCACCAACATCACATTGCTAGACCATCGACTTCATTCGAACACAGTGTAGCACAACTCGGAGGTCGTCACTTGTTGTGTGGCAAAGTTGGTTCTCTTGTGGACCGTGATGATCTTGTAATCATATTCTCCGCATGGTCGCATTCAGCCAGCCCGTTGAATACCAACGGCTTGCCGTTGGCTGTGGCATATATTTAGGTGGCGCCACCACGTCACCGTCACCCTCCTTGCTCCCGTCTTACGGATCCCGATCACTTAGTATTCTGTGTAATAACGCCAGAGTATAGGTGGAAAAAATACACTTAACCAAGCTATGTAACTGCCTTGATATGCATGGATTCGTCCGATGACGCTGAGGACTTTTCGCGATTCTTCCTGTTCGAATATGGCCGACAAGGAGTCCAGGCTGCAGCGAACAAGGTGGAGTACGATAACCTTTCATGATCCGTGGGTTGAAGTTTCAATACACAATTGGATACTTGCCTGCCCGTCTCCATCGGATCAAGCCACAAAATGGCAATAGAAAGCGAAAGCTGGAGTTATCCATCCGACTTCCCGGTGGCCTAAATTTCCGTCGTTACTTGGCGTAACAAGACGTAAAGCCCACAGAAACACCCGAAAAAACTGAACCGTAGCCTGCCTAGTACGATCCTACCGCGAGACTTTAAACCCATGGCAATGCATCATGACGAATATCCAACTGTCCACATAGAAAAAAACTTTGCTGACAGCCTGCCCTGAAGAAACCTACCTAATTAGTTGACGAGTAATCAAAGCAGGCCAGCGGGTGAGATGTAATTACACTATCGAGATTCACAGGCGGAAGATGTGTCTTGAGATGTTGACCGTAATCCTGTTGCGAATGTTGAAGGGGTATTCATTCGTTGGTACTCTGAATGTCCCATGACGCTGGACCTTGCCTTGCCCTGAGCCCCTCGTACGTTGTACCTACTGTGCGCACCCTGCAGCGTGGACTGTCATAGGATGAAACTGATGACTAAGCTAACGACCCCGCGCTGAGATACGGCAAGTGACAAAAATCCATTAAACAGAACGCGTCAACGCGTCGCTTCGCTCACACATCATCGATTCAGCCAAGGAAGGAAATACGCCAACGTCCTGCATTCTACCCTTACCGCCTCCGTCACATCTACTACCCTCAAACCGCGCTCTCTTCTCGTTGCGCTCAGAGCAGAGTCTTGTCTACCACTATGGACCCTGCTTCGAGGATCACCCGGGGCGCTTTAAAGTCAGTTTGAATCATCATCAGCCTGTCGCCCATTTCCCCCGGTCGTACGCTGTGCTCAACTAACTCGATCATTCTCTCCGCAGTGCCATCTTCACTGATCCCGATAATGTCGCTGCCAAGTTCCCCGTACCTATTCTGCAGTGCCTTCAGATCAAGCCTCTGGGCGGCCAGCCGGGCGCTGTGGATCGATACCGCATTGTTCTGAGCGACGTCAACAACTACGTCCAGTCCATGTTGGCGACCCAAGTAAATCACCTAGTGCATGATGGCCAGCTGGTTAGGAACTGCATTGTGCGTATCACAAACTATCAGCCCAACACCGTTAAGGGCAAGAAGTACGCTCCACCACAACTCGTTTGCAACGAACCAGATTATAATACACCCCAATTTTTTGGCTGACTGACTGACCATATTCAAGCATCTTAATCATCCTGGGTCTCGAGGTCATCTCGGAACTCGGCCAGCCCGACAAGATAGGCGAACCCGTGGCCTTTGAGCCCGTCGCAGAAAGTGCACCGAGCACCACAACCATCGGCGGACAGAGCTTCTACGGAGTTAAGAAGGACGAGAAGGAAACCAAGCCGAAGTTGTCCAATATCCCGAGCCGCCCAACAGCAACAGGTGGAAACCATGGCAGCAGCAACATCTACCCCATCGAGGCCCTTTCGCCGTATGCACACAAATGGACAATCAAGGCCCGTGTCTCGCAGAAGGGCGACATCCGCACCTGGCACAAGCCCAGTGGCGAGGGCAAGCTGTTCTCCGTGAACCTTCTCGATGAGAGTGGCGAGATCAAGGCTACCGGCTTCAACGAGCAGTGCGATCAATACTACGACATGTTGCAGGAGGGTTCCGTCTACTACATCTCGAGTCCCTGCAAGGTCAGCATTGCCAAGAAGCAGTTCTCCAACCTGCCCAACGATTACGAGCTCGTCTTTGAGAGGGACACCGTCATCGAGAAGGCCGAGGACCAGAGCAGCGTGCCGCAAGTGCGCTTCAATTTCTGCACAATTCAGGAACTCCAGAACGTCGAGAAGGACGCGACCGTCGACGTCGTCGGCGTCCTCAGGGACGTCGGGGAGGTGTCGCAGATCACGTCCAAGACGACCCAGCGGCCGTACGAGAAGCGGGAGCTCACCATTGTCGATGACACCAATTTCTCCGTCCGCGTCACCATCTGGGGCAAGTCGGCGCAGAACTTCGATGCCAAGCCCGAGTCGGTTGTCGCCTTCAAGGGACTCAGAGTTTCCGACTTTGGCGGTCGTAGCCTGAGTCTTCTCTCCTCGGGCACCATGTCCATCGATCCCGATATACCCGACGCCCACCGCCTCAAGGGCTGGTATGACTCCTCCGGCCGCAACGACGCGTTCGCGACGCATAGCGGCATGGCACCGTCCATGGGTGCCGCAACGGGCCGCGGCAACGAAGACAAGTTTGTGATCCAGGTCAAGGAAGAGCAGCTCGGCATGGGCGACGGGCAGGACTATTTCAACCTCAAGGCCACCATCGTGTACATCAAGCCCGACACCTTCGCCTACCCGGCCTGCCGCAGTGAAGGGTGCAACAAGAGGGTCGTCGACGTCGGCGACGGCACGTGGCGCTGCGAGAAGTGCGACGTCAGCCATAGCCAGCCCACGTACAGGTACATCATGTCCGTCAACGTCTGCGACCACACCAGCCAGCTCTGGCTCAACTGCTTCGACGAGGTCGGCCGCTCCATCATGGGCGTGTCTGCCGACGAGCTCATGGAGCTCAAAGAATCCGGTGATGAGGCCGCCAAGGCGGCCATTTTCGAACAGGCCAGCTGCAAGAAGCTCTTCTTCAGGTGCAGCGCCAAGATGGATACTTTCGGTGAAACCCAGAGGTGAGATTTCTAGTCCTGTTACGGTGCTGTCGTTCTGGTGACCACTCCGATGACCATTTGTTCTGACCTTTTTCCCTTGTTGCTCAGGATACGCTATCAAGCCCGCAGTGCGGCGCCACTCAATTACAAGACCGAAGGTCATAAGCTTGTCGAAATGATCAAGAAGTACAAAACCAACGCGTGATTCCGGCCATTCGTGGAGGAATGCAGTCCTCTCGTCGACTTGTCAGGAACTTAATGTACCAGGAGCGCTGTGCTATTGGGACACCATTAAGACATCGCCGGCCAGCCGGACCCGGCCGGTTGAAACGGATCATGAGCCATGAAGGACAATGTGGACCGAATGCTGAAATTACTCTTTGTCACGCAAGGGATCATCATATCGCATAGTCGAGGTTGGTGTTAATAGAAGGCATCAAGACACAGGAAGGAAGAGGCAGATTCTCAGATCACATGTTCTAGGCAAAGTGCTCCTTATTGGCCTTCTAATGTCTTGACTGGCATTGGAGGTTCATGGATCTAGTCATCGTAATCTCAGCGCCTCCCTAGAACCATTGAGTGTGAAAAAGGCAGGCCAAGGCTACGCCAGCATGCCACTCACTCCCCTTGCTGAATGCCCAATTCATAACGCCGCCGCTTTTGCCCGATGATAGATGAGCGCTACCATAATCCGCTATACCAACTCGACACAACCGCTGCCCCTTCCTTCATCATTTCGTTTAAAGTGCGTGGTTAATGTCTTGATACCTCTAAGCCCGGGCTATCGTGCTCTAACCGCTGCAACGACTCGTATTACGCCCATGGGAGCCACATTTGCCTGGCAATTGTATAAAGGCCCTGGACTTGGTCGTCCCTGCTGTGTCGTGTGGTGTCGCCAGAGCGAATGCCAGGCCGTGAGCCCCCGAAAGTCGCAACGCCGTCGACTCGACCAATAGACAAGGTGACTCGCTCGAACTACTCCAGCTGGTGTCTACATGTTATGCATGATACCTGTCATGAGATTCTCATCCTCGATGGACTGCTCGAAGCCGATGCCCGGGTCGTTGGGGTCGCCTTTTTCCCTGCGCTTCTGCTCACGCTCGACGTGCTTGGCGTAATCCAGAGACATGGTGAGGCGCAGGTTGGTCGTCTCGACGATGCGGCCGAGGGCCTTGAGCCTATCGACTCTTTCCTTCATCTTGGACGCGAACGCCTCTTCCGAGAGGTCCTCGCCCTGGGGCGTGAAGGCGAGGCACATGGTACCGTCCGAGTTGGGGGCGAGAGTGGCGCGGAGCATGCCGGAGTCTATCATGCCTCGGACGAGGTCCTCTACTTCCAGCTCCGTTGCCAACGCCTCGCCCGTTTCACCGCTGCGAGTCAACTCGCGGACCAACTTGAGGTCCAGTCTGGTGTAGAGGTTGGATAGAGCCACAATCTCCCACTTTTGGGATGCGGCCAGGACCTCCTTGACGAGATCGGTGTTGCCGTCGTCCTCCCAATCCTTGGCCGACTTTTCCGCCTCGGACCGCAGCTCTGACGCGGACCCGGGAGAGAAGACTGTTGCAAGATCCAAGTACGGCTTGCCGGCCATGGGATAGTTCTTACTGGCGATGGGATGGACGTATTGTGGTAGCTCAGGTCGCCGGCCGAGAGCGATGGTGCCTGTCAGCATCCATTTCTTGTACGCGTCTATCATGGCTTGGGTGAAACTGCCGTCTGCAGTCGGGAAGGTTACGACACGAGCAAAAGCGGCGTAGGCTTCGTCCCATCTCCGTAGCGAGGAGAAGATACGACCACACAAGTAATCGTAATTCATGACCATGTCCTTTGTAAGTTTATCGGTGAGACCGGTTTTTTGCGAGATGTAGGTTGCAGGGGGAGCAGAGAGGTCGCAGAGGTACTGGGATGAGGACTGGTTGGCCATGCCCGGGACGAAGACGTAGGGTTTCTCGATGACCGGCAGTGCTGGCTCGAGTTGTCCGGACGCAAAAGCTAGTTCCACGAGTGCACAGTGAGTCGACGTAAGGATCTGGCCGGTGCTGTCGAGCCGGAGAATGACAGTCGCTAGGACTTCGACCGCTTGAGGGCCCTAAAAACCATGCGTGAGCCAAGCTACCCAAGAATCTCGAGAGGAGTGACTTGCAACGCACTGGAATCCACTTGAGATCTACGACCTCGCGGACAAGATGAAGAAACGTTTCCCCGACATAGCGAATCTGCCGGGCGTCGAACGATTGTAGGAAGCGGAGAACGTGTCTGGTGAGCTCAGATCGGGAGACGGCAACGGCTGGATCGTCGGTTTGTTTCAGGGTGTTGATAATGGCGAGAAATGAAATGGAATTGACAGAGGGGTCCACAATCTTTGGAGACAGCAAGTCAGCTATATCCAAATAGTAGGACGGTATGGCAGGAGGTAAATCCAGGTGGGTTGGACCTCGAGAAGCTGATTGGCAGCGCTAAGGAGAGCTGGTGTCTGTTCTCTGAACAGAGATTCCACTCTATTGATGTGGGTTTCAGCCGCAGTATGATACTGTTCGTCAGATGTCTCGCCGTCTGGCGGGAAGGCCAGGAGGACCTGGTCCATATTGGCGACGGCAGGACGGACACGTCGAGGATGTTGCGATGTTGAGATCGGAGACGCGAGAGAGAAGGCTTCAGCGGGGCGGTCACAATCGGCTGGCAGAGGGGGCTCCTATGGCAGAGAGTGTTTCATGAGAAGTGAAAACTCTTTGCAGTCTTAAGCGTAGTTCATTGATGTAGGGGGGTTGCGTCGGTTGAGCGCCTTTGGAATTTGGGAAGTTGGTATTTTGAACGGAGCACCTGTAGTGTATTCGTAGATAGGCAGATAGGCACCGTACAATGTCGTAGCTTGTTGGATGTGGGGTACGGCAGTGGGGTTGCAGGAGCTCCACAGGTACGTACCGCGTTCCGGCACAGTACGAATACACAGTGTGACATAGATTCTGTTAGCAAGATATATCTCATAAATTCATAATCGTGCTTTATTGAAGTTCCACCCCGTTAAGACAACCGGTAGGAAATTCCGAGTACTTGGGCGAACAACTTCCAAAGACTCCCTGAATAGCACAAAAGATCAAAAGAACTGTCATCTCAAGCCTACTTCCAGATGCCTTGTGAGACGAGGAGAGTATGTAGTATGAGTTGTTTCCCCCCTCAAAGTCGATGATGTCCCTTCACCCTTTGTCCAGGGGTACGTACAGGATAAATGCTCAATGCTCATTGGCGGTCAGGCATAGGTACAGCCGATTCAATCGCACGGGCCATAAACTTCACGTGACCCGGATTTGGAGGAATCAGAGGGCAGCGAATTCCAAGCAGCCGAAACGTTCTGACGACGATAGCTCTTGTGCAAGTCAACCGCTCCCACCGTCTCCTTGCCATTGAGCATCACCTCCCGCAGCCATGGCCACGAAATTCGTTCCCTCACTCTTCAGATCAGCCGTCAGGTCAGCATGCCGGGCCCCGCGGCCACAGTTCCGTGCGCCCGTCGCTGCCGTGGCAAGAGCAAGCAGCACGCTACAAGTGGTATGTTTCTCTTCCCTCCCGGCATTGCCCACCATTGGCAATGATTAAGAGTGTCCGCTTCCTGGCCGAACGTGCCAAACATATACCTCTTTCCCGGAGACTCCTGCTGTTGTACAATTGGCGGGAGGGCTGTCGAATGGCATCTTGTGGCAGCGTGCGCTGACCCGGAAACCACCCTCGTTAGCACCGCAACACCCCCGACAATAACCCGGACATCCCCTTCAAATTCAGCAAGCAAAACGAGGCCGTCGTTGAGGAGATCATCAAGCGCTACCCCCCGCAGTACAAGAAGGCTGCCGTCATGCCCCTGCTCGACCTCGGCCAGCGCCAGCACGGTTTTACTTCGATCAGCGTCATGAACGAAGTCGCTCGCATCCTCGAAATGCCCCCCATGCGCGTCTACGAGGTCGCCACCTTCTACACCATGTACAGCCGCACCCCTGTGGGCAAATTCTACGTCAAGGCCTGCACGACTGTAAGTCATGACCGTCTCCGTTCTTCAGCGACAAGCCAAATCTAACGTCGATCCACTCTCGCAGACACCGTGCCAACTCGGAGGCTGCGGCTCCGACGCCATCGTAAAGACCATCCGGGAATACCTGGGAGGCATCGACCAGGGCGAGACCACGCCGGATGGCCTGTTCACCTTCCTCGAAGTCGAGTGCCTGGGCGCCTGCGTCAACGCGCCCGTTGTGAACATCAACGACGATTACTACGAGGATCTCACCCCGGAGACCATGCGCCAGCTTCTCGAGGCCCTCAAGGCCAGCGTCTCCGGCACCGGACCGGGCGCTGTCATCGACTACTCCAAGATTCCCAAGCCGGGCCCTTACAAGACGGACCGCAAGACGTGCGAGAACACCAGCGGGCCTACCAACCTGACCAGCGAGCCGTGGGGCGCCGAGACTACGAGGCCCGACCTGTAAGAGCGGGAAGGAAGGGGAGCTCGTCGTTGTTCGATTGTAGGTTACAGCAGCCCGAAGAGACGAGGTGTAGTAGTGGAGGCACAAGGAAAGGGGTACACTCTTCTACAGAGGCCGATAGATAGGGACTGATTGTATATAACAACGCAGGCTAAGCGTGTTATTTTCGGGAATGGGAAACGATGCTTAGATTTTTCTTTTGTTCCTTTTTTTTTTTCTTCTTTGCCGTTTATTCCGTTCGCTGTACCGCCATGGCCTTGTGTCCAGGGCTCCCAAATCAAGGACCCAAAAGAACCCGACATTTCATGATAAGTAGGTCAAAATACACCACAAAACTATCCAAGACCGGTGAACCAACCCGTTTCGACCCTGAAGGTATCCCTCATCTTCGCATTGAAACACAAGAAACCAGAGGAGTATAGGGGGAGGAACGCAGATGAAAAATGAGGAAAATCAGTCGAGTCTCAGAATCCACCCATCCGGAAGCAGGCTGCCATTCTCACCCCGACCACCGCAAACCACGATGCCCGCCTCATCCAGCTCGCCCATGGGAGCAATGGCAGCGCAGGCACGTGGTGCCGGACCGCCCCAACTCTCCTGGTCATCCTCGTCATGCGGCCTCATCTCGAGCCTGTACCAGCGGCCTTCGCCCGTCGGCTTCCCGAAAACCTGCAGCATGGCGTCCCGGACGCTCGAAATGGTCTTGCCCAGCGGCGGCACCTGGAAGGCCCATACGTCAGAGGCGCACCTGGTAGCCGAAGAAGCCTCCTCGGGCTCCACCTCGCCGCCCACGAGCAGGAGGAACTCCCTGCCGGCGCCCGACGTGACGACCTCGAGGCCGGCAAAGGCGCGCGGGTCGGGCCACGCCTGGTCGGCCGTGAGGGGGATCTCGGGTCCGGCGGCCGGTGCGTCGCCGGTGGTGGCGTCTGCGCCGGCAACGATGCTCTGCCAGCCGCCGCGGGTGCGCACGCTGACCTCGCCGCGCGAGGCGCTGTCGGCAAAGGTCTCGACCTCGAGGTGGACAAAGTCGAGCTGGCCGCCGAGCGGGGCGGATCCGTTGGAGCCGCCGAAGCGGAAGAGGCGGCTCTTGCTGATGCAGAGGGAGGCGCCTGCGCGGCCGGGGCCGGGGGCGGCGGGGAGCTCGGTCCAGACGCGGGTGTGGACGTCGAAGGCCCAGAGGTCGTTGGCGTATTTGCCGTCGGCGTCGGTGAAGGGTTCTGCGGGGGCGGTGGCGGAGGTGGGGAAGACGATGCCGCCGTGGATGAAGATGGTGCCGTAGCCCTCGTCCTCCTCATCGATGGCGCGCGAAGCCACGTTGCCGACGATGGGGGCCTGGGGAATGCCGACCTCGGCCGAATCTCCCTGGGCCCACTCCATCCAGGTCTTGGGTTTCCGGGAGCCGCCGCGTTTCCCGAAATCGCGAGGGCGGTCGGTGGCGGCAGCGGCGTGGGCGTAGCGTGGCGCCGGGGTCGGAGAGAGAGTGACGCCCGGAGCGGGGGGGACTGGGTCAAGGAAGGACCAGCTTCGGGTGCGCGTGTCGAACACCCAGACACGGCCGTGTTCGTTGAGCGGCTGTGATGTGGTGGGGTCACGGCCGCCAAAGACAAAAATGCGCTGGCCTAACGTGGCGGTCGCGTGGCCGGCGCGCGGGGCAGGGACGGGAGGAAGGATCGAGGCGGCGGGGGGAGGCTCTTCCGGTTGTTTTCCCTTTTGAGAGGGACTCGTAGTCGTCGGTGTCGCTTGTGTGTCCTCCTCATCATCATCGTCGGTGAAGGTGGGGTCGGCACCGGTGGTGGGGGAGGCGAGCGGCACATCGTCAAGACCCCCGTCTCTACTACCACTCATACTCGTCCCTGGGGTATGCTGAGGCACCTCCTGGGTCGCGGAGGTTGGTTCGGAAGAGAGACCGGTTTCGGGTTCGGGTTCGGATGCGGGCTCGGGTTCAGACTGGGACTCGGGAGGGGGGACGTACACCTTGGGCGGCATAGCTTTGATAATGTAGTAATCGACACCCGCGCTGTTATAAGGCAAAGTAACGACATGCATATCGTTGTTCGCAGGCTGGTCGGGCGGGCATTCACCGCCGAAGATGTAGGTGGAACCGTCGACGATGTTGATGGAGTGCGAGGTGCGAGGCAAAGGGGGGACATTTATCTTCTCCCATGTGCCCTTCATTGCGGCTGGGGTCTTTGGCTTGGGGTTTCGAGCAGGGATAGATGGCACAGAGGGAAGATTCTGAGGGATGGACTGGAAGAGGTCGGTCGTCCGACGGCGGATGGACGTGAATGACTCCATGTCGGCAGGTGGTAGCTGCGACGAAGAGCAGACGAAAGTCGGAAGCGGTGTGACTGACAAAGGAGCGGATGAGGCGATTGACGTGAAGAACACGCCGCTGTCGCCGTATTGGATAAGATCGAGGACGCAGCTCCGGGGGTTGCCTAGAAGTCGTGGAGATGTTCTCTATGAAAGGCGATCGGTCCGGCTGGTGGTTTGAAAGTCAACTAGACTTTAACCGCCGCGTCAATGGAAGACCAGAGCAATGGCAAAGAAGGAGAAGAGGCGAGACGGGATAAAGGGAGACAAATACAGAAGAGCCGAAGGAATATTCGTAAACTCACCGGTCCCTCGTAATTTGACCTCACACGGTAGATGAAATATGCGGTAGTCGATAGTCCCGGCTTGATAGAGTCGACCCAGAGTAAATAGTCTGTACAATGGAGATGGATGGTGGTCGATGGACAATGAACGAATCCGGGCCCTGCCCTGGCTAGACGTTGGATCTTGGTCTCGTCCCCAGGAGGCTGTGCTGTGCCGTCATCGGTGTGGCTTGGTTCCACTGCGCCGCCCGCTGCAGGAGCGTGCTTTGTGGGTCCCATCCGCATAACTGCCTTATGTAAGATTTATGCCAAGAACAGGAGACCCGCCCTACGTCACTTGACCGGGGCTGGTACATCTTGGCGGCGACTCGTCCAACGGTCTCCCTCATGGCATGCATGTCCACGCTGCCGCCGCCGGTCTTCCGGAGGTGCGCGTCAACCGTCCATAGCTCCAGCAAATGTGTGAACCAAACCAGGCTCCAATACGATCCGTATTCAACTAAACTGAACATGATACCAAATTGGCCGAGTTAATAGGGCGTCTCAGGCGTTCGTCAGCCTTATATTCTCTCAGTGCCGTCTCCCTCCAAGACGCCTGCCAGTGCAACATCGTCCACGCCTCATCCAAGACCTCTTCATTCCGCCACATTTAGCCATTCCTTCTGTTCATCTTCTTCGCTCTACTCAGTATGGTACGGCCGAATTCTACATATTTCGCCCATGTAGCCCAAGCTATCCCAGAACCCTACCACCCACCACCGCTTAACCGTCCCAGGGTATCACGACTCCCATCCGCTTTAAACCAACCCCCCGGCCCCACAAAAAAGAGGTCCTCCCTGTGCCTTCAATAAATTGATCGCAAACTCCGTCCCAATACTACCCGTGTTTGATCTCGACCATGGTACAATTACGACAACATCTGTGCCCACATCCGTTCGTGGATACGCAAAGAGTGTCGAATTCCGCATTGTCTTCCATTGAGCAATGGCACTGTTCGTCCTCATGTAAGCACGAATCCTTCCCACCAACGCGGCCATGGCTGGCACTCACGCAGGTCCACATCAAGTTCTCTTCCCTCGTCCGTTTCGGACGGGGCTCGTCCTCCCTCTCATCACCATGGAGCTTCCGCTTCCCAAACTTTGTTGGGAAAGACTGGGACAAGGCATACTCTTCTGCCTGAGCTGGGGTGGCGTGATTGCTTCCCATCCCCACGGGCCTGGTAGGAGGCGGACTGAGAACTACATCCAACGTGTCCGTGATGGGTTCCATGCTCTTCCACTCCGCCATCGTCGTCTTGGCCAAGCCATTTCGCCCGGAGATGTGATCGTCGATGTGGTTGAAGCGTTCAGCCCAGCCATCTAGCCCTTTCTGATGGGTGTCCACTATCCGAGAGCAGAAGCCGCACCAGAATCTCGGTTCCCAATGCCGATCCACACGGCATTTGTCCAGCTCCTCCTCCCCCAGGACCTCACCTCCCGCGCAGTGAGAGGAGTGCAAATGCTGCCTCAACAGCTCGCGGCGGGGGAAGACCTTGCCGCACCTTGTCGTCTCGGGCGATACTGTAGATTGTCCGTCGCACCTCCATACTTCGAGTTGATAATGCTGGCTGTTCTCGTGCCGCTTCCAATCGTTCTTACTGCCAAACTTCTTGTCGCACCCAGGAAACGTGCAGCTGTATGGCTTATCGTGTCTTCTCTGGTGTTTCCTGCGTTTAACAATTAGAAGAATGGTAGCCAAATTCAGGTGCATCGTCTTACCGGAGTTCACACTTCCGCGCAAACCTTTTGGGGCAGATAGGGCAAGTATGCAGCGAGCCTGTGGCTGCTCCGGTTGAGGCGGACAAGTCCCTGCCAGCATGCAATCCAGATTCTTTAACAAATCTCTCAAGCATGCGTTTGGGAACCTTATTTAGTAAGGCCCACAGGGCTTGGTCGTCCATGTCCATCTCACTGGGTAACTTTGTCTCTGTCCGTGTTGCAGCAGGCGCTGCTGGGGCTGAGATGGTACACTTTTCAGACACGCTGAGGGCTGTATCCTCTTGGTTCTCAGACTCGCAGTTTTTCGGGCTAGCAGATGATTGATGTTGTAAATCGCCATCTGAGCTTTCCTCGTCAGCCTCCAATGCTCTAACCTCTTCTTTTGCTTTCTTTGACCCCCAGGACAACATTTCACCGCTGTCTGTGTGATTGCTTTCGCCCGCGTGCTGGCTCGACGAACGGTGCCCAATTGCTGGCTCCTCGGCCACATTCCCAGTGTCGTTCAGGCGAGGTTCTGGTGTATCACCCGTCTCCGTACCCAATGTAAGCTGAGGCTGTGCCGTTGCCATTCTGGATGCTCTCCGACCGGGGCCGGTCCGGGGAGCATGAGGCGGCGATTGACTGACAGTTGATGTACAAAAAGTCACGTCTGGGTTGGGGACCGGGTCAGAAGCAGATTGAGGTTTATCCAACGTTTCGCAAGCCGCTTGGGCCGTGTCCCAAACCGTCAAGGCTGGTTGAGGTGCTTGTAAGTCGGGCGGTGAGCTGGGTTCCCGAGTCGAAACATGTTGCATATGAACGCTCTGCGACCTATGGTCCAGCAAGAGTGCGGAGTTCAACGGTTTGCCAGTCTCAGGAAAACTCGACTCCATGGCGGAGCCAACCCCTTCAAGGTGGACTTGACTAACTGGCTGCGCATCGGGAGTATAAGGGGCAGACCTGGAGAATGTTTAGAGTCGATTGTTGCAGAAACGAAAGAAAAGAAAAAAGAAGGAAAAAAAGGGGGGATTTAGAGAGGTGGGTAAGGGGAAGGTAGAGCTTACGGAACAACAAATCGAATCAGATCCTCATCTGGACTCGGAATCATATTGTGAACACGCTTAAGATGAGAGCGAAAATTATCAGCTCTCGGCCAGAGCTTGTCTTTGCTATGACACTGATCCAGATGGCAGCGATATCGTGGACCTGCGGTGGCCAAGTCGGGGTGCAGGCTTCGCTTGTGGCGATCCAAGTCATTTGGCGTGCTGAAGCCTTCCTGGCGAGGACAACCCGGGACATCGCATTTGTGCGGCTTGCTGTGTCGTTGGCGATGTTTCCTGGTGCCCAGGAGATGTTAGCAAAGCCATGGGAGCTTTGACGCCATGAACGACGGGGTGGGGGTGAGACCCTACGCAAGTTCAGACTTGGTTTTGACGGTTTTCCGACACACGTGGCAGACAAGTTCATTTCGAGGGGCAACATTTTGTACATCCAAGACGGCGGGCCCTGTAGGGTGAGGCCAGCTTTCGCCGTACATGTTCATATCGGGGGGTAAGGGGTGCGGGGACAGGCCCGCAAACGGGTTAAAGTCCACCATCTGGCCCGCGATGCTCTGGCTGTCCTGGCTCCGGTCCATACCCTCAAAGAGGGATAGATTCTCGCGCGTCTCGTAGCCCGAGTCAGACGGCACAGGTACCGGAGGCAGGGTGTCGTATTCAGAGGGACCGGTACTTTGCCATCCGGAGAGAGACGAAGCTACTGCCCCGGGGGAGGCAACAGATCCGAGCCTCTGGCGGCCATGTTGGCTCTCCGGAATGACACCTCTGGGCACCCAAGGGTCGGCGTCGGCAGGAGCTTGATAGAAATTGAACAGGTTGTATGCCGGGGGCCAATTGTAGACAGGCGCATCAAGGTTGCTTAGAGGCGGTCTCTCCTCCCCCGGCGACTCCATAACGGAGAGAGGGCGGCTTCGGGACTTGAAGTAGGCCTCCATGTGCAGATATCGAAGAAACGTGTCTATGGAGGTGAGGTTGGTAGACACGAAAGTATCTCAATGAAGGCGGTGTGTCATGGGCAGGGCAGAGGCTAAGCTAATGCCCTGTCAGGAGGTGCGGGAAAAGGGGCCACACGGGAACCGGGGCATAGAAACTCCTTCGTTACAGATTTTCTGCGATGGAAGCTGTTGGGTTTTTGGCACAGTACGACAGAACCAAGAGCCAGGGAGTCGCTATATGAGCGAAGCTGCTTTCGTGAGGCGCGGGGAATAAAGGAGCCAAAGCCGAGTCCTCGAGTCCTTGAGCTTGAGTCCTCGAAGTCTCGAAAAGCTCTTGATAGGCGGAGCACAGTTGAGTTTCGAAGCAGATAACTGACTAGGAGAGACGGTAATAGACGTCCTAATTTTCCGTCTCTGACAGGAACATGGGTACGGAAGAGTGAGGCTTGGCGAGAGGGGACGAGGAAGGAATGCGGCCTAAGAGGTAGCGGCTGAGAATAGAAGAACGTCGAGTCGAGTTTGTCAATGATTATCAGGTAGATTTGGCGAAGGACCAGTTGGACCGGCGGTCCTGGCAGGCTGAAGTTCTAGTAAGCGACAAAAGAGAGAGGCGATGATGGTTTTGCGTGAAATGTGTGGGCGAGTCCGCGTCTGCGTTTGTGCCGTGTCTCTTGTCGTCAATATCCCGGACGACGAAACATGAAAACCGCGTATAAGAGCAGGAAATTCACTCTAGCCGCGCTATGGGATGGTCAGAATAAAGCGGTGGGCGGGTATTGGCCCTAACATGAGACAAATTCCCAGCCTCGACGGGTGGTGTCTTCCTCTGTTGGGTCAGGGTCATCCCCTCCCATCTGTTCATTTTGTTCCTCTTGCAGGATTTCGGTGAGGGCAACTGCGATGAAAGAGGTCGACGTCTCTGTTCGAAGCCAATCAAAGACGAGGATCCATGACACCGAATGTTAGGCAACCAATGTGGAGCCAAGTAACCGAAGGCAACCGCACCTGTACTACCCGTATTACTAAGACACATCTGACTAGAGGGGTCATAAAAGGCGGGGTTATCCGCTCGGTCCAGCACGACCATTCGCTGTCGGGGTGCCAGAAAAGGTTAAGGCATTACCGTAAAAACTCACAAAATTCGACTTTGAGCTAACGACTTGGCGCCCCATTTTACCCCATCTTTCAGGAATTTCAGCCAATGTACGATGGTCCTTTTCATGGGGGATATGACCTGACGTAACTCACAGCGCGGTGTGATTGGTAACGTCTAGATTAAACTACTAGGACCAGTGCTAACGTGGTTTAGCTCAAAGTCGGATTTTGTGAGTTTTTACGGTACTACGAAACACCACAACGTGAAATACGGAAAAAGGTTATCTGTGATTAGGACAAGTTGTTGATATAATACAGCGGGATGCAGAGTCGATTCCATAGTACCCCAGAGCAGTTATTTCTTATATACCTAGGTATATATGTGTACAACGTACAGATCTGGGTTGGTTGCTGGGCATGTACACTAGGTACACGATTTGAGACCCGACCCACTCGTCACCGGCCTCAGATGTACCTAGGTACATTACCACGACGGGCCGGCCCTTGTTGATCAACTCGTAAAATAGCGTCAGTCCCATCACTTGCTCCTGACAACAATCCCCAATCATCCTCATGCCGTATATCGGCCCCAGGGCGCAGGCCAGTCACCTCAAGGCCTCCCACGCAGAAGAATGAGCAGAACGGATTAGGAGAGCTTACCGTCCGACTGTCGCGTAGCGTCTTTCCCATCGACGGCGCTCATGCTGGGCTCCATAGGCAGGCACAAAGCCGTTTGGACTGCCCCTATGTATTCACTCGTCACAGTCAACTCGTCCATCATTCCTGGAGCAGGCCATGGTTCGGATGTCATCGACAGATTCAACCCCCGGGGCCACCAAGCGAACAGGCTAGGCCAAGCCATTCCGCGAATGAATGCACCTTGGGCTGCAAAGATATTTCGAGTCGTCCCCCCCTCGTCAACCACACTTGCAACACCGGGCGAGGCATTGACCGTTAGAGGAAGAGGTTTACACCAACCAAGTGGCCTTGGTCGAACGTGAACTATGGTCTCTCTCAATGTTTTCGGTCCTTGCGGCGCAGACAACACACCAAGCAGATCGACCCTAATCTGATCAACCGTGAAACGTACTTCCGGTGACAGAGGCGGTCACGTCCCACGTTCACCTATCCCATTGTTTGCTTCCCTGGCAGCCACAATGTGCCCCTGTCAGAACTATCGCCGTGCCACCATCAACTGGGCAGTGGCTCCAATCCAATCCGGGTTATCTCGGCGGCGGCATCAATTCCGGAACATCCTCATCCTGTCTGTCTCAGCTACGAGCGTCCGGTACTGTTGGTTTGGTCCTGTCAAGAGCCTGTCCTGCAAACCATTCGTTCCTATGGGCTGGGATCCTATGCAGGTGTGCTGTTTGCTTACAACGTACGCGCGATTGTCCTCGCAGCACTATACTCGACATGCGTATTTCTTCCACATTGGGTGGCTCGTTACTTACGTACAGTATGGTATACCGTTGCGCCCCAAATACGTGCCGAGATGAGCCTTTGTTCGCATTTACCTTTTTTCCCGGTGCTTGCACTTCAAACGATCTTCTACAACTATCAATTCAGGACACGGATCTCTCGGCGTTGCTACAGGCTCCCTAGTGGAATCATTACTGGATATGAGTTGAGACAAAGAAAATTTTCGCATGGATATCCACCAGGCCAACTTCTCCAGACAGCCTGGGAAGCACCCGTTCCAAAAGCCAATCTCCTGGGACAACCTGGAGGTAAGAAGGTGAAACGGGCTTCGAATCAGGGTTTTCAAGCGCTTCCCCAGAAATAGATCAGAGAGGACAACGCACAGTTTGAATGTCATCTGCCGTGCACCCGCGTTCAAGCGCGTCAATAGCTGCGCTCGGCTTCTTACATACACGCAAGCCAACTAGGCTCAATAACCCGCCCCCTGTCACCCGGTATGCATCTTCTTCATTCCGAGCAATCATGCTGCACCGACACCATGGCGTGCTTCTGCTTCTTCGGCAGTCGTTGGGTTGGGTCTGGGTCGTATTCAGCAATTCCAGCGACACAAATCGTATTCCTGCGCATCCACAATCTGCCGTGCGTAGATTCCGCACTGCGAGCTCTACGTCCCACATTGTCCTGGCGTTTCTAGGCTCATGGCCCCCTTCTGATGAGCTTGAGCAATGTACTTACGTTGTACTGCCGGGCCCTGGTCGACTGAACAGCCATGTGCCGACGTGGGGCATCTTACGCAACCCCCACGTCTTGCATACATGAAGCATGAAGCGTATACGAAAATATGGAGAGAGCAAGACGTCTCTGAGTACCTACATCGGCGACTGTCATGTCTAGAAGGGCCGACATACGCCACTATCAGACGATAACGTGTCTCGTCAGGACAGCTCTGTAGCTAGAAAACGACCGTCACAATGGCCGCAGTCCTGGCTCCCGTTTCTGGCCAGTTGCAGCATCAGGGAGGAGCAGAATTCAGGATGGACAACGCAGGGTTTCCCATGGGCACATACAGACCCCAGACGTTCCTGCTATAAAAGGCACGGCTATTTCATACCATGGGCCAGAAGAAATCCCTTCATTGAATCCAGTTTTACGACATCGTCACACATCGTCACAATCCTCGCCGTGACAAGAGCCGCGAAACCCCCACTTCGAGAGATCCATAGGGCTTGACAAGACGTCATCACAGGACGGTACGTTGGGCGGATCAGACAACACATATCGGGTAGCTTGAGTTGCTCGCTGCGATCACGATGACTGATATGATTTGAACCGCAAAGAACATCAAAAAAAAAACACATTCCCAATGTGCGATTGGGAGGAGTTCCTCTTCACCTGCAGCCACTCTACGGTGCGGCTCAAGGCCTACTGCCACTTTGCGCGCAACGACCCCAACCACCAATGTTTCGGCGTAAAAGTCCTTCGAAAATCGTGGCAACAAGCGATTCCTTGCGAGCAGTGCATGCGATGGCATGAAACCAGCCAGCAACCATTCGGCCAGTCTCAGCTTCTCCGAGCTGGGAACCATGCCGGCCGGCAATAAACGGGGAAACGGGGAAAGGGGGGGATCGTCTCCCTAAGCCGTTCGGATCTTCCCGTGGACCGAGCCGGGAAACCCCACGCCGTTCCACATCGTCTGGACGGCACTGGCTTCTCACAACGTTCAAGCGATTCAGCCGGTCTTTGGCTGTGTATCATCAGCGAGCGAATCTAGTGGTATAAGAGGAGGAACACGTAATGATAATGGGTGGCATTGATATGATATCAGACGGTATGGGGAGCACCACTGCTGGTCGCGTCGATGAGGGTAACGCTACGCTGGTCTGGGGTAGGACGAGGACGAGGAAATGAAAAGGCGTCATGGGCCCAGAATCGAACTTGGCCTTTTTCTTTTTCTTTTTTATTATTATTATTTGGGTTAGGCAAGCTTCTTTCGTTCCGCCGGGAGAGGGACATCGGATGGAGATGTCCCTCCCTGGCTCTAGATACCATCCGGTCCTTTAAGCATGTGAGTTACGCATTGATCAGCTGTTTTTCTTGGTCCTTGCGAGACATTGATAGGTAGATGCAAGGTGAAATAAAAAAAAACATGCGTTGTCCATTATGCAACGTTCGTCATATCAACAATCGGCGGGTGGTTCCGTCCCTTTCCAAAGACTCTACGCGGGGAATATGACCATCCTATCAAGTGGCATCGCAGTGAGCCACAAGGTCCAACACCGGGCGGTTGACCACAACCTCCCTCTTGTCTGTACTTTTTGGACGTCCTGACGTGTGCACGTCGCCGGTGGTGTCGCTAGGCAGACGTGTCGTCGTCGTCGTCGTCGTCCCACGGCTGTCGCTCCAGACTTGCCCAGTCCCATCACCACCTCCATTCATGGTGGGTGGAAATGTGTTCCCTGTTCCTGGCCGCCCGTATCCGAGATGCTTGTCTTGTGGTTCTGAGGACTATATTCCTCCCCCACTTCTTTCCTGAGGGGGTGCCACGAAGGTAGCCTGGTGTGCGATTCTAATTCCTGGGGTGGTTGGTCTGGCGCGTAACAGACTCTCGAGGCCGAGTTTTGTGGCACATGCCGATTTCGTGCATGGTGTCTGAAGCAGGAATGACCTCGAAGAGAGTGATGGCAGGCTTTCACGCCACTCCAGGGAGGTCTGAGCCCACTGAGATAAGTTTTGCTCTAGCCCATGAGCGCGCCGCATTCTCGATACGTCGTCTCACTGTCCCATGTCTCCCGTTTCTTCTCCTTCCCTCCTTATTTTCTCCCGATTCCCGCAACGGAATCCCACGGACTCCATGTTTTCAGCTAGAGATGGGCCTGGAAATGGAGCAACGAAAAAAAAGGAAAAAGGAGCAGATTTTTTTCGTTTCTCTTCTATGTCTAGACCCACTCATGCATTTCGTGCGTTTCCGACTCAGCACCGGGGAACATCCCCGCGAAGCTAGAGCAGAGGGGGAACCGGGAGTGTGATAAGAGACGTAATTTGTGCGCTGCATCTGAGGTTGCACAAAGCTAGTAGACGGCCGTCACCTGGGATGTGTTGCACGCTCCCCGTTCCTCTGTCTCACCACCCGCGCTCTGGAGGGGGCCCCTGCGGGACTGTGCGCCCGCGGAGAGCTGTGCCGGTTGCCGGCATGACATTGGGCCATGTTTTCTTGCGTCAGAACCCCGCGGGGAGGTGGTTCTGGGGCGCAAAGGGAAACTCTCCGCGCGGATGCATGTGCACGGCGGTTATTGGCCCGCTCGAAAGTCCCCGAGACAGCTGCAAAGGATGTTTGTTCGATCAATCAAGGCATCCTGATGAGTTCGTTTTCACGCATATCCATACCATATACCGTGACTTGCCCGGCCGTGGAGCCCGGGTCGGGGTTCTAGGATATTAGCAGCCTTCTAGCAGTAGGACCACCCGGGCCTGGGACGTCTGGACCAGGAACCGGAGGAAAAACAGAGACGAAAAGCGGGGATCTGAGGCGCGCGGATGCGGAACGAGATCATGCACGAGACTGGTTACGTTCGGCTGAGACAGTCCGTATCCCGAGAATACCTGCATGTGATAAAAGGTTGGAACTTTACTGTTGCGGGTCTCTGCACCAGACGAGGAAGACGAAGACACGGCATTCAAGTCATACGCACAGACATCTCCTTGATACTGACTGTAGTTTTACCCTTTCCAGTGGATAGCAACAGACGACAACGGGAGCTGCGCGGATGGGAGGCCGCAGGAAGACAATGTCATTCATTTATCTCCTTGTTCGACCGGGCCACCGCATCGAGTCTGACTTTCTCCATACACGATGTTCATAAGACAAAAACATAGTCATTCGCGCCGAAGTAGAGTTGAAGCGTTGGACCCAGATTCATCTCGCATCATTTACCGTGTCTCTCCTAGTCGGTGTTCGTTGCGCCGACTACACGTCCCACGACGTTGTAACGTTTGGAGAAGAAGGTAATCCAGTCGTTGAGGACGCCCTTCTCCTTGTCGTCGAGATCTTGCCACTCGGGCCGTACGTCGGCGACGTTGGTTGATGTCTTGCCCAGGGCGCGGGAGGCATCCTTGCCGGCGAACACTAGCAGTTCCAAACGGGTTAGAAGAGGGAAAGACCCGGTAGTTGGTTCTGGGACGGACAAAGATTCCCCAAAGGGAGGCCGCATGTGTCCTGCATCCACGTCCACTGGGACGCCGAATGCTGGGTCGTGCGGCAGGAGCCAGTCACGAGAATGGGTTCAGATGCGTACCGTGATAGGATCCGCCTGGCTGGTAGGCTTGGTTTCCGGTCACATCATAGACAATGCCCTGTAAAGAAGATTGGCGTGAGCAATTATGCTCATGAGAGACCGGGAAGGAGACATGACATGTTCGACAACCATACCTTGATGGCGACATAGCTTTTCCCACCATTCGTTCCTATTGCCGTCATTAGCCAGGTCCCAAGCATTGCTCAACGTCGCGTGTGACAGAGGGAAGGGGCTGGACAAGCTTGTTGAAACCAGTCACCGTTCTCACTTGCTCCTGACGTGAAGTGGAGAGAGCCCGGATACCATGGGGAGTGTCCACGCCTCGGGACACGAAAACCTACCGTCTGCGGCCGCAAGTTCCTCCTTGGTGATGGGATCGTCCTTGGGGGGGTTGAGTTGGACGGGGACTTTGGGCTCAAACTTTCCGGCCATGTTTCCAATGTGATGAGACGCGCGAGGCGAGGGTGGGAGGCAGTTGAGAGCAGGAGAGGCGGCAAAGCAAAGAGGAAACGTCGCTCTGATAAGACGTGGCAATTATCGGTAGGTCTCTTGTCTTGTCTTGTTCCTTTTGCTTTATTGATCCGTTCTTCTGACTTTGGTGTTCTCGTAAGTACGAAATAGTTTGGTTGTCCGTTGTTCTGGACTATCTGAGGCTTTTCATTGGGTGTGTCCGGGACATTTGACACTCGACGCCAAAGGCGTGACAAGCCGAAATCGCGGGGCATCAATCGCGGCTCATGGATTCGTCCGATGGACCTCGGACTTAAGGTGGTGGAGGGTTTTGATTGGCTAAAATGGGAATAACGGACCCACTGTACAGCGGTTTTCCCCTGTGATAATTCTCGACTAGGAGAGCTTTGACGTCGTCCAACGAAAATCAAGGAAAATCAATTCTTTGTATTATTCCATACTTCCTTCCTACCTATGTACCAACAGCTTCACCATCTTCTCCAGGCTATTCGCGACATACTCGACTGAACAAACACAACAGAATTCTTTCATCTGTACACATCTCCAAATACTCCCGTTTTCGATCCCATCACGCCCCCTTCGAATGCGCTGGCCACGATGCCAATGACGCACCTCTCCTCGCTTCGCGCTCTGAACCGAGCTCGGGTTTCCGTCCGTCTTCTTCCAACCAAAACAGGGCACTTGAATCTCGTCTCTCAAACTTCGCTCCGAACGACACGGCCATGGATTGTCACTGTGACATTACATCCTCACCATGTCCGCCCACAATCCACATCCAACAAGCCTCAAGATAGCTCCGGAAAACCCAACATTAAACACGCCCCGCTGCCCACACCATGGCAGTTGCTTCGTCGCTCCCTTTCGTTCCGTGGGATATTATCCTCATTGACTCCCAGTGGGATCAAGAAGCTCTACCGCCAAAGCCCCCTGGAGCTTGTGTCGGCCCTCGCGATGTATGCTCTCTCTCCCCTCCCGAGCTCCCCAGCCTCCCCGTGATTCCACTCGCCTTTGCTGACGTTCCATTTGTGGCTAGTCTGGCCGGCCTTGTAGCCATATCGGCATACATCGTCAACGTCTGCGTGAACTACTTCTTTGCGCCTCAGTTTACCCGATATCCTCCCGTCATCGCCAAGTCTCTTCGCCGCGCCCTTTATTATACCAACATGCAGCCGGAACCCCAGTTGGCCAGGAAATGGTACAAGAAGGCGCTGGAGCAGTGCGATGAACTGGGTCTCGACCCATTCTCAGACGAGGTTCTGGGTATCAGGATTCAGACAGCTGCTTGGCTCGAGAAGATTGGCAACTACCAGGGCGCCATCACCATCTTGGAATCGGTGAGCAAGGACTGTACCAAATGGATCAGCACCATGGAGGAGGCCATGGCGGATGGCACCGTCCACAAGTCGGGGAAGGTGCCCCCAGTGAAAAAGGATAACGATGACGATCAGGACGACGACGAATCCGTTCCGGAGAACCTATGGCGAAAGCGCAACCGCCTGCTCGCCAAGGCCGTGGGCACGAACACGAAGCTCGGTGAGCTCTATGCCGACGATCACGTCAACGATTCCGACAACGCCCAGGCTCGCCTGACGTGGGCCGTCGAGACCGCCTTGTCCGAGGCAAGGCGGCGCTCCACCGAGGGCGTCAAGCCGGAGGAGGGAAGCTGGCTCTCGCCCGAGGAGTTTGGCGGGGCCATGGAGTCGCTGGCAAAGCACTACGAGTCCAAGTCTCAGTTCCACCTTGCCGTGCCCTTGTACTTCCAGGCCCTGCGGCTCTGCCAGAGTCCCTGCCACAGGTCCACTATCATGAACAACCTGGCCGCCTCCTTCGCCCAGCACCCCGTGTTAGGCTCCTCGGAACCGATCCCCCACGCCCCAGCTATAGCGAATGCGATCAACGCGTCGGGGATGCCGACCACGCGCGAAGGCTTCCTCGAGGCGGCCTGGAACTGGGCCCGCAACGCCAAAAACCACGCCAAGGATGTGGAGTCGAGTGAGAGGACCCCCGAATGTGACGAAGCCTGCGCCGTTGCGCTGTCCAACATGGGGGACATCGCGGCCATGCAGGGAAAGGTCGCGGAAGCGCGCCGTCGGTTCCAGCAATGCATCGAACTGAGCCGCAAGATTGATTTTGGGCAAGGCATCAAGCAGGCAGAAGCCGGCTTACGGAATCTCCAAGCGACCAGCGACGCGTAGAATCCATCGCCCTCTGCACGTCGATAAACTGTTTATTTATCTCACCTACTGGAGATTGCGAGTGTACGAATATGGATCAGTGGCTGTCGTCTTTGATGGGCTACCTCAGCCCTAAAAGCCGTTGGCCGCCGGTTGCCTGCCCTCCGAGGCGTAATAATGCATGCTAAACCGAAGCCAGGCACTCAGACTTCGGCGACTAGACGACACGTTCGAGGTTGTATCGATAGGTGCCGGTCGCCGGTCGACAATGCAGTTAGAAGAACTGACCGAAAGGCACACGTAAACGGCCTCCCAAACGCTCAGCAAGCAGTTGATTACTACCGGTTTCACCCCATAGAAGGAGAGCTCTGGGAAAAGCAAACGGTGCTGGACTGAATCACAGGCTATATATATCGGTGTCTACCGCCTGAGACCACCCCGTCTCGGCGTCTTTGGGAATACACTTCTTTCAGTCACCATTCTTTATGCAACGGCCCTTGTAGTAACGTCATGGTTCTCAGACTGCCAGCACATGCAATGTACTTGGGAACTGCGAAGGAGTCATCACTCAGCCCGTAGGCATCGGGACAGCAAGAACCTACGCCGCATGTCGCGCTCTAAATCGCCACCTCCGGGATGAGACTAATTTCTTCTACACAAACGTCACGACGAGAGAAGCCTCAACCTTCCTCGTGCTAGCACAAAAAAATGGCCAGTGGGTTCTGAATGTCGCATCCAAGAACGCCCGAGCTGTCGCTCTGGGATAAACCGCATCGTCTCAATATGCTTTACACGCGCATATTCCCTTCATGACGCCCGGTAAACGTCTCGTTGCGTAAGACGTCGAGATAAGGGATGGTCCGTCCCACACCAAGTTAGCTCCCGCAATCGAAGATGACGGGCCAAGACAAAGAGTATTCTTCTATTCGCGCCTTCGCAGAGCACCGACAAACCCACGGGGGACAGACAAACTCGGCTCCGACCACATTAATGCTAGGCAATGGAGAATGGAAAGGGGGGGTTCAATGGCGTCTCTACACATGCAGATCCGGGAGCCGCCTCGTTAGGCTCACTCCCTTTGGAGGGGCGTCCACCGTCTGTGGGGGCCGCAAATTTGAACCTACAGTTTTGCGAGAGCGCAGCGAAAAGGCCTCCCAAATGTCGGGATTTACGCATGGTGACATCCCTGCTTTTCATCCGCCCACGCCCCCATCTGCCGACTACACGGCTCCGGTGCGACCCGCTTGACGCAAATGCCGGACCTCCCAATCTGTATGTTATGCCGCTTTTCAGCCTGTCCCATCTGCTTCGGCGTAGACAGGTACGACGGCCGCTTTTCGAGTCGAAAGTTGCGCGAATCCCTGCTTTTGATTTCAAATCACGGGCGACACGATACAGTCTAGAATTTTGAGGTTTGCAGGGGTCAAGTCGCTTGCAGACAGTACATCTGCTGCCTACGTTTGGACCGGAAGAGTGAGAGAAAGCGAGCGTCCTTGAACTGATTCTTACGTGTCTCTTCCGTAACGACTTGCTCATTTAGACATTGCGTTATCCTGAAAGTAATCACCGACTTGTTGAAAGTCGCGCGCTATTGCGCTTCGCCGGGCCGCTGTCATATCAACAGGTACGGCTGGTTAATATGGTTGGCATAACCCCTCCCTCGTTGCATTCTGGTCATCTAAACAGCTTTCTGTGAACTACGACAACAGACACAGTATACCTTCATCACGTTCGTCTGGAATCATGCCTCGTACGCATTAGGAGCGACGGGATATGACCTCATCGCTAACATGACGCTTGACCTAAGCCCTGCTATTGCATACAGTCTGTTCTGCAAGGTGTCTATTGGATAAATACGAGATAAATACGACGCCGTTCAACGTGATCGGGCTACGACATCTGAGATGTCCAGGCTTTCGAATTTATGACTCTGAGCGGTGAAAGGGCCCAATGGACTTGGACCCGGTGTTCCCCTGGACGGGGCCCTTCGTTGCATATGCATGCACTATGCCCCGGTTCCAACCGGCCAGTCGAAAACGACGGTGTAAGGGGCGGGGGGTTCATTTCGTCCAGCCAGAACCGCAACTCTGGCCGCTTCTTTGGCCTAGGGGTTCTTCCCGATGCGACCATTCCAGCTACGGGATGCCCCGTCCAGTCGTGCGAAGAAACAAAACCCCCCTGAGCTAGCGTAAGGCTGTCGTAATGCAAGTGAGAAGAAGGTGAGTTCTTCCTTGGCTATCTGCCTCGTCTGTGATTTCATGCATCTCTCATTCCCGTGTTGACCGGTCGTGGTTGGCAAGCGATGGGGGGTGCAACCGTTCTTCTCCCACCCGTCAGCCGTCACATACCATCGGCGTGGGATAGCGAGCTGAACCCAGGCTCAAGAGGGTGTAGGGGTCGTGTTCTCGCCATTGTACTACCCTGGAGAGGCGGAGGGTCAGGCACAGCCAGATCGGAATCGACATATCATCCTTTTCCGCCTTTCATGTGGGGACGGTCAGTCTGATATATTTAGGCTGCTACCATCCTGTTGACCGAGTCACATATTGTATTCCTATCCATCACTCTCTGCCCTCAGACTCCGGCGCGCCAAATCATAAACATCGAGTATCAGGACGCAAAAGAAGATCAACTTCACAGACACTCAGCTTTGCATGACGAAACGATATACCGTTGAGATGGGAGACGTCAGCGATTTCTCGGAATCCGATTCGTCGTACTATTACTACGACGAGAGCAATTTCCAACAGGACGTCACCAGCCCCATATCATCATCACATGTGAGTTGAGACGCCGTTGCAAAGCGCCTTGAGTTCCATTATTGCAGGGAACGGCTGCGTCCAGCGGCAAGGTGGCAGAATGACGCGCGCTGACTGTTATGAGTCTCAGTTTGACACGACATTCCATTCGGATGCGGACGCATTGATGGCGAGCCTGAGATTTTACCCCGGCTCTACGAGTTCAATACGAGAATCACACTCCCCGCAACCTCCCACACCGTCCGAACAGTCGGGGCCGTTGAGGCAGCTTGCCCACAGATTGCAAGACTCGCCGAGGTCTACGCCAGAAAGCAAGCCAGCGCCGAAAAAGAAACGGGAGAATCGCTACAAGAACGCACCGCCGTCGGTGCTCTCGGTACGTCTGTCTGGCGTCGTGGATTCTGGCCCTCATCTGTCCCCGGAGAAACTACCAGGGAGGAGAAGAGGAATGGAACAGGAGAAGAAAGCTCCTTGGGTTTACTCAGATGTCTAACTCTTTTCGCAGCGACGACGAGAGCAAAATCGAGCCTCACAGCGCGCGTACCGCGAGAGAAAGGATCAGCGAATCAAGGACCTCGAAGAGATGCTCTCGGAGCAAGAACGGAGAAATATTGCGTTAGGCCAGGCCTACTCCGCCCTCTATGCACAGTACATGGGCCTCCGCGCCGCCCACGACGGGATCCAGCCGCCGATGCCCATGTACGACATGTCGACGACACTGGTAGACGCCGGGCTTGCTTCGACCGGAGGCTCTGTGCTGGAGGGCCACTCGGATGCGTTCCTGTTCCAAAATATGCCCGGATATACAGGTTGATGGCGATACCTGAGTCGGCCCGGCAAAGCCATATAGACATTTTGTCGACACGATGTAGAGGCGTTGTTCGGTTGCCGCCTCTGTGCTCACGGTGACGGCAGGAAGATGATGAGCCGCGATGTGGTCAAGCCAAAGCCAAAACTACCAGCTGGCTCTGGTACTTGTCCTGGGTTCTTCGCGGCACGACGGGGTACGTGAGGCCTATGTGGCACCGTCTTACGTACAGTCGCAATGCGAAGATACCGACGCGTTCTGAACAACCCGCCATAGGATACGATACGCCTTGGTGGTTAAAAGCCGTTCAAAACCTGCGGAGCCACCTAGAAGAATATTGGCATATCCAGCATGTTTCACGACATGGGATGGATGGGGCTGACTGTGCCGTATTGGCCACCCCGCCATGAGTCTGGGGATGGCTATACGTGATGATTGACGTCGTGGATATCCAAGTTGTATGTTAGCATTACCACCTTAACAAGCACGCTTGTTCTTCCTCTTTGATGTTGGAACCTGCTATAGATTTTAGCCACCTACATAAATATGCAATGTATCCTTGTCCGAGTATACATATGACAACATGGTGAACACAATGGCGTCGGGATGGCGGTCGTCGTCGCAGAGCGACTCGGTCCTTCTCCAGGACTACCTTAAGAGACAGGATAACAATTGGGTCTTTTCAGGAAGCTGAGCAAGAAAGGGTATGTATCGGGAAGATCCATACCTCCGTTGTGAAGCCCGGGGATCCCGGGGCGTCCCGGTCCTCATCGTCAGGGGCTGGCAGGTCAGGTGACCGGTAGCTGTTTAAGTGAATTCACTGCCACTCAAGTACAGTACCTACTGGAAGGCAGCAATGCCTGAAACCTTCAACTCCAGTCCCTCGATTGGGAATATGTCTTTCTCGTGATTTGACTCGTATCTTGGCAGGGCGAGAGTCATATTGCCAAGATGACACCGACAATCGGACCCGGTTCCGGTTCCTCCCCGGAAGTGCCAAAATGGTCACGTGTAGCTACTTTCCCGCTGCATCCTACCTCGTAGAAGATGATGGAAGCTAGGTAGCCACTGACAGAGGATGAGAGAGGAGGCGGTAGAAGTGGGCCCCCTGGAAGGCGATCAGGGGCGGGAGCAGACGTGGTACGCTGAGCTGGCGGCTCTTTCAACTTGAGCTGTCGAAATTGCATCATTGCCATCGATAGCAAAGTGAACGTGAACCTTCATTTGTTTATTCGTACATCGGATCAATTGGCGTCTAGGTCAATAAACAAAAGTGCAGACAAACGCAGGCACGATGCAGGCAGACTCCCATGCCACTCGTCAAGGTTCCAGGCATCCCCGTTCCCACCTCTCGTGTAACAAGGGTCAATTGGTAGGCAGGTACCTCCCCAGGCGGGTGAATCCGCAAAGGGTACGATGTACCGGGCTAGCGGCGCAGGGTGTCCGTGTACGTTGTACCCACTACCCCGCATTCTTTGCCACGAGCTAGGTACGAGCTGAAGCCGATCTGGTACCTTCATGGCTTGAGGTGGAGCCATTTGCGTCACCTGCTCCCTCAGTCAAGACCGAGAAGTTTCCACTACCTGCCAGTACATACAGGACAGTACCTACCGGTATGTCGGACTGAGTCTCCCCACAGACTCTGTTGCTAGTGTATAGAGTATGAGCATCAATTGATGAGGTCGTTTGCTCAGAGATTGGGCGGGGAGTTTGGAATGAGGAATTGGTACCGTAAAACGCAAATTAAGCAAATGGTAGACAAAGAAAGAAAAACCGGGATTCGTACTGGGTAAATGCGACATGTTGGTTAAGGCTACGTACGAATACTCCTGCAGAGTGGGGAAAGGAGGTCTGGGCCGATAAAGGACAAGGTTAGGACCACCGCGTCACCCAGTCGCACCACAAACAGCTTCGTTGCGTGAGGTCACGCGATCGCCGCCTCTCGTCTCGTCAGTCTGCCCCTACGTTGTAGACGCTGAATAGTTCTCTGTACCTAAACAGGTAGGTACTTCGAAGCATCTCGTCACATCGAGATGGACTACGGAGTACCTACCGCCTCCCCTCCCGCACTCCTTATGCATTGTTTCGGCAACGTACCCGGTGACTGCGCGATGTGATAGGTTGCGGATCACCAGTCTTTCACCATCTCACCTCCCGGTTCCCCTTTAAAAGCCCCTAGGCTAGCTGCCTCCTCCCAGAAGTTCCCACTAACCATCTCCATCTCGCCCATCTTGTCATCGTATACATACCCCCAATCTACACTTATAGTGTCTATCAGTCTAGTCGGTTCCCCTCCTCTCCCATATTTAACCGCTCCTCCTTCGATTCTTAACGCTCTGTCCCTCATCCCTTCATCCATTCATCACTTCATACTACTACACCATCTCGACCAGCCTCCACAACAAGTGCAAACAGACCAATACAACTCCCTTATATCAACCACAACCACCAATTCTCTACCAGCTCGCACCTATTCTACAAGTTGAAACCATCCTCTCTGTTTCGACTCTCACATTCCCAACTCGACCCCCCAACAGCCTCAGACAGAAACAGTGAGTCTTCCCCTCAGTTATGGGTGCCTCGGGAGAAGTGAGCACTTGGCCTACTTACCCCCGCACCTGAAACCCATCGCCACCTTACACCATTGTGTCACCTGGCATTGATCGTCCCCTCCTGCTGTCCATCCTCTACTCCATTCCCTCGCAACTGCACTTGTATGCCGTTGATCGTCATGGGATCTAAGCATTCCAATGTTGGTCCCGGTGTCGCCGACCCTTGTCAGTCTTACCGATGGGTTGAATCTTCCAGCTGACGCTTGCGATTTCTCCTTTTGCAGTGACTCGCTCGCACAAGTACAACAACCGTGACCACGCCGGCCTGGCCGACGGCACGGCCGCTCCCCAAGAGTATCTCCCACGCTACTTTGGCAAGTCTGGCTTTGAGGGTACCGACCCCAAGAAAATCAAGAAGCAAGGCGGCGGACGGGGCAATTGGTAAGAAATTCCCACTCATTGACGGTTCCATCCCAGAATTCGCATGTCATAATAAAGGCACGGGCCCAGCTAACACCATTTTTTCTCCATCACAGGGGTGCCATTGGCGAAGAGGTTTTCGACGAAGAAGATGACTTTAGCTTTGCCAAACCTCGTCGCCGCTCCAACAGCAGTACCTTCGCTCACCACATCCGCGAGTTCAAAACCAAGTTCGACGTGAACGAACCAGAGCCGGTGTTCGAAGAGTCCATCCACGGTCCTCACGAGGAGGAATCCGGTGAGGACATCTCCAAGACGGAGACGTCCGAAAGTGGCCGCTCGTCTGATGACGAGAAACATATCAACAAATAATTCACATGTACCTTTGCATATGTGAGCGCGGGACCTTGGGAGGCTGGTCGGCGGGCCAGTCGTGTGTTTACTACGATTTCACCATGATATCACTAGCGGAAGAGCAATGAGTGCTCGGTCTCGCGGTGGTGATGTATTTGCTACGAGGGATTGGCCGGCGGCTTTCGCATTTCTCGGCCAAGTTGGTTTTCGGGTTTGGCTCTGCACTGGAAAATGACCAGCCTGGTGATGGATATCAGGGACGCGCTCACGATCTCGACGACGACATTTCGCATTTTTGGTGGTTTTTGTATTATTTAAACTTACTTCAGACATGAAAAGGCACACAATATTTTTATTGACCTGTCCTGTGTATCAGAAACGCTTTTCTCCGGAAGAAACACGGCGCCTAAGTGAATGTGATTCTTGGGTACGTTCATCAGACCGGCTCCAGCCTCCGTTTCGACAATGACAATGATTGGCCTGGAACTGTTCTGGTGGTGGTGATAATGACAATACCGGCATCATTGAAGCAGTACACGCCGTCGAGGACTGGAAAAAGAACACCAACGAGTCGAGCAATTGGACAACCTCGAGAGGCGTCCTACTTATGGAGCAAGTAATAATCAACACTTAAAATTGATTTGCGTTCAAATGCCACATACGCCTTCTCTTCGACCCAACTCTCCATCAGAAGAAGCAGTCTGTTTTCCGGTTGTTTTCCGCGATGCTGAAGCAAGACGACACTGAATATAAACGAGTCGCCGAAACGGACTGTCTAGAGACGGCTGACGAACAAAAGGTCGAAGCCATTCGGGGAGACTTAGGCGGACGCTATATCCCCGAGTCACATCGATTTGCGGATTGTCCTGCAAATATAATCGACGGCTCTGTATGCTTGGTGTTTGAGTGGTGAATATCTTCGGAGGGATGTGATTCATGGACTTAGGAATATGCCAAGGCGGGTCAGGGGTGTGATGTTAATTCGGTGTCTTCACCTCTACGAAGTAGTCTTCACCTCTACGAAGTAGTCTTCACAGCGTGATGACTGTAGTCCTTATCTTATCAATGGACCCCACAGGCTGTAATACGTATCCACTTATTTGCTCAGCCACGCATCCCCCAACTTGAAACACGTACTTCGTAAGCTGTAAGACGGACTAAGCCACACCTGTTATCCGTACGTACAGGGATACCTGGAGGACGCCTCCCCCGTCCATGCTTCAAGACAACGACGAGACAAACTCTCCCAATTTCACCTCCAAGTCAACGAACGCGACCCTCATCCGCGCATCATCGTGAAACGACTGCACACGATGTCCGCGTCTCCGCCTGGCGTGGGCCGCCCCGGTTCGATCCAGTCGAACGAATCGAATGACAAACAACCCGAGAAGAAGAAGAGCCGTCGTCCCGCCAGTGAGTAGAAGGCTCGGAGAGAGCAGCGTTTTCCCCGTCTGAATCGATACGGCGATACAATTTGCGTCAAACAACAATGGGAAGGGGAAGGACTTCTGGGACGTCCCGACTGATGATTTTCCCTGTTAGATACCGCTTTTCGGCAACAACGGCTGAAGGCATGGCAGTAAGTCTCCCTCGATCGGGTCACGCTGGAGTTGTCGCAAGTGCGCTTCGTGAAAAAGGGAAGACATTACTAACGATCAAAGACCCATTTTGACACCAAAGACGGTCCTGCCGCTGTTCTTCACTATCGGAATCATATTTGCCCCTATTGGGGGCTTGCTCCTATACGCGAGTTCCGAGGTTCGATGGCGGCTCCTCCTATCCTATAATTCCCTCCATGTGTCTTATGTGGCCGTTTCTAACTCGGAAACGTCGTTGCGCAGGTCAAAGAAATTCGGATCGATTATACTGGGTGTAAGAACGACGCGCCCTTGGGCAACGATCTGGTGGACATGTCAAGTGACCGCATCTCTACGGCGTTCAAGAGCGACAGCGGCGCAGGATCGGCCAGATGGAGACGGATCGAGAATGTTCCGACAAAGCCCCGCTGGGGTCTCGAATACGATGCCACGGTCTGCGAAATCGAGTTCACCATTCCGGAGGACATGGGTCCGCCCGTTCTCTTCTACTACCACCTCACCAATTTCTATCAAAACCACCGTCGATACGTCTCGTCCTTCTTCCCCAAGCAGCTCAAGGGCGACGCCGAGAGCGCCAGCGCGGTGAATGGATCGGAATGCGACCCCCTAAAGTGGGACGAGGAGCACCAGAAGCCCATCTACCCTTGCGGCCTCATCGCCAACTCTCTATTCAACGACACGTTTACCTCTCCCTTGATGCACAACGTCCAAGGCTCCAGCGACAACAGCACCGTATACGAGATGCAGAACAACACGGACATTGCCTGGGCCTCGGACGCGGACCTCTACGGCCCCACCAAGTACAAACCCAGCGACGTCATGCCGCCGCCCAACTGGCATGTGACCTTCCCCAACTACACGACGGAAAACCCGCCTCCCAACCTGGGCGACTGGCAGGCCTTCCAGGTTTGGATGCGGACTGCCGGTCTGCCCGAGTTCAGCAAGCTGTACCAGAGGAACAACGACGAGCCGATGCGGGCGGGTACCTACACGGTTAACGTCACGGACAGTGAGTTACCCCTTTACTGTCTTTTGTTTCGTCTTCTTTTTCTCATCTGGCTGGGTCATCGGCTTGATCGGACGCAGGGAAGCTGATATGATCGACCAGATTTCCCGACCCTGGAATACAAGGGGACAAAGTCCATCGTAATCTCCACGCGGACGGTGATGGGCGGCCGGAACAATTTCCTGGGAATTTCCTACATTGTCGTCGGCGGCCTGTGCATAGTCTTGGGCGCCATCTTCACCGTCACCCATCTCCTCAAACCCAGGTTCGTGCTCTTCCCATGGCGCATTTTCTGAAGGGTTTCCCTGGTTTCAGCAGCCTAACACGTGCCGTAGGAAACTGGGAGACCATACTTACCTCTCCTGGAACAACGCCCCCGGCGCGAAGCAGGGCCAGGCCGGAGGCCAGAACACGGCATTCGCTTCGGGCCGCGAACTACGACCTAGCGAGGCTTAGGAGGCGCGCGAAGAGTCACGGCGACTCATCTCGGATGTGAGCCCGAACACTTCCCCTGTCGCTTCCAGTTCCAGGGGCCCTTCCGGAAGCTCGACCACGGTGGGGACCAGATCGGATCCTCGCATCATCTCCCCTTTTTCGCCCTTATCTGGCCGTTAGGGGTTCCGGGCGCAACCTCGAGAAGGGACAGCCAGGGAATGGGATGAGTAGGGGAATTGGGAATTGGGAATCGAATGACTTGTGTGTGTGTGTGTATGACTACAACTGAACCTCCTCGACGTTCACCCGCTGGAATCTTGGCCTTTCAGCTTCCCTCTCGGTGGATGGGCTATGTTTCTTGCCCAACATTTCTTCCTAAGCTTGTTTGCGCTTCTGTTTTCCTTTTCCTCCTTCCTTTTCATGCTTATTTCTTCTTCTTCTTTCTTTTCGTTTTGGCTGGTTTCATTCGGGTCGCGTGGGCTGGATGCGGTATCTACCTATTATAAACAAACCCTCGCCAACATCGCTGTGTAGGTAGGTAGTCTCTTAGCTTGGGCCTGGAGTTTGGGCGTGGCACGACCTCAATAGAAATACATGGCTTTCTTAGATTGTGTCTTGGGCCTGGTCTCGATAAGAGGCATTGCATCCCAAAGAATTTCCGACTGGCATTTTGACAATGACATCCTTCGGGAAAACGCCCTGGGCACTTACACGAAAATCTCCTGGAACACATCTCGAAAGATGATCCTGTGATTGCAATTAAATACCTAGCATAATAAAGAAGCTCCATGAAGAAGGCCAGGTGCCTTCTGTGCCACTCCAACCCCAAAGCCGAACCGAAAGGAAGCGGTAAAAGAAAAAAAGGAGGTTGTGAACCTGCTTTCCGCGTTTTTTCCTCCTTCAACCCAGACCTCCCATAAGAAAAAAGAAAAAGTTTCCATTCCGTCCTGTCCCCCGAAGATGGCAAATTGGTACAATACATAATAACATACGTGCGAAATAGGCAGGCAGGCTCCAAATTCGAACGAGGGCCGAACCATAAAAAGGGTTCCCAAGTCTTTGTTCCCCCGAGTACGATGTTTCTTTTCTCCCGTCAATCCCAGTCAAGATGACCGATTTCGTCTAGTGCCTGCGCTTCTTCTTGCCGCGGCCCTCGTCATCGTCCAGGCCGCCGTCGCGGTCTCGCTTTTTGGCCTTGGCTTCGAGCTCATCCCAATCCTCCCCCTCGTCTTCGTCAGTCATCTCGGCCTCGTCGTCCTCGTCCGAGACGTTGGAGCCAAAGTCGGAGTCCTCCTCGCTCGACTCGGACGCCTCGTCGAGTTCGTCGTCGTCCAGCTCAAAGTTGCTCTCCTCGTCCTCTTCGTCGCCGTCCTCGTCGTCCGAGTCGGCTTGCAAGAACGACCAGCCGCCGTCCACGAAGAACTGGTGCGGGTCGGCCGTGACCGTCTTCATGATGGTCGGCCAGTTGAGGTTGAGCGGGCCCTCGGAGTAGGGAATGTCGGACGAGTCGATGAATTCTTTGACCGCGTCCAGGTACTCCACGGGGATCGTGTTGATGTGGTACGGCATGCGGCTGAAATCCTTGAACACGACGACGAGGTCAAAGTTCTTGAGCCCAAACTGAACACGTTCCAGGTGGACAATCTCAATGTCCTCGAGCGTGATGACCATAAACGGCGGCTCGACGACCTGCATCAGACAGTCCGTGGTCGGCTGGATGAAGACGTTGCTTCGGAACGGGACGCCGTGGAATCCGAGATCGCGCAGGGGCATGTCGACTTCAATGCCCTCGTTCTTGCCCGCCTCGGCAATCCTCTGCGCGAAGCCCTGGAAGAGGCGATCCAACTCGGCTCTCCTGCGACGCTCCTCCTGCTCTTGTTCAAACTCATCCTCGTCGCCGTATCGGTACTTGCGCTTCCGGTTGCCCGTCTCGTCGAATTGGATATCCGTGGCCTCTCTGTAGAACTGAATGTCCTTCGTCTTCTTCTTGTTGCCCCATACAATGTGGTCTTTCAAGTGAATGTGTATTATCACAATCAGTTCGTGCTGGCAGGGCTGGAAGAATAGATGGCGGACGTTGGAGAAGAGTATATCGACCCTCTGGCTGCCGTGAAGGGGCGATGTGTAGCGGATACCATTCTGATGGATTTCCACCTTGCCGGGAACCCGCTTGCCTTCGGTTGCTGGCCGAATAAAGACGTTATCGAGCACAGCCGGTCGACGATCTGAAGTGACATGTCAGCGACGCAAGTCCGTCTCACGGTTTGGCCCATGCACCAAATTGGAAAAAAGAATCGGAAACCCCCAGGGGAAAAAAAGACTTACTCCTAATCTCGATCAGCTTGTCTTGTTCCACTACATCTTCCATCTCCTTCTTCTCCTGCTCCTTCTTGACCACATCACGCTTCATGTTGGAGATCTGAGTTGCTATCTCCTCGTATCTATCCCCATCGGTGGAGCGGAAGGTCAAGCTTCGGAGGAAATGGGCGGTGGCATCTTCGAAAGGTTGGTCGTCTTTCCGACCCACACCCTGGCCCGGCGACAGGAAGTTGACACGCAAAAATGACCATTCGCCCTCGTCGCTCTTGCTAGCGTTCTTGATGGTGTTGATGTGGAAGGGGACCGGACGGCCCATGACTGGAAGCACCACGGTGTTGTTCTTGATATCCACGACGATGGACAGATCTCGAACCTTGGCGGGAAGCTGGTTGTCGCGCTTGTAGGACTCGAAGCGCTTGAATTTCTTCACTTCTTTGCCGTTCTGTGCCCCCGTCGCCTCGGCGAACCGCTTCAGGCCCTCCTTTTGTTTCTTCGCAGCAAGCTCCTTCTGGTGCTCCCGGCGCCTCTGCTCTGCTGCCTCGTCGGGCTGCGCGTTGCGCTCAGATCGCAGTCTCGTGGACGTGATATTCTTAGTGGCAACGGCTCCGACACGGGAATCCTTCTTCTCCTTTTTGGGCGAAGCCACGGCCTCTTCCTCGCCCTCGAAGAAAAAGGAGCAGGCGTCGGCAGTTGTGGGCGACTCGCCGGTAAAGACGACAGCGTCGCCGGAAGTGACACGGATCGTGTCGGTGAGCAGCATGGAGTACTTCTTGCTGTACTTGTCTTGCGGTTGGGGGTTTTCGACGTCAGAGAAGCCCGTGGTAACGACCAGGGTCATGCCATCCTTCAGAGTCCTCGTGTTCCTAGCGCTAAGGAGTAGGGTGGAGTCTCGGCTCTCGAGGCCAACGCCGAAGCCGACATTTCTGAGGAAATGCTTTTCGAGATCCGGTTTCTTGGCTCGAATCAGGGACAAGGCCTTGCCGTAGACGTCCCTGGCGACAACACCGTCCCTGATCTCCTTGATGATCATGTTGTGAATGTTCAGCAGGAGCCTGTAGGTGCTCTCCTGGGATTTGTTCGGGTCCATGAGATAGGTACGGGCAATGGCAGAACAGTACGACTTGTACCGTAGGCCCATATTGGCCACGATGATGCCGGGGTAAAGGTTTTCGTCGTTGCTCTCCACGCCCATGCGAAGATCGAATTGACCGCCGCTCTGTATAGTGGGGCCCATGACCCAATCCAGCTGGGAGGGGTCGAGATCAGAAGGCAGCCGGGTGCCGTTGGGCAGCTTCACCGTCTTCCACCACTCCTGCTCATCGAGCTTCTTATCGACCTTGTCGGTGAGGGCGCTATGTTTGACCTTCTTGTCATCGTCCACGATGTCGGTTATCTCCTCGAGGAGAAAAGGCGTCATGAGGCCGACACATGCCTTGGAGGCCGTCCGCATGGCTCGCAATTCCGACTCGTCCTTGATGGAGAAGGCAGCGGTGGAGAGGGCCTGCGAGATGTCGACTTCTTCGATGTCTTTGCACTGATCGGCATACGACTTCTTCCAATCGTCGACAAAGGGGCCCTTGGAAGTGTCTTTGGGCAGGACACCGATCTTGGACTGCGTAGGAGATAAAAAAAAATCAGCCATGGGGTCCATGGATTTCGGGGGTCGTGGTTTCTATGCAGCACACAAACTTACGCCCGCGTTCTTGATGGCCGATGTAATCTCAGTCCAAATCTTCTCATTTTGCTCTGCGTCCTTACCGCGCACAAGAATCTTGACTGGAAAACGCCCGTTTTTGAGGGGTTCGAGGTGCTTGGCTACGTCTAGTTAGCGGGGATATGACCATCTGACATGGACAATGAGGCGAGTAGGAACTGACCCTTCTTGGCGGTTGTGACTATGTAGATGGTATCGAGTAGAATGAGCATCAGGGTGGTGGGGAACTCGTAGCCGAGAAGCCAGAACTGTGCAGAAACATGTCAGCTCTCGTCGAGATAACATCATAGAAGAATCAGCCCATCGGCAAGGAAGGCTGGGAGGACAGAAGGTGCTCTCTATAGCCCACTACTTACGTGCATGGCATTGTTTTTGTGTAGTTCCGGGACTTGCTCGACCTTGCCCATCATGATGAGGATGGAGGTGGCGTTGCGAAAGACGCCGCCATCGTCGTTATCGCGGTTGCGCAGGTTGTCATTCTTCCAGGCGCTCGTAAAGTGTGTGATACGCTCGTGAAAGAGCTTGCCGTCAATCTTGATCTCCGCCATCGTCGCGGGATGTTGGCGGGAGGCAAGCTAGACCAAGTGGCAGAAGGGGTTGTAGACGGTTTGGTGGAGAGCTGTTTGACCCTCCCAAGCTATCTTGGTAAGGTGACGCGAAAATATTGGCGCGTGTTGATGGAAGGAACGGGAAGGTCACGTGATTTTGTCCCTGGGGATGTATTTTCGTACCCTGTGAGATTACGTAGTGAGATAAGGTACGAAGCATGCAGTGTCGTCATTCAACTTCTGGGCTTAGATAGGCAATGTGCCGAAAACAATTGTTGGAGTAATTATCTGTAAGTCGAAGAGCGTGAACATTTCGAGAGTTTTTGTTGTTCAGTCGGCCCCAGGAACTCCAATGCGTGGTTCGTCTCCCTCCAACAACAGTGTCTTCGAAGTATGTGGAGACAAGACACGGGATAAACCCATCGCCTCCAGCCTTCGAATCGATACGAAGCAGTACGAATACAGCGCATATAGCTGGAGAGCGCGTTCGTAATGGACATGAGTTGTCGCCTAGATTCTAGAAATGGGCTAACTAGAAATTCAAGCTTTGAGAATACGGGGAGGGTATGTATAGTGGGTAATCATTAATGACGAGTAGTTTCTTAGCCATCTATGCGCGTTACCTACTCATCACTTTTGCTTACTCACTGTACTTCGTATCTGGCGCTTTTACCACGGCGGTTCATGTCCAAAGTGGTCACTGACTTGATGGTTTTCTACTCTCCTCCTTGGAAGCTAGCATATTTTATTTCGATATAATCAATAAAAAAGGAACACGGAATAGTCATATCAAAATGCGTTAGCTTCTGCAGAGTTGTCTTCCCTTCTAGATGAACGGCCACGATGTTATATATCTTTCTTCTGAAGGTAATGGACTGGGCTGGCACAGTCCACCGGCGTACTATGAACCAACGTAGCCTCCCTTCTTTACACCAGTAAAAACTTCGTAAGAATTAATGAGACGAAGAAACGTTGTTGAAGCTCACAGACTCTGGGTTGCAAATAGTCAACAGCATCAAACAATATCTAGTCTAAGAACGATTGCCGCGAGATTGCAGCAGCCAGAGTCGGGCCCGCCCGGACCCGGATCTCGGGAAGTGGAGTCGGCAGTTTTTCCTCCACCCCGCCTCCAGTGCCCCACGTCGGGCCACCGCGGCTCAACCCAGAATGCTTCGCCGTCGCATTTAAAAAGCCCGTCATCGAAATCGAGGAAAAAACAAGTTTAGCAATTCCCGTTTCGAATCTTCTCAACCTCATTTCTTCGCGATTCCCTCTTACTACCGTCTTCTCCGCCAGGGCATCGCCACCCCGTCTCAACAGCCACAACCCGTCCTCCACCATGCGTCTCCCCTACGTCCCCAACCCGCCCCAACCGGCCAATGAAGAAGAGGAAGCCATCGTCGCCCGTATCGCCGCCCGCCGGGCCCCGCGGCCCCTCCAACCCCTGGACCTGGCACTGCTGCACTCCCCTCCCGTGGCGGACGGGTGGAACTCCTTCCTCGGCGCCGTGCGCACCCGCACCACCATCCCCGCCGACCTGCGCGAGCTCGCCATCTCCCGCATCGCCGTGATCAACAGGGCCTGGTATGAGTGGATCCACCACGCACCGCTTGCCGTCGCCGCCGGGGTGAGCCAGGAGGCCATGGACTGGCTCAAGGCACAGTCGGGGGACCTAGCCGGCCTGGAAGACGGGCCCAAGATTTTCAACGAGAAACAGTGGGCGGTGCTTCTCTTGGCCGATGAGATGACGAGGAACGTCCATGTCGCCGACGAGACCTTTGGGAAGGTGAAGGCTCTGTTTAGTGACAAGGAGGTGGTCGAAATTGTGACGACGGTAAAGTTCCCCCAGTCCTCTGCGCCAAGTGAATTCCTCCGTTAAATTTGGGAATATTTTTAGGTCGCATGCTACAACTGCGTAAGCCGGTTCCTTGTTGCACTGGACGGTGAGTTGAAAAAAATCTTTGCTGTATTCCATCTAAGCTTGCCTTCCTAACCTCGTGCTCAGTGGGAGAGAGAAATGGTACCGACCCAGACGCACCAGGAGTGCACTGAGGTAGATACGTGGAAACAGACTAGTGGATCACAACTGACCCATGGTGGGATGAGGATTAATCTGACGACATGTCGTGAAAGGGGGAGTTGGGCAATGAAGTTGGAATGCGACACAAAGGGAATGGGGTATTCGATGCAGTGACAAACAGGGGTATTCAAGAAGGGCTAGGAGAAAAACAACATGGGAAACACATTCAGAACGTCCTTCGTTCACTCGTACACCATCCAACCTTCCAGACAAACCATTGCACGCGTCTCGGGGAACGCCTGCACATCAGCCATATCCAGTGCCGCCGCGTAGACCGTCGTCTCATGCCATGCTAGGGGTCATCGCTCTTCGTCATTGTAACCGCAGGTAACTATCGCATACCAAAAGGGCTGACGTGTCGTGATTCAAAGATTCGTAAGAGTGCGCATCACATCATGAAATGTGAAAAAAGAAATGCGCCGGGGGCAAGTAGGGTCGTCGTGATCGTGTGGTCGAGGATCAGCCACCTCGTCTCAGAGCAGCCGGCTCAGGGCCAGCTCTTGCTCGATAGACCTTTCAATCGAGGCATGCCTCGCTTTCAGTTTGGGGCTCTTTTGCAGCTCGTCCACCACACCTGCCCAGCCCGCGTGATGGCCGGGTATGGTGCCGGAGGAGTGGCCGATCGCTTGGGTCGTCAGCCTCCGCAACGGAGGCTTCTGCCTGAGCTCCTCCGTCATGGACCGCGACAGCATGCCGGGAGTCGGCGCGGGGCTCGGGGTCTCGGGGAATTGCGAAGCGGCCGCGGCGGCCATTCCCACTTTGTCTATATTCTTTCCCTTTTCCCTCGCATATTCAGACAGTAGAGGTTGGACCGGCTGCTGCTGCTGCTGCTTGTCGGCCGCAGTAGTTGCGCGTTCGGCTACGAGCCCGAGATAGACCACGAGGAAGCGCATGCGCATCATGTCCAGCCTCCTCATGCGCTCCTCCAGGTCCTTCCGTGTGACGGCCCATAATGCTCTCGCGGGGAAGGTCAGTTTCTTGGTCGTGTCGGGTTTGTCGGGCTTGTCGCTCTTGTCGCTTTTGTCGCTTTTGTCGGCATCGGCACCCCGGCCGTCGGGGACGAGTACAAGAAACGCGTCGAGAGTTTCCCGTAGGTCGTCGCCGCCCCGCTGGATGTCGCGCAGCAGGTTGCTCAAGCGCACCTTGTCTTCGAGACGCGGCACCTTCGTCAAGTGGCGGTCATAGCTCTCGTTTTCTTCGACGGTCGCGTCTAGGGTTTCGAGGAGGAGGGCGACCTCACGAGGCGCGGCGAGGTAGGCGGTTGCGTGGGCGGTAAGGAGTTGGCCGATGACGACGAGGGAGAGAGCGAAAGCAGTCAGGGCTAGGAGGATAGCCCATTGTTGAAGGGCCGCCTCGAGCTGCGCCATGACAAGAGCATAATAGAGGGTGGGGCTGGATTGAAAAGCAGACAAGGAATGATAATGAAGCGACCTGAAGGGCTAGGGCTATGCGGGTTGGCACAGGGGAGATGACGAGAGGAGGGTAGTGCGAGAGAAGTTGGTTGGTGTTTTGGAGGGCAATATAGGGGAAAGGTGTGGGAGGGCTAACGACGTACAAAGTACTTGGGCAGGCGGTCAAGCACGAATTACGGGTGTATTAATACCCCCATGACGGAAACCACAGGACGTGTCACAAGCCGCCACCCACTAATGAATTCACTACGAAATACTTGGCGACCTTTTTCGTTGCTTCTGTTCGTAGTGGTTCAACTTGACCGAGACCAGGGCTTGTGGCTCCAGACGGACCCCTGTTCCTGCAGGACAAGCGCAAACCCCGTTGACGGATGGCATGTTGGGCCTTCTGAATCGAGCTTGGTCTCGCTTTGATTAGTCGGTGGACCGAGAAGCAAACCCGAAAACGAAATGATAAAAGGAGGCTGGGGTGAGGGGTCGCGATCCGTTTGCTCTGAATAACCCCACGGACTTGGTTACTTTGAGCCGAGCGACGAACATCTTAAAATTCGGAACTGGTGTGATTCTGTCCCACTGGCAAGTTACACTATTGGGCGACGCCGGTGGTGGAGGGCAGGAGAATCAAGTCATATGAGTATTTGGTGGGAGGAAAACCGATTTGACGGGTTGGAATTCCTTTTGTCACCAAATGGTTGGTGGGAGATGTGAATCAAGTCGATGCGTGCTGTAGCCCTTGCATTTGTTCGCAGGGTCTCTGTGGATAACCGTAGCAGATATAGGTCGAGCACACAACATGGGGGCAACAGTACTGTGCTCAAACGGAGATTAAGAGTGTTTGAATTCTCTAGGGAAATATGTGTACAATGAAGCAATCTAACATACTAGTGACAGTCGCTCCGTTCCATCTAGGGTATCAGGTTAAGCAACGCCCAGGCCATGCCTCGCGACAGACCATTCACCTCTGCTCACCATCGTTGACGCGCCGCGTTCTCAGATTCCATGTCTACTGACGAGCCTCTGCCTGCTTCTGAATGTCGTGCTCGGCACCCCGCTGCTGCGTCTTTCCAGCATCGTGCTGATATTGGTACTCTTTCTGTTTGCTCTCGTCGTTCGTCAATCCGGCAACGGCGCTGCCGACGGTTCCCTGGACACGGTTGCCGATGCCAGAGGTGAAGTCGTTAATCTGGCCGCGGGCCTCCTGTTGCTGGCCTTCGCGGTTCTGTTGTCGGCCCTGCTCCTTGAGATTCTGGAAAGACTTAGTTAGCGACATGTGATTTGAAGAACGAGAGGATAACACAGTAGTGCTTGGGAGCCTATGCTTACTTCGGAGCCTACAAGACCACCGAGGGTCTCCTTGGCCGCGCCCATGGTCTGGTTCCATCCACCGCTGGTGCGGTCCGGGTCGTCCTTGGTCGCAGCGCCTGACGAAGAGACGGTGAACCCGGGGAGTTTGGCCGTGGCGTGCGAGGCGTCATATTCCGCCTGCGCCTGCTCCTTCTTGCTCTCGCCCTTGGCCTGGTCGCCAGTGTTGCCGGTCAGGGTACCCATGAGGTTCTGAGCGGCGCCAGTGGCCGAGTCGATGTACGACTGGAGAGTGGAGGTGTTGTCCTTGTTCTCGTTGGTCATTGTGAAGAGGTTGGATGTGTTGGAAGTATGTGTTGAGGGTTTTGGTCTTTCTCTTGCTGGTTTGGTCGGGTCTTTGTGTTTCAGGAGTTAGAGACGATAGGATGTGTGATGGATCGTAGGTTGGCATTTCATGGGCAGAGCCATTCTGTTTATATAGTCCGAGTCCTCAGGGTTGGCCGCGTTCACATGACGATGCGCAACTTCTCTCCGCAACCATCTACGTAACCGTTCACCTTGGAAGACGCGTCTTTTCTCAGCCGCTGTCCTGTCGAGTCGTTCCTGGCTGATGCGTGATGTCATTTTTTGGAGCCAGCTCAGCTACTGCCCTATAATTAGTACCCATACTAAAAGGTACGAAATACAATTAAACGAAGGAGGGGAAGGGACGGGGAAGCTGTGGAAGGTGGGCAGCGGCGATGACATCATCACGGCCATTACCCCAATCCAGACCGAGTCGAAGCTGTGTATTTCACAAAATCCGGCGGCGTCATAGGATCCCCGAGGTGAGGAAAGGTCCGAGAAAACCCGTCGAGGCTTCCAGATTCACCGTTATTGGCATGCGACTGTCTCACGACATTCCTCAGATCCGCTCGCCCGTCGGCTACACTTTGTGATTCCTTGCCCTGAGATCCATCCTTCGTCACAACTGCGAGATAACTCCGGAATGCCAGGCACCTAGAGACAGGGCGTGGTGGGTGGTCTCTCATTCGAATCCGCTCCCCTGTCAGTCGTAGCGCTCGTTCATCTCTGCTTGCGATCTCTATCCCTAGAGCTGCTTTTACCCCGACTTGCTGGAACTTGCACGCTGTTTTCGTCATCCTGTCGGTCATTGGTATGTTCATGGTTGCCGCTGAATGCCAGCTGGCGCATCTCAATTTGTTCTGGGCAATTAAGTAGTCTTTCGTATGAATACAGCCACAGCCTGTCCATATATTTATTTTGTTACACTTGATCATCCGCTTTTCATCATTTCCACGGTCGAATTCTCGATGCCCACATGTGCCGCTGCCTCTCCTGCAACGGATATCTCTTAACCTGATTCCCAAACTCCGAAACCCGTAGGAAGAATGAATGAAAGGGGAAAAACATAAAAGCTAAAAGACAATCGGTGCTAGGACTCTAGCCAGGTCGAAAATTGCATGTTGCTACAAGAGGAGCCGACGGGATGTTGCCATTATGCGAGAGAAGCAAGGCAAGTCCCGTTCCCTTGGCGACTGGTCACCAGTGTTTAGTGCTGGCTCCACTGAATCGTGTTGAGGTCAACTCCTTCCTGGACGAGCTCCCACAGCGGGCTCAGCTCACGGAGGAAGCCGACCCGCTCTTTCACGGCTTTCAGCACATAGTCAATCTCCTCGTCTGTCGTATACCGACCGATGCCGAACCGAATGCTGCTGTGCGCGCTCTCGTCACTGTTTCCGAGTGCCCTCAGAACGTAGCTAGGCTCTAGGGACGCGGACGTGCACGCACTCCCGGAGGAGAGCGCAATGTCCTTGAGGGCCATGAGGAGGGATTCGCCCTCAACATAAGCAAACGAGACGTTGACGCAGCCAGGGTAGAAATGCTCAGGGTCGCCGTTCTGTGTCGTATGCTCCAGGGACAGAAGCCCCTTCAGGAGCCGGTCCGAGAGGCTCTTGACACGCTTCGCATCGTACTGGGAGTCACGCAAGTCAGCCTCGAGCTCTCTTTCAAGAAGATTGATAACAAGTTGACGAGACGCGGGAAAAGATATTTCAGACTTGAGTGCTATGTTGCAACAAATGTCCTTGTCACGGGACATTCAGAAAGCCATGCATGTATAAAGCAAGATCATCATGAAGAAAGGGTTAAGGAGCAATGTGATAGTGTAGTGAAGTGGAAGAGTGGAAAAGTGACATACCTCCATATCCTCCATGGCGATGCGGCACGCCTCACCGAAGCCAGCGGCCAGTGCCGGCGCCAGCGTGCCGCTTCGGAGACCTCTCTCTTGACCACCACCGGTGATGATGGGATCCAGGCGAACGCGCGGCCGCCTCCGGACGTAGCAGGCACCAATGCCCTTGGGTCCATAGATCTTGTGGGAAGAAATGGACATCAAGTCGATGTTCATGGCATTGACGTCGAGAGGGATTTTGCCGACAGCCTGGGCGGCATCGGTATGGAAAAAGACCTTCTTGCTCCGGCATAGCTTACCAATCTCCTCGATGGGCTGGATGACACCAATCTCGTTGTTTACGGCCATGACGCTGACGAGCGCCGTCTCGGGCTTGATGGCCGCCTCCAGCTCGGCCATGTCGATCCGGCCACCGGCCTGGACAGGCAGGTAGGTGACTTCGAAACCGTCATCTTGCAAATGCCGGCAGCTATCAAGGACGCACTTGTGCTCCGTCTGGGTGGTAATGATATGGTTCTTCTTGCCGGAACGCCCGAAGAACCTTGCAACGCCCTTGATGCTCATGTTGTTGCTCTCAGTGGCGCCGCTTGTGAAAATGATCTCTTTGGGGTCCGCCCCGATCAACTTGGCGATATGCTCACGGGCCTCATCGACGGCCTTCTCGCTTTCCCAGCCGTAGGCGTGTGTCCTCGAATGAGGATTGCCGTAGAGACCGGTGTAGAAGGGGAGCATGGCATCTAGCACACGGGGATCTACCGGTGTGGTAGCCTGCATATCAAGGTAGATGGGACGCTGGCCCTCCTCCATGGTAGTCGCCTGCTGGAGGACTTGAGCCATCGGGCTGACCATCATGTTGGAGCCATCTGGAGACTGAGCGGGGATATTGACAAAGTCATCCTTGTTCAATTTTATGGCCGTGTCAACTTTAACCTGCGCATTATCTTTTCTTGACTCTGACACGTATCGCCGTTGAGCGAAACGTTGAAGTGGTGCGGTCGCCACCCGGGCTGTTGTCGAGATACGTGTTCCCGTAACTGCCGTTCTGCCACAGAGGCGGCCCGCCTGCCTCAGCGCCGACGATGGAATTCTTGTCATGATGGGCGGTGATGATGAGAGATGACAAAGGGCAAAGTATGTCGGGGGAGCCCAGGTTCGGAGAGGAGAAGAAGGAAGGGAAAAAGTGAGTCGGTGATGATTACGGATGTATTGAAATTATTGTAATTAGCTCGGCACTTTCTTATGGACTCGGACTCCGCTTCTTTCTTTCCGCTCGGCGATAAGATTGCGTCGATTGATTGGTTGGATATACGTCATGCCGTTTCCGCTCAGAGCACTGATTATGTAATTAGACATGAATCGTCGGAGCTTCAGAGACTTGGAAGTACTCCGTACCGTATCAGGATGACGTCTTCCAGTATTCCCCATTGTGCACAAGAGTTGTTTTGTCTGATTCTGTAGAAGTACTGTATCACTTCAACAGTCGGATTTGGACATAGTACCTGCCACATTGTATACAACACGTATATAAGACGCAAAACCCGCCAAGCAATGAAGATGACGACTCAGCCACTGTGCAGTCGTCAGCAACGGCCAGAGGTGTGAGCAGCAATCAGAGCGATTAGTAAGGAAGTCTCATGTGTCAGGTCCAGTTCGCACGTTACACTGGTACCTGCCTTGGTGCCTATCCACTGACTGTGGCATCCAAACATGTAACTGCGGATACAATGACTACGTCGCCACGGCCTCTTCCATCAACCTTATTATAAGGTCACAATACCTTCTTCCTCACACTGTGGATTTGACGCACCCAATCTTCCGTCACCATCCATTCAACCTCGACCCCACCAACCTACAAGCCTGCTACTCGTCTTCCAAGAACGCCTTCATCGTCTCCTGCATCTCTGTCCTCACATACCATTTTAGCGCTGCGTAACAACCTCAAGCATGAGCTTTCGTGGCTTGCAAAAGAGCCTGAGTAGGGTACGTTTACCTTCTCCCTGCGATATGGGGCACCGACCGTCGGAACCTCGACGGGGCGACGACGATCGCAGCCTCGGGAGGCAGCCGATGTCCAGTGAAGGCACAGAGGCGCGAACCGCAAAACATGACATCTGAAGATTGCCCCGGGAGGAGCGATGCGAGATGGTGGGAAAATGCTAACAATTGCGCTTGCTTACGTTTTTGCGATCGATAGGCCCCTCAACAATTCAAGTCCCGCTTCAACATTGGCGACAACACAAAAGATGCAGTCTACAGTGATGCGGAGCGCCGTTTCGTCGAGCTCGAGACGGAGACGAAAAAGCTGCACGATGAATCGAAAAAATACTTTGAAGCCATCAATGGCATGCTGCAACACCAGATCGAGTTCAGCAAGGCCATGACAGAAGTCTACAAGCCAATCTCGGGCCGCATGTCCGATCCCGATAGCATGGTAATCGAGGGAAACCCAGAGGGCATTCGTGCCTGTGAGGAATATGAGGCTGTGGTCAAGGATCTTCAGGAAACCCTGAGCCCAGAGCTCGAGATGATCGAGAGCAGGGTGATCCGTCCAGCCACCGAGCTCCTCGACGTCATCAAGGCCATCCGCAAAACGTCTCTTAAGCGCGAACACAAGAGGCTGGACTATGACCGTCATCGCGCTTCACTCAAGAAGCTGCAGGACAAGAAGGAGCGCAGCGCCAAGGACGAGAAGGCGATGTGGAAAGCTGAGGGCGAACTCGAGGTCTCGACCCAGGAGTTCAACTACTTCAACGACCTTCTCAAGGAGGAGCTTCCCAAACTCTTCGTCCTCGAAAAAGAGTTCATCCAGCCCCTCTTCCAGTCTTTCTACTATATGCAGCTCAACGTCTTCTACACCCTCCACGAGAAGATGCAGGGCTGCGATATTGGCTACTTTGACCTCACGCGCGACATTGAAGAAGCGTTCCTCAGTAAGCAGGGCGATGTAGTCGAGCGGGCAGAGGCCCTCTCCATTGTCAAATTCAAAACGACCGGCCAAAAGCGTCCCGCCAAGTACGGCCGGCCCAACGCCCTCGAAGGTCCCAAGACCGCAGGACTCCTCACCGCCGGCCCTTCCAGCTCCACTGCCACTACTCCTGTTGCCACTCCACCTCCTGCCGTTTCCCCATCGCCGGCGTCCAAGTATCCCGTCTACAGCCCCCCCGTGAATCAGCAACCCGGCGGCGACGTCAACCCTCCGCCACCCTATTCGGCACCCGTACAAGGCAGTGCGGTGAGTCCCGGACTGGCAGCGTTGGCCGCCTCCAAACCCAAGCCCCCTCCTCCGAAGCCCAAGCCTAGCCGCTTCAGCAGCGTTCCGGCGCCCGAGACTGCCACGGCACTGTATGACTACGACGCGCAGGTTGAAGGCGACCTTAGCTTCCGAACAGGAGACATAATTGAGATTGTCAGCCGCACTCAGAACGACAATGAGTGGTGGACAGGGAAGCTCAATGGGAAACAGGGGCAGTTTCCAGGTTAGTCAACTTTCTTCTCCAGGTTCTCTTCCAGGGTTCTGTCTCTATACTTTCTGAGAGATGTAGTCTTGCTAACGAACTCCGTCTTGTTAGGAAACTATGTCCAAGTAAACCCCAGGTGATGACCGAGCACCAGCCGGCAATTTAAATGTACTTCACGCCACTTGCCCTTGTTCTACACGACAATACAATCTCGGTGCATAACCTCCGCTGCTACCCTTGAGGAGAGGGTCGGTGATACAGCTACGGATTATAGTAGGAGTATGGAAGCAAAGCATGTGCGAACATCTATCCCGCATAAACATAATAGGAAGCCCGTCGATCGCGAAGGCGTCGAGACTTCAGCCACCTTGAGCTGTCTGCAGCTGTTTCGGGGCGAACGGGGGGCCTTTGTAGGGGTGGCTCATGATGGTGTGGATTCTTGGATGATGGCCATCGTTACGGTTGTCAGACAGGGTGATGAATGAGTAAGAAGGGAACATGAAGGGGAGAAGAACGGCGGATAGCGACTGAGGCGGGGTGCCTCAGCAAATCTGATGTTTCATTATTTGAATGGGCGGCGAGATTATTAGACATGTTACCTATGGTTCCGGCATAGTTTCAGTTGGCCAGACCTTTACTGAGTGTAGCGTCAAATTTGAGACCGTGGACTGATCCTCGCAGTCGTCTGACTGTCGTCGGTTGGGCACGTTCATCGCTGCCAGTGATGCTGACGCTTCTGACAGGCAGGTCCTACAGTTTAGACAATGACCCAAGATGCCTCTCTGGGATCTGCTCAAGGGCAAGAGTTATTTAGTGTCCCTTAATGATATATAGCTTCTAAGAATGAATCTTTCTTCTTGCACGTCCTTGAGTATGCATATGTGCTGACTATTTCCACCCAAGTCTTATGGTTAATGGTATCTAGTCAATAGGAGAAGTACACACATTGTTGGTGTCACTTTCTGGGGCTGTCTGTTGATCTGCGGCGACAGTTGGTTCATTCCCAAGGTGTGACGGGAGGGGCGGAAACGCTCGCGAGATAGAACGTAGCCGTAGGGGCTGCGAGGCAGAATCCGTACCCGAGTTATCGTCGACAAGATCAAGGAAGGTATGGCAGGTCTGCTGATAGGCACGTATAGGACATTGGTCGACTGGAAGAGGAGAAAAATCCGACGAATAGTCACCTCTGTGGACGAGAGGTGGTCGCCGCCGGTGGGACATGTCAGTGTGGTGGGCAGATGACAATGTTGAAGAACTGCGGGCCGGGAGTCACCGGGGAAAGTGAGTTCAGTCTTGTAGCAGGTGCGTACGGTAGGTATTCGCCGCCGAGCCATTCCCTTCGGACCTCGAGGACTATGACGGCACGGCTCACAGGGTCCTGAACCAGTTGAACGGTGTTCCAAGCATCGTGTATCGGTCCTCTCGGTGATGCCGTCGTCAGGCAGACCAGACTCTTTGGTGGTATGCTCGACGAAAACCGGCTCGGCCAGCCTGACTTTCGCTGCAAAGTAGTGCCATGCCCAATCGTCGTCGCGCGCATCCTAGTTGGTTCCGTTGGCTACAACGTGGATGAGTTGTCAACCCTTTCGGAGTAGATAGTCTGGCCGATGGCGCCGTCGACCAAGGGCCCGAGTACCAAGCTCATCGACCCCCATATCCGGTCCCTTACTCTGAACTGTAGAAGGACCCATGGGGTGGAGTTGTCGGGACGGTCTTGGATGCGATGGCCGCAGACGAGATAATCGGCGTTGTTCCGAACGAAATACTGACAATCTGGCCGCAGCCACCTAGTCGTGACAATATCTCGCGTCGCCTGTCTCACGACGATCGGCCATGTCGTCGGGGTGGGTTCATATTGACGGTAGAGGCACGACAGGAGACCGTCAGCGTAGTGGATCGGGTCCCATTTGTACTTGCGACGGGCACGATCATTAGTGATTGAAATGGTCGTGTTAACAAGGCAATCCATACAGATCAATGTCTCTCGTGGTGACAGTGAATAGAATAGAGGTCGAGAAGGCGCATGAACAAGGACTCGTCTGTGTAGCACAACATGCCATTGCTGTAGATGAAGGCATCAGCAGTCGCAATGATAGAAACGGTAAAAGGAGTAGCGCTAGAAACGGCCCGGCAGCGTTTAACAAAGCGTCTGAATCCCCGAGCATACTGCCGGTCTATACGGGCATCTCTAGCTTCTAGAGTTATCGCGGCATAAGTCTAAAGAGGACCATTAGCACCACGGATAAGATAAGAATCAAGGGCAAAGGCTCTACATAACCAGCTAGCTCTAGGACTTGTCCATAGATAAAGCTACTACACAGGATATAGTAGTAGAAGCCGCGGCACGTGAGCCCCAAGTTATATACGTCGTCTGGGTTAAGAAGGCTAGCGATCAACGCGACGGTTTCTTACGGAAGGCATTTCATAGTGATTGTATGGTTTCGGGTGCCACTTCCAGGCCAGAGAATAGGGGTAGTGGTTATGCGAAGAAGAATAGACTTAACCGATTTTAGGAAGTAGTCCTCAGCTAGGCGCAGAATGCGTGGAGGGAAGAATTCATGGGCGGATCGAGAGAACTTGTGGAAAAGAGCGAGAAGCAAGGAGAGGGAAAGGGCAAGAATCGAAGCCTATCTGGAGAACAAAAAAATGTGAGATAGGGAACGCGGTATGTGAGGACCAGAATCTGCCTAGAACGCGCAGTCCTCGTGATATGCCATACGCGGCAGGTAAAGATGGATGTTGTTTTTGGTTATGATGCCTGGTAAGGAGCAGGGAGGTCAGGGCAGAGGTGATTGTACAATCCGTGTCTGGGAATATGGAGGCCGGGGATCCTAGCACGAGGGTGCAGGATATGATATGGAGCAAATATATAAGGATTCGAAGAAAGGAAGCCAAAGAATAAAACGGTTCACCCAATGCGATGTCGACGGCGACCAGGTAGCTAGGTACTGAATACGAAAGAAATCAAACACCTAGAGAGAAACCGTAAAAGAGGACATCCTGTGGTTGAATATAGGACCTACATACGAACCAAATACATTGACTGCCGTCTCAAGAAAAGTAGGTAACGTACAGGCGGCCAGGATGCGAAGTCGGTCCACGTTCTTTTAACGAGAGTGGCTGCCGGTGTGTACGAAGTATAGATTTCTCAGAAGCTGGTCATTTGCAGTTCGGCGTTATAGTCGAGGACATGTGTCATTGGTGATCCATATGTTGAACATGAGAAACCGGGCTGGGCTGGGGGGCGCAGATCGAGCACGTCGCGCACGCGGCTCGCATGGGAATCTGTCTAGGCCATAACAGGCAGACGAGGCGAATCCCGGTAGAACACAAGACGGCGTTTCGAGCGTTCATTTGGAGGCTTCAGTGTCCTCATGATGTGCTCACGTACATGGCACGGAAGGGACCCTGGATCGGCCAAGACTCTGCAGGCATGTTGGTCACAGAGTCCGGTTAGGTCGAGAAGGGAAGGTTCTGGATATGTTTCCTAGAGTTCCTCATTCGAAAAGGAGCATACAAGACTACGGATGAAATGCAACGAAGGTGGTGAGAAGTTCAGGGTGACTGTACTCGAACCGGCAGAGCCGCATTGATCGAGGTCTCCATCGATCCGCATGTCGGCCCGTCATCTTGCGCACGGACCTATCACCCTATTACTAATCAGAATTACTAATCAAAGCCCGGACATTACTACGAATATTTCCCGTGTATCAAAATAATCCACGTCTCCATGTCGTCCACGAGTCTGCCCTGAGCCAACTCAGCCAAACATATGGACCACATCGCTACGTATATTAGCGACTCGAACCACGATGTATACGATGTATAGGACCAAAAGCATGGGCTAGTCGGGCGATGCACCATGCACCCAGCAACCCATCTCCTCACGACGCCGCGCCTATTCATCGAAGCTCTGTGCCGTCTCTTCATTCTCCAAGACATTGACGATGTTCCTGTCTCGAAGTAGAATGCCTGATCGTGCCCTCATTGTGCGTCTCTGAACACAGTAACGAGTCATTCCATCATCAGCCGATCTTTCCCCTTTGGGAACCGGTAGGTTGTAATCGCTGTGTGATTGGGCGCGATACAAATCCCTCACCACCTCCGTCTCTCCTCGTCTCCCCTCGTTCATCCCCGCTGTCCCTCCCGACTTGCGACTTGGATGTTATTCAGCAAAACGCCTGAACGTGCCTCCTTTCCCATGGCAATAGATACCATGCAAACAGCCCAGAATGGCGGTCATGAAGAACCGGTTGATTTCTCATCTCCCTGCACCACGGACGTCATCCTGGAGGTCAGGACGGGCAGAATGAAGAAGATGACCGGCCTTGAGATCGAGTCGGGCATTGACAAAACGATCCGCTCGGGTCCCGTCCGAGTCACCCGCCTAGGCCTGGAAGATGACGAGCACGACTTGACCTTCCATGGCGGGGTGGACAAGGCCATCCACGGCTGTAAGATGCGCATTTTACTAGCAATCGGCCTGTGGCACGTGTCGGGCACCCTTGGGCTGATTTGATTCGACGTGGTAGACTGTTGCTCTCATTATCCGGATTGGCGTGCCGAGTATCCTGACGCGGCCGATCGCTTTCGCCGGGGCGGCTTTGGCGAGAACTTTGTCGTGCGTCACATGAACGAACGGAATGTCTGCATCGGCGACATCTTCTCCGTGGGCGACGAGGTCCTCCTGCAGGTCAGCCTGCCCCGGCAACCGTGCTTCAAGCTGAACCACCGCTTTCGGATCAAAAACTTTGCCCCGCAGACCTACCGCACCAGTCGCACCGGCTGGTACTACCGCGTCCTCCGCGAGGGCGCAGTCCAGGCCGGCGATGCCATCACTCTCGTCGAGCGCCCGTGGCCCAAGTGGACTATTGAACGGGTGCAAGAGTTCCTGCACCGAAACCAGGACGACCTCGCCATGAATGAAGAACTCGCCGCCATCGAAGGCATGGGCGAGGAAAGCCGGGGCGCCTTTCGGGCACGGGTGGCCAAAGCCAAAGCCAGGGCCAAGGCCCGGGCCGGCCAGCTAACGGGGCCAAAGGAGCAATGGCGGGACTTTCGGATTGCCGATCGCAAGATGGAGACGCCGCGCATCGCGTCTTACATTCTCGAGGCTGTCGTCCCAGACTCAGAGGCGGAGCCCTTGGCACGCGGCGGCACCCACGTCCGACTGCGTCTCCCCAATGGTCTTCAGCGTTCCTATTCCATCGTCTCGGGTGACCCCAACAAGTTCGAATTGGCAGTGGCGCTCGAGCCGGCCTCGAGGGGCGGATCCCGCTGGCTGCATAGTTCGGATGCCGCACCAGAGGCAGGAGCTGTCATCAAGGTCGGCCGGATGACGACGGACGTTCCCAAGGCCAGCTCGGCGAGCCATCTGGTCTTTGTCGCCGGCGGGGTCGGCATCACAGCCTTTCTAGATCTCATAGAGAAAAGCCTCTCCATCAACCTGAGCCTCGAGTTGCACTATGCTGTCCGGTCCGCCGAGGACGTGCCTTTCCGGGAAAGGATCTCGGCGCTCGGATCCGTCGTACACTTGTACGACGGAGAAAAGGGGCAACGGATGGACATTGACGAGATTGTAGGCACTCTCAAGTGGAACAGCCAGCTGTACTTTTGCGGACCGTCGCGGATGATGGCTGCGGGGCGCGAAGCGGTCGCGAAGCACGGCGTGGACGAGAAAGAGGTCCACTTTGAGGCGTTCGAGGCGGAGATTGGCGGCGACCCTTTCGAGGCCCAAGTGGCGAACCGGGATGGTCGGGTGGTTTGGGTCGGGGAGGAAGAGACGCTGCTGGAGGCCCTGAAGAGGGAGTTTGGCGGCGATGCCATGGATAGCAGCTGCGAAGTAGGGAACTGTGGCACTTGCAAGATCCGTGTGAGGAGTGGACGGGTCGACCATAGGGGTACGGCCTTGTTGAAGGAGGAGAAGGACGATGCCATGCTGAGCTGTTTGAGCAGAGGCGTTGGCAGAATCACCATTGAAATATGATTTTTATGTATGTGATGATGAGCTCTGTAAATACACATGTTACTTATACCCGACCAACATCAACCCATCACAGTCCGTCCAGACTACACCTCGACACTCGTCGACAGAACAAAGTGTCGAGTTGATCCGAGGTCGTGATCATCTGCGTGTTGCTTACATACGGCGATGATTAGATAAGCGACCACGGCTAAAGCCGGCGCACGGACGATAAGAAGGCACGCGATAAGCGGTGACGATAAGCGCGTGTACCCGATCCTGCCAAGCAACAAAAAAAAAAAGGTTCGGACATTTGTTGACCTTGAGATCTCAGTCCACCATTACTCCAGCATAGACAAGACGTCACACTCCATACCAGCCATGTCATCCTCAACATCGCCTGGGGAGGGCTTCTCCATCCTCCCAATACAGATGCCCTCCATGCCGTCCTTTCCCGTGTCAGCGGTCCACGAAGTTCGCATTCGACGAAACATTACAAAGATGCCAACAGACATCGACGGCCGAAGCCTTTTCCTGAAAAACGTGCCCGCCGATAGCACCGAATCCCATTTCCGCGCCCTATTCGCTTCGCTCATCGGACCGGGCCGCTTCGAGAGCATTGTGTTTGAAGACGACCGCAAGAGGAGATGGGGGACCGACCCTGCGCAGGCCACCAAGGTTGCGAGTTACGGGAAGAAGCGGAAGCGGGACGAGAAAGAGGCCGAGGAACACGCCAGGGAGGAGGAGGCGGCTCTCCTGCCGGACATCTGGACACGAAAGATACACAAGAGCGGAAGCAGCGCCATCGCGGTCATGGCCGACGAGAAGAGCGTCGACGTGGCGCTCAAGGCCATCGCCAAGGCGAGGCGGACCACCAAATACCCCGTGTGGGGCGCCGGGGTGGCGGAGGACGCGCCGGAGCTGGGCAGCGCGTGGATCACGTCGCACCTGCAGCTGTCGAGGAGCGACAAGGCGGCGACGCAAAAGGCGGTGCACGCCTTCTTCACCGTGTTCAACCGCAAGGAGAAGGAGGCGGCGGAGACGGCCAAGAGGCTGCGCAACGAGCCGGACGAGGACGGGTTCGTGACGGTGACGCGGGGCGGGCGGGCGACGCCGGCGACGCGGAACGAGGCCGAGGCGGCGCGGCGCAAGATGCTCGAGAGGGAGGCCAGGAAGAAGGAGAGCACCAAGGACTTTTACCGGTTCCAGCTCCGCGAGAGGCGCAAGGAGGAGCAGGCGGCGCTCGTGCGCCGGTTCGACGAGGACAGGAAGAAGGTGTTTGCCATGAAGGAGAAGCGGACCAAGTTCAGGCCGGAGACGTGAGAAGTTGTGTGGTTGGGGGGGTTCGTGGGATGTATGGCCGTCTGGTGATCGCAGGCGCCTCTTGTTCCAGGTTAGTGGTCCTTATTTTTGTGGTTTGGACAATCGTCCATTTTTCTTCTTCTTTTCCTTTCGATGATGACGCATGCGGGGCCAGCAGAGCATGTCGAGAGGAGGGTGAGGCGTCTGTCTTGACCTTCCTGTCGAGTGCTATGCTGAAGAAAACCGTGCCATTACATCTTCTCAAACTTGTACTGAGATCAAGCATCCTACTGCCCGTCTTTGTCTTTACCATCTTGATGTCGGGCCCGGCTGATAACCTTGAGTTTTTGTAGCGAACTATCCTTCAGACCTGAGTACGAAGTACACTGTTGGTGGCTTGTCCGGGAACCTATACCAGGTCATATCATATGCCTACAAGTCAACGAGCGAGGGGCCTTCCACGCCTTCTTTCTTTGGCCACCAAACGACTCCGAGTCGTGCCAGGTTGCTCAACTATACCTTGCTATCGACGAACATGCGGACAGCTAGGCGGGGCCGTGTTGAGATGGGTGCTACTGGGTATAGGCGGGTGGATTCCGTTATTCGCCATGGTGGCATGGCATGGCTTTGACGATTCGAGGAACCAGGCATAACCCGAAGATTCGAAAACATCCGTTTTCCGGGCGACGAAGCATTCGCAAACGAGGAGAAGCCGCGAGTGACTTGGAGGTCAGATGCGCCGCGACTCGATGAGCATGCTTTTCATTCATTGTCAGAACCTCCAATGGTAATATCTGCTGCCTAGGACCAGGAGTCTTGGTGGCAGTTCGAATTCACCGACCTTATCCTTGGCCTCGATTGTATTTTTTGTCTTCTTCCCATCCTTGGCTGTCAAAGAAATGATGCTGCTTGAATTCGGCACTCTCAGACTTGGCGCATTTCCAGGACGCGCATATTAACCCATCCATCCCAGAGGTATTGGCCAGCTTCCCATCCCAGAATCATAATGTTCCATGCCCTTAGATTCATCGCCGCCGTGTCTATGCCAGCTCAGTCCCTCAACCACCTGGGTTGCCGACAGTTGACTGGCCAGGGGTAGGTCCGTACAACGAATGATCAATGAACCTGTTCCTGATCCATACGATCCAGTCTATCCAGTCTCCTGCGAGGAACGGTATGTTGTCCGTCGATGCAGCGACTGGACGGGTATTGTTTATTGTCCGTGTTCCACCTTGTTGACAGAGCTGTTTAGTCTGCACAGCACTCTGTTAATAGGAAACATGTCGGTTTTGAAGAGGATTCTTTAACCTGCTACCGATTCGTGCTCTTGTTGCCGACTGAAGGATTGATTCATGGCAAAGCAAGCCCATGGCTGCATCTCCATACCTACCACAGCCCAATGAAGAGGCCATTGGTCCTTCGCATCATGCTTGACTTATGCCCTTAGCATCCCAGAACAATCCGGCTCTGGCATCCGGTGAGACATGAGAAAATATGACGGCCAGGACTAGAACCGCCAATGGATTCCCTCAATGGGTCCAGCCCGTGGAGTCTGATGGTTGTGAGCGAGTCAGAGAAACGAGCACATGCCACCCTTAGTCTTTGGGATGGCGCCCTTCGGAATGCCCTCCCCTATTGCCCTGTCTTTGCGACTGTAAGTTGAATGTCAGGGAAACCCAAAAGCAACGAGAAACTTAGACCTCCCTCTTTCTTTCCTTATTGTCTTCTCGTCTCTTCACTCTCTTATCGTTCCCTTGAGGCCGTCAAGCATACCTACGGCGAAAGGCATCGCAAACTTCAAACTCTTCAAACAAGTCTAGCGACGTTATCGTACGTCAAGACGCTGTTTCTTGTCGCATTATTTTCTCTTCATCTTACTACTTACTACAGTCCATCGTTCATCCATATCTATAATCCCTAGTTGATATCATGACACCCTCTGTTACCATTCTCACCCTTGCCCTTGCCCTCGCTGCGCCCTGGCATTCGCTGGCAACATCGACGACACGCAGATACACCCTCAAGGAAACATACAATTACCAGAATTTCTTTGACAAGTTCAACTTCTTCGAGAGCCGATATGGCACTGGCAACTACAACGACGTGGACCCGACCTGGGGCTACATCAACTACCGCAACCGAGCCGATGCAGAGGCTCTTGGCCTCATCAGGACCGTTGGGACCGACGTCTACATTGGCGTCGACCATACGAGCGTCACGCAGTACCCCGGGACGGGCCGCAGCAGTGTGAGGTTGGAAAGCAAGCAAACATACAATAAGGGGCTGTTCATCGCCCGTTTCTCCCATCTTCCCAAGCCCGTCTGTGGAACATGGTCGGCCTTGTAAGTTACACTTTCCCCCAGCGCAGGCGTCTCCTATCTTGTGGTTGAACATTCACCATGTGCTGAACATGGACGATCAAAAGCTGGTCCACAGGCGACCCGTGGCCCCAGGGCGGAGAACTGGACTGGTACGAAGGGTGGAACGACCAGGTATGGCCCGTCTCTCTCTTCCTGTTCATCTCGTCCCCTCGAAGACAACTCTCAGATCTGACCAACGGCCCGCTAGACCGTCAACACGCCAGTCCTCCACACCGGAAGGGCATCAGAGGTCGGACCATGCTACCTGAGCAACGACGGCCAGACCTCCACAGTCACCCATGCCAACTGCGACAACTACGGCGGACTCTGGGAAAACCATGGCTGCACCACCAAAGCCACCCAGGCCGACCCCTGGGGCTCGCCCGACGGCGGCATCTACGCCGTCGAGTGGACAGACGACTACATCAAGTTCTTCTCCTGGCGACACGGTGCCGCGCCCCCGGACATTGCCAGCGACAGCCCCGACCCCCAGCGCTGGGGCACCCCTTCTGTCCTCATCGCCAACAGCCTCTGCGACATCAACAGGCACTTTGCTAGCCAGAAGCTCGTCCTCAACATCAACTTTTGCGGCGCCGCCGGCCTGAGCCACATCTGGGGCGAGAGCTGCAGGGGCAAGACCCAGGAAGAGGCGTGCGGCAACTACGTCGCTAGAAACCCCTGGGCATTCAAGGATGTCTACTGGCAGATTCAGGGCATTCGTGTCTTTGCTTAGGTCCCGTCCGTCGATCGAGTCGAGCTCCAGCGGCATCCCGTCTCCTTAATGCAAGCGACAGGCCTTTCAGCATCCCAACAACAATGTACTGGTTATGGAACGTTCTTCTGTAAGTCATGCTTTGCTTTTCATCTCTATCGACCGCGCCTCAACCGACTTGGGCCTCGAATATGCTCTTATTGTCTCTGTAGTGTTACATATAGTCGCCCCCCTGAACAAGAGGACGTGATCGAAACCCCCCCTACCGCCCAGCCGCCTCCCCTAGCAATAGATAATATTCGTATTTCAAAATGAGATGCGCTTTGACTCCATTCCGTCCCACGTCCTGGGCTCTTGTGTTGGTTCCCTGAAAACAAATAAGGGAAAAGAAGAAAGTAAAAAGAAAGGGAAGGGGAAAAGCAGGCCAATGTTCTGTGGCCGTAGACACGAGCCTCCCGTCATCACCCACACCCCGACCTTAGCGTTGCTGCCGCTGCATCCTCGACATCTCGTTCGAGTACAAAATTTTGAATCCGTTGCAGAGGCCACGCATGTCAGGGTACCGGTTCTTCATCAGCTCGTAGCCCTCGTTCATGACCTTGACGGGCAGCGCGTTGATGCGCGACGCCTTGGTCGCCTTGAAGCACAGCCAGAAGTAGCCGGGATGTTTCGGGTTGATGCAGAACGCGTACGCCGAGCGGTTCGGGTTGGCGTCGACGTAGGTCGTGAGCCATTTCTCTGTTGCCGCGTTAGAACAAGTAGTGAAGCATGGTAAGAGAAGAAGAAGCAAAAACTCACCGACATCCGCCCGCGACCGGTTCTCATATTTCTCGTGCTGCGTCATCTCGGCCACCTTCCTCACCATGCCCTCGATGTACTCCCGAATGAGCTCGTCGATATCCCTATACGTCTTGTTGCCGACGCGCAGTAGCTTGCCGAGGGAAAAGTCGTTGGCCTTCTGCAGCTCGAGCACGTCGACGTGCTGGAACACCCCGTCCGCCACCTTCCACGTGATGGCCAGGTGATCGTTGCCCCTGGACGACGGCCGGATGACCATCTCCCCGACCGGCTGCGTCCCGAGCCACTGCTCCGCCTCCATGCCGTTGAACGGCTTGAAGAGCCGGTGGTTGATGACGCGCTGCGTCCGTCCCGTGGACTTGTCCTTCTCCCGGAGCTCTTCGCGGTCCATCGCCTCGAGCGCCTCGTCCCACTGGCCCTTGGGATGCAGTACCGGCTTCCGGTAGCCGGCCTTGATGTCCCTCTCCCGCGCCGAGAGCTTGGCGAGGAAAGTCTGCGTGTTGACTTCGAGAATCTTCGCCTGGATCGTCTGGCCCGTCGAGAGGTGGTGTCGTACGCTCTCGCCGTTCGGCCCGTCGTGCGCGTCGATGCGGCCCTCGATGCCGCAGTCCAGCTTCACAATGGCAAACTCGTCCTTGACCACGCGCACGTTGACGGGGACGATCATGCCCTCGGCAAGTGTCTGCTTGGTCTCGCCAGTGAACATGGTGAAGATTGCGTCCTGCTCCAGAGGACGGAAGTTCCTCCGCAGCTCTTCGTACGGGGCTTGGAGTTCGGCCCGGATCGTCTCCAGCGTCGCCCGCTTCTTCTGGTTGTACTTGTCCAGCAACTGCTGTGCGTACTCTTCCAGGATGAGCTCGTTCACCTTCTCCTGGGCATCGTCCCGGAACAGCTTGCGCACAATGGCGCCAGGCCCGTTGAGGTCCGTCTCGCCCTTGACGTCCTCTTCGTCGAGCTCGAGCGCGTCGGCTGCCATTTTGCGACCCAGCTCGTAATCCTCTGGATGCACACGCGTGTTGTCGAGCGGATCCGATGCAGGGTTGGCCGCCTCGTACTCGATGTACAGGAAGCTGGCGCAGTTGTTCCAGACCCTGGGCCCGACCACGGGCAACTTGCCACTGTCCGGGTCTCCCACCAGCTCGTCTCGGCTCGTCACCGAACCGCCGTTAGCGCCGATGGCCTTGAGAACACTGGTGGCCTTACGCGGTCCGAGACCCGCGATGTAAGGGAGCAGGTTGGCGGTGTAGGCGTCGCCGACGGCCTCGTTGATATCGACACCGCATAGGTTGACCATGTCGACCATGGCGGATTCGAGATGCTTCAGCAGCTTATCTTGGGGCAAAAGCTGCTGGCACGGGTGGAACACGAGAGAGATGACATCCTTGCCTAGGGCGGCATACTCCTTCAACGGGTTTTGCATGAACCGGGCCAACGCGATGCAGTACCGGGTCAGCGAGTTGAGCGTCGGGTGATCGGTCACGCCGCGTGGGCTGTCCTTGTACAGCCGCGCCAGCTCGTCGTTGACGACGATGACGTCGAGCAGCTCGGTCCGGTACTCCTCGGTCTCGGGGTCTTCAAACTCGGGTCCCATAAGCCCCTTGTCGCTCACCAGGTTTTGCAAATCGCGCACGAGCTTGTGCGCTTCGGCCGTCCACCCGCTCACGCCGATGACGTCCGGCCGCCGCCGTTCTACCAATTCGACAAACTCCTGGCGGGACCCTTCGTCACGGGAGAGCTTCTCCAGCTTTCCGTGGTCGCTGAAGCGGCCGTCCTCGTCGACCCACGCCCAGTAGGTCGTGTCCCGGGACGGGTCGCCCATGCCGGTCGAGAGGGTGAGGACGCGGGGCGTCGTGCCCAGGACCATTCCCTTGGGCTTATACGGCGCCTGGTCGATCTTCTGGGAGTACACATCCCGGCAAGCGGCGAGCACCTCCTCCTGGCATGCTGTCCGCACCGACTCCTTGACACCCTTGGCGACATGCTTGATGAGCCGAGGGACGACCAAGTCGAGGACCTTCTGGCGTTCCTCGTTCCACCGATCCGCCAGCTCGCTGTAGTTGTCCGAGAGGAAGTCTTGACGTAGCGCGCGCTTGAAGCCCTCCTCGTTCTGCATGGTCACGTGTACGTCGATGAGGCCTTCCTCCTCGGCCTTGGTCATCTTGAGGAACAAGTGCGGCCGTCGGGCCATGTCCGAGAAGGATTGGTTCACCAGGTACTTGACCTCATAAAACGGATGCGACTCGTCGATCCTGCGCAGGCCCTTCTCGGTACGACGGCAGCTGATGTCGCCCATTTCGTAAAAGTTGCCGCGGAAATGCTTTCGCATCCGCGGGCTCATAAACAGTTCCTCGGCGTACATCTGCCGCGCCGCTTGCAGGACCGCATCTCCGGTCGAGAAGTCCCCGTCGGTAAGCGCGTCGGCAAGATCGTCGGGGAGCTGGCTGTCGTCGTCGGCGAAGACCTTGCTGCCCTCGCGCAACGCGTTCTGGGCCAGTCGGTCCGGCGTGATGCCGTAGGCCCGGACAAAGTCGTAGACCTTGCTGTTGCGTATTCTCTCGTACAACGCGGCCCGGGACCCGGGTCGCTTCGTCTGTCTCGCGGTACCGTTCATGGAGGCCAAGTCCTTCAACTGCGGGCCGTACTGGAAGTGCATGTAGTCCTGGAGGTCCTGCAGCTCTTCCATGTTGGCTGCCTGGGGTATCATCTCGGCCAGAATAGCGTCCTCGACGCCCATTTCCAGTCGGAGGTTGTCAAACGACTTCTCCAGGGCGTTGCGTTTTTCCATGAGAGAGCGAAACTTGATGTCGAGCTCGAGGATGCGCCAGAGGTCGTCCTGGGTCAGGAGCTTGTCGCCACTGATGATGTATTCCGGAGCGTCGGGGTCGTGCTTGTGGGCCTCGTTGGGCTCCTGCTTGGTATGGATCAGATAGTCCTTGCGATGCTGGAACACAAAGGGAACTTCGACGTCGTCGACTACGAAGAATTCGAGGACCTTGCCAATGGCCTTGATGAAAGGGCCGTGGAGCTCCGAGCGGAGCATCTTCTTGGGCCAGATATGGTTCGCGATCCAAAGGGCCTCCTCCTTGAATTGCTCGGCCGTGATCTGAAGGTGCTTAAAGGGCTTTCGATCGATTTGGAAACGCTCCGGCTCGTCGGTGAAGCGGATATCGTTATCTTCATCGGTGAGGAGCTTCTCTTTGAGCTGCGAGGGCTCAAAGACGTCCTTGAGCTCGATGGCCTGCTCTTCGCGCTCTCTATCGACCTCCTCTTCCTCCAATTGCAGGGCCCACTCGTAGTCCTCGCCATTCCCGAAGATGGCCTCGAAATCTTCCAGGGCGTCCTTGTCAAGGCCGGTGGTATCGACGACGCTCGCCACGCCCTTGTCGCGGGGACGGGCAACCTCGGCGTCCTCGAGTCGCTGCATTCGCTCCTGTTCATCTTCGGGGAAGTCCTCTTCGATGAAGTCATCAAACTCGTCGGCCTGAGCGCGGTAACTCTGGCGACCGTAGGGGCGTTCGCTGGCGTCGTCTTCGTCGTCGGAAAACATGTCTTCGAGGCCGCGGCGTTGAGTCGGTCGCGCGCTGTCGTCCCTATGACCGCGCTTGAGACGCTTGAACTTGGGCTATGGGTGAATTGTCAGACGGCGCCCCGATGAGAAGGTCGTATGGGCAGGCATTCGAGGCACACATACCTCTGCGGGAGCTCGTCCCTCGATTTGTTCTCCGATGAGTTCCAAATCTTCTTCATCTAACTGCTCTTCCTCTTCTCGGACGCGATGCTCTCTTTTTCTCTTCGACGCACGTTCTTGGACATCAGCCTCGTCTTCTTCTTCCTCCTCTTCATCCTCGTCGACGATGAATCCTTCACGAATCTGTGGACGCCCGAGTCAGTAGATGATGAGAGGCGCAGGGGACCCTCAAAAGGAGCAGTGAAGGCTCTTTTACCTTGGCGGCTTCTTCCTCGTCATCGTCGTCATCTTCTTCCTCGGACGAGTCTTCCAAGTGGCCATGCCGAACCCTCGGCTCCCTGGGCTCGCCATCCTCCTCACCGTAGGACTCGTCCTCTTCTTCGTCGTCCAGTTCGGCCTCGCCGGAGATAAGGTCTCGCATTGAATTGCTCATATCGGCGACGAGTTGGCGTCCTTCACGCCGGAGCGATGGGAATTAGCCTTAACGATGGGAGGTGGGAAGGAGCAGGAGCTCGGAGCAATGCAAGCGCGTCGAACGTAACGTTGCCTAAAGACGTTTTGGAAATCGAGAAGAACCGAAATCAAATAAAAGAAGATGTATAAAAATCCCAGCAACCGGAATTGATTGGGATAGTCGAGAATTTGATGACAAAAAAAGACGGCAGATGACAGAGATGTGTTGACTGTATTTTCCTTACTTTTATTTTTATTTTTTAAGCCTCCGACCTGAGTAGGTGGAAAGCTTCACCAGGCGAGGCGTCGTGCTTGTCACTGCTCAACTCAGCAAGGCTGGCCATAGCATGTGTCCGTATGTACATTGTACATATATCTCGCTTGTAGCCGAAGTTCTACCGTTATCTTATCTATTATATACCGGTCTGTCACCCAACCCCTAAACTTGCAATGGGTCTGCATAATGTCACTTGTCCTGTAGTAACTCACCTACTGGTAGTCAACAATCAGGACTGGCTGCTCCTCCTATTGGGAAAAAAAATGAAATTGCACTGCATTTTGACTTGGAGATTGGACTTGGAAGATTCTGGGCTGAGAGGTCTGTACACTAGAACATGCAGGATGGTGGCTTATGAATGCCCAATGAGGTTGGGTAGTTGCACTTGAACGGCCATTTCATGTGGCCATTCAAGCCGTCACAGCGGGTTTGGGCAACTCTAGTGGAGGGTCACACATGTATCGATGGTGTCGGTATTCTGACGAATGCTTATCCATGTAGGTATCCTGACCGATTCATCTATGCAAATATGCAGGTCGATCCCCCTCTGATAAATGGTTTCTGTTCTATAGTAGGTATTCTGTACATCGTCCTCAAACGAAGAGAGCAGCGGAGTACAACATACAACGTAGGTACGAAGTAGGATTGCATCTAAGAAGTGTTAGTGCTGTTCGCATGTACTGTACCACGTAGCTATTAACAGGTCACATATCACTATCGGCGCCAACCGTTGCTGCTTCTTATCAGATACTAGCGCCCTTTTAGACCAAGCAGCCCCTGGATATCCGGTACCTTGTACTAATACGTACTCACAACCCCCATGCCAAAAACAAGGACCTGACGATCCGAAACCCCTCCTCCTATTCCTCCACCTCCTACTCCCCTCCCACTTTCGTCCCTCCACGAAAATCTGGTCTCAGAAATACGAATATCCAAAAGACGTCCCTTTTCGACCTCTCCATCGCTTTCTGGACCGCGTGCCATACTCACCAGACCTCTCGTCTCCACCGCTGGGACGACCTTGACCCAGTCTAGACCAACCACTGGACCCGGGCTCGCTGAGATAGATACATACATGTAGTAGTGTACTGTGTCCGACGCTATCGACTTGTCGCCCGATCGAGAGTCTCCCTCCCCACACCCTTTTGACTAAGGAGGTAGAGGACAGCACCCCGGCAATTTATCCTCGTTTGGGAGTCTTTGCCCCCCCGAAACCCATCCTCCACTATTAAGCTCCGTTCACACGTCCGCGGCCTGGGGAAAAAGCTGGTCTCTCCATCAACTGAAGGCCTGCTGCTTGCTGGCTCATCACCGCCTCCAATCTCCAGTCCTATACACGCCTCCAGGACACCTGCCTCGCGATTCAACTTGACCTTTCGACGACGTCCCGATCCTTTCCCGAATCCCTCCGCTTCTTCCTGTTGCCCAATATGACCGACCCTTTTGCCCCTCGCTCTATGAAACGCAAGAACGTCAAGGGCCTAGCCTTGACGCCGGCCGCCCCCAAACCGCCCCCCACTGCGGAGACGAGCAGATCCGACTTCGATATCTATGATAGGGATGGGAATGACCACAGCGCGCAACTCGAGATTGGCATTGAGTACAAGCTGGACCTCAGGCCAGAGGACCTGGAAATCTTGAAAGAGCTTGGTTCTGGTAACGGTGGTACCGTTAGCAAGGTCAGGCATGCCCTGACGGGAACCGTCATGGCCCGAAAGGTACGGAAGCCGGCATGCTGACCAGTCTGCGTTCCACGTGCCTCGCATATTGACATTGTGACTGTGCTAGGTGATCCATGTCGAGGCCAAGAAGGAGATGCGCAAGCGCATCGTCAGGGAACTTCAGATTATGCACGGCTGCCAGTCTGAACACATTGTGAACTTTTACGGGGCCTTCCTGAACCACAACAATGATGTGATCATGTGTATGGAGTACATGGATGTTGGGTGGGTACCTCTAACATGTTTCTCTAGCCGTTTCTTTCTTTCCTTCTTCCTCTGTCCTGAGGCTAACTTGGTTCGTTAGGTCGTTGGATCGTGTCTCCCGAGTTTTCGGTCCTGTCCGAGTCGATGTGTTGGGCAAGATCGCCGAAGCCACGTTGGGTGGCCTGACGTACCTCTACTATAAGCACCACATCATGCATCGGGACATCAAGCCGTCCAATATCTTGCTGAACTCGAGGGGAAGCATCAAGCTCTGCGACTTTGGCGTCTCGGGCGAGCTCATCAACTCGGTTGCCGATACTTTCGTGGGTACATCGACATATATGGCGCCTGAGCGGATTCAGGGCGAGAAGTACACCGTCAAGTCTGATGTATGGAGCTTCGGCCTCACCATCATGGAACTGGCCATCGGCAAGTTCCCGTTCGCCGCGAGCGAGCAGCTGTCAGACGGAGACGGTGCGCCGGCCGGAATTCTCGACCTGTTGCAGCAAATTGTCCACGAGCCTGCACCAAGACTGCCCAAGAGCGATGCCTTCCCCTCCATTCTCGAAGACATGATTCAGAAATGTCTAGCCAAGGTTCCGGACGAGCGTCCTACCCCCCAGGAGTTGCTTGTACGTCTGCTTCCGTTTGAATCCGGCGGAGCCCCCTTCTTCCACCTGTGACTAACAAACCCTTAGGACCGAGACCCGTTCGTGCAGGCGGCCAAGAGAACGCCGGTCGACTTGAGGGGGTGGGCCGTCAGCCTCATGGAGAGGGACAATCGAAAGTCGCATCTGGCCCCTCAACTCTCACCTGCTACGCGGGAGCTGCTCAACTCCAGCGAATCCCCGACCTTTCACGTGGCCCTGAACGACGATCGGGCTTTCGATACTCCCACCTCGGGGGAGATTCCCATTGCTCGTGCGGGCGTCTCGCCCAGAGATGGCCACGGCCGCGCCCAGAACCGCTCACCCACCAGGAATGGCGCGTCGTCAGGCCGGTCAGCTGGACCCGCCCAACCTGGCATGGGCCCAAGGGTCATCACAGCCGGTTCGATCCCCAAGGTCGGCGACTATCCGCATAGCGCGGGCCCCTCGGCCGTCGGCGGCAGCACCTTCAGTCTACCAGTCAGGCCAGCCCCACCGGGAGGTCCTTTACCGCCCCCGCCACCCCGGAAGGAAACACCTGATGACATGCGCCGGGAGAACAGGAGACAGGCCACTTTCGGCATACCACCTTCAAGCAGGGGCTACATGGGCGATGTCTACAACGGTCCCTCGCACTGATCACGTGTGGGGTAGTCCGACGCTTGGCTTTTCTTTTCGCATCTTTGTCCCGCGTAAACGTTCTCATAAGATGGCAGCATTCTTCCCGTCTTTTATTTGTTCCCTCTATCGAAGCGACGCATCGGAAGACTCTGCTTGCCCACACTCTATCAGGTCGAACGCATTGCAGAAAGAAAGAAATACAAAAAGAACAGACACAAGAAGCATGACAAGTATATCCCTCATTTCCTGCGACAGCGAGAGAGGCACGAAGTCTGGCATTCCGACGGATACGCCTCAACTCCGCCATGCGAAAGTTGTCTGCAGCAAAGTCTAGCGAGAATTTACGAATATCAACAGCGAGCTGGCGTAGATTTCTGACGACTGAAAGTCTTGCACACGAACTTGCTCTTATCTTCGCGCAAAGAGCTCCACGACCTTTATCCCTTGGCCATATCATATGTTTGGATTTTTTCTTGTTTTGTAGTGTGGCGGCGTCAGCATGGAAAATGATTTATCTCGATTGCCATCCTCTTTCATAGCTTGCAAATACAGGGCAGAATTGGGAGGGATCATATATCTGGCCACCTGAACACCAAGGCCGAGGATCTCATTGTGAGGTTAGCTACAAAGGGTAGAGACCGCAATTTGTTCGATCATCGGTCCTCGCTACGTATACGAATCTCGATGTCTTCCGCTTCTTCCCTCTTTGACCCAGTAGGGTATTCTCTAAGTATATACGAAATAGTGAGCTCTGGTAGGCTCGCCTGTCTATTTTCCTCTTTTTCTTTTCCCTCTTTTTCTTTTCCTTCTTTTTCTTTTCCTTCTTTTTCTTTTCCTTTCTTTTCTTATATTTCATGCCCCGGCATCTTTCTGCCTCTCCTTTTTATGGACTTGTAGCGTGTCGGGTCTTGAAGCCTTCTTCTAGTATCGGCACCAGTTCATCTAGTCTCCGGATGACCAAGTCGGTATGGTCATGTTCTGCGAGGTGGCCATTCACATCGCTGAGAAGCAACACCGTCGCCGCACCCGCCTTGCGTCCGGCGGTCATGTCGTCGATCGAGTCACCAACCATGATGAGCCCGCTCGCATCTGCATCGCTCTCCTCGATTTCCGTCCCATTCTCGCCCTCACCCTTCCCGGCGCCTCCCTCCCCATCCAGCACGATGACCTGGCCGTCACTCTGCGCACCGCCATCCGAGTTTGAACTCTCCGTGTTCTTCCCCCGGAGCAGCCCCCAGGTCCTGGCAATGTGCAGGATGCCAGCCGGGTGGGGCTTGGGCGGGCGAAAATCACGGGTGACGATGGGCGAGAAATGGGTGTCGGGGAGGAACTTGTTGAGGAGATGGGCGACGGGGGTGTTGAAGTTGCGGGTGCAAATTCCTTTTCGGACGCCGCGGGAGTCCAGGTAGGACATGACCTCGACCAGGCCCGGCTGGGCCACCTGGGCGGCCATGGCCTCGCGCTCGATGGCGCGGATGGCGGCCATGGCCTCCTCTTGGGCTTGCGGCGTCGGGAGGGAATAGACGTGCTCCAGGATGTCGACGGATTTGGCGATGGAGAGAGCGGCGCGCATCTGGCTGAACATGTAGGTTTGGGGTTCGCTGTGCGATGAGAGTGAGCTCATGTCATGGGCGGTTCCACAAGGAGATATCCATCGTCTGTCGTTGAAACCCTCTCCATGGAAAAAAGGTGGGGGTGGCAAAGATGAGAGTCACATTTGTCATGGTGTTGTCAGATTTAACTTACCACAACGTCCCGTCAACGTCGAAAACGACGCCTTGTAGACGGGGGGCGCCGGATGAGGCGCCCGCCCCCTCACTGAGGGGTGCGAATCGGAGAGGCTTGGATGATGCCATTTTGGACAAGAATCTTCGCATAAGGTAAGTCTAAGAGCAAGAGACGGCTTGTGAATGAACGAATGGAAGGAGAGAATTAATAATGGGAACTTGAAGCCCGTCGAAACTGCGCTTCCACTTGCTCACTTGCAACTTTCACGAGTAAGTAAAGTTATGGTACGAGTATGGTCATGGTTGTACGTATTCGTAGAGTAAGGCGTTGTGGCTTGTAATTATGGCATTAGCCACAACGTGGATCGACCGTTTGGCGTAAACTCCGAGACACGCATCGCAGCATTTCAGTTCCCCAGCGTTTCCCATCCACTCAGGTGGTATTCGTTGTATTACGTACCGTGTGCGCATACAGTGAGTCGACGTCAATGCTCTAGTATCCGCCCCACTTCATATGTACCGACGTTTTCGTAGAATACCTACCTAGGTAGGTACCTACTACCCTTGGGCTTGGAGATAGATATCTTTACAAAGACTATTCAGAAAAACTTGAATAAACCTATGTTTATAGCCTAGGAGTCGCATAAGATGAGAATTCGACCGACAGCATTATAGGAGGCATAGTAGAGCTTTGACGCTTCTTTCAAGTTATAGGGTTATGTGTCGGATAGTGGAAAATCGCGGTGCAACGCGTAAAAGTGGGTAGACGCGACCTCCGATTCATGTCGAACCACTGTACACAGTGCGCGTACTAATGACATAGCTAAAAGCTTACGAAGTAGATCACGAACGAAGACTTCGTGCTCTGTATCCACCCGAGCTCGAATATCGTCACCCACTGTACTCAGTAAACCAATACTACCTTGCACCCATTCTTACTGCCCTCCATTTTCCCCTTCACTCGAAGTCTCTCGTTCTTCTTACCGTCGTAACTCGCCCATCCAGTAATCATATTCGACAATGCCAATGCACCATGAGCTCATCAACGTCCACAAATCAGTGGCCGCCCAGGCGACTCTCGCTGCGTAGTGTACGTTGCTTCATCTATTGCCCATCCGTCTCTCACCCATCTTCCATGCCATGCATCTCTAGAACCACCAGTTAACATGCATGTTGCCTCCCATGTCGGCAGAAACTTCGAAACGGCACGGTTATCATCCCTTCCACTGGGGAGCGCACCCGGCGTCACTTCACCCTCCGACCCTCGAACCACCACCGCCCCGAAAGCCGCCGATCCCTTTCTTTTATACGTGCCCGGGATGGGAATGTCGCCTTGGTGAGGCGGCTAAGGGGCCACCTGACGAGATTCTGGACCTTCCTCAACTCCCCCCTTGGCCGGGGTGTGCTCAAATGCAGCCTGGCCTATTTCCTCGGTAGTCTGGCGACCTATCTGTCTCCCGTGTCTTCGTTCCTTGGCAAGCCGGATGGAAAGCACGTCGTGGCAACGATCACGGTGTACTTTCATGCCAACCGCACGTGGGGTTCGATGCTCGAGGCCGTCCTCATCGCCGTCTGCGCCATTGTTTATGCCCAAACCCTCTCCATAACCGCCATGGGCCTGTCTCTGCTCGGCGCCGAGATGGGCTTCAAGGCCATCTCCCACATCATGGTACTCATCCTCTGCATCGGGTTTGGTCTAGGCTTCGTGGGATGGGTCAAGGCCAGGATGGACAACCCGCTCGTCAACGTTGGCTGTACTCTGGCCTCCATCTCCATTATTGCCACCATCACCAAGGAGGAAGCCATCCATGGTGGCTACATCTCCTGGGCCAAGATTGTTCAGATCTTCAAGATCCTTGTCATGGGAGTCAGCATTGCCGTCCTGGTCAACCTGTTCGTTTGGAGGACATCAGCTCGGGCCAAACTGCGGAGCACCTTCAACACCGCAACCGTGTCGCTCGGTGACATGCTCGCCACCATATCCGGAGCCTTCCTGAACGGCACAGAGGAGGAGCTCCTGTCGTCCAACTACACCCGTATGCAGGAGGACTACAAGACGGCGTACAGAAAGATGACCAAGAATCTGAGGGAGGCCAAGGTGGAACATTACGTGCTTGGCCGTGAGGCTATATACCACCTGGATCGTGAGGTCGTCAGGTCCTTTGAGGTCCTTACCCACGCCCTGGGTGGTCTCAGGAGTGCCGCTGATACGCAGTTTGCACTTCTCAAGGAGCTTCCCCCAGAAGGGTCGACGGGTCAGATGTCACCCGGACCGGCCATTTTCGTGCCCACGTTGTCCAGATCCTTGTCTTGGCAGTCTAGAGCCTCCTGGGACCGATTTGGGACGTTGGCTTCCATCGACGAGTCGGAGGAGACCGAGCCGGAGACCCCACCTGCGTATTTTGGCCAGCCCATCAAGCTCCGCTCCCCGTCCGATATATTTGAGCTGTTCATAGCTCTTCTGGGTCCGTCCATGAAGTCGTTGGCGTATACTCTGAGTGAGATCTTGAAGACGCCTACCTTTGGCCCCCCACCGCAATACGAAATCACCGTCAACGAGCAGTTCCGACACAGTCTTCAGGATGCTCTGAGCATCTATAACGAAACGAGGACGAGGGCCTTGCGTGAGATTTACAAAGTCATCGAGCTCGACAGGTCCAGGTCGGAAAGCATCCAGGCGGATATCGAGGAGGTGGCGGCAGCGTGCGGGCATTTCAGTTTCAGCCTTCAGAACGTCGCCGAGTACATTGACGCCCATCTGGTAGTCTTGGAGGATCTAAAGTTCGCGCGAGCCACCAGCGGCCGCCGCTGGAACTGGTTGAAGTTCTGGCGGCGGTGGACGAAGAAACGGAGGGCCAGGCCCAACGACCCGGACCGGGAGTCGCTGCTTTCAGAGCTGCCCGGTCAAGAAGATGTGCCAGTGAGGCGGATCAAGAAATCGGGTATGCCGAGAGGCCTTCCCTCCGAAATGATGCAACACAAAGACAGCTGGGGTGTGTCGGGGCCCCATGCGAGTTCCATGGTGAGGACAATATCGCAGGTATCGCTCAAGGTGCTGAGGTTTCTGTCCGGGGACAACAGTATGTTTTATTCCCTCGTCGCCTTGTTTCCCCTTTTTGCTAGGACGACTGCAGTTTGCGCGTTCTAACCCCGTCGCGACCTACGCCATGTTGCTGACGATATCTAGTACGATTTGGTATCAAGATTGGCCTTGGTGCTATGGCCTGGGGTGCGTTTGCCTTCATCCCGGCCACCCGTCCAATCTACAAGCATTGGAGAGGCGAATGGGGTCTGCTCTCCTACATGATCGTCACGAACATGACTGTGGGAGCGGCAAACACCACGGGCTACACAAGGTTCCTTGCCACGCTAGTTGGCGGCACTTGTGCGCTGGCGACCTGGGCCGTCTGCCAAGCCAATGCCGTTGCGCTCGCCTTTGTCGGCTGGGTAATGAGTCTCGGCAGCTTCTACGTCATGCTCGTCCGGGGGAAAGCCCCCCTTGGTCGTACGACTCTGTTGGCATGGAACGTTACTGTCCTTTACTCTTACTCATTGACCCAGAAGGTCGAGGAGGACGACGATGACGAGGGCGGTACAACACCGATCATGTTTAATATTGTCTACCATCGCGTCGTCATGGTGAACCTGGGTATCCTCGTCGGTATCATGATGTGCCGACTCATCTGGCCCATCTCGGGCAGACGAAAGTTGAAGGAAGGCCTCGCAGTTCTGTACCTGCAGCTTGGTCTTATCTGGAAGCGAGGGCCACTGGCCACACTGCTAAGGAGCGATAACACACGGTCGTACATGAGAGCCGGGGAAGAGAAGGCGCTTCAGCGATACGGTGAGATGAGCTTTTTTTTTTTTTTTTTTTTTTCTCTTTTGCTTTTCTTATGGTCCCACATCCTTTGCTAATCTCGCATCCTTGGAAACAGCCTTCAAGCTTGATGCCCTCCGTACCTCGGCCAAGGCCGAGTTTGAACTCCGCGGCCCGTTCCCAGACGCCGCTTGCGCCCGTATCATGCAGTCGACTCATAAAATCCTCGATGCATTCCATGCCATGAGGCTGGTGACTTCGAAACGCGGGAACCTTTCCCCGGGCGAGCGCGAGTTGCTCATACGCACGGCCCCCGAGCGCGCCCAGATCTGCGACCGCATCTGCCACGTCTTCCAGGTCTTAGCCAGCTCCATCATGCTCCAATATCCCCTCACCGATGTCGTCCCTTCGGTGGAAAATAACAAGGATCGGCTGCTGGGCAAGATTTACCAGTTCCGAAAGGAGCACCAGCACCGGCTCAGTATCGCCGACGAGGGGGGAACGGATCAGCGCCATATGGCCGGGGAAGATGCGAACGGCGATACGCAGAGCCACGGAGGTGGGAGCCCTAGCAAGTGGCCGCCACTTCGAGGCGACGTGGTAGTTGAAGAGCAGGATTACGCGCTGCTTTACGCGTATATCCTCGTCACGGCGCAAGTCGCGCAAGAGCTCCGTGTCGTGCAGAAGGAGGTCGAGGGGCTCTACGGCGTGTTTGACGAGGATGCCCTGCTGTTGCGCTGAGATTGCTTGCCTATACTTTCAAAGGCGTTGCGAGCGTACATTACGTTGGAAGAAGCCTACTAGGCTGGCGTTTCGGAAAAGTACAAATAGTTATTCGACTTGGGACTGGCGGATCATGTCTTGGGAGTTGGCGCAGGGATATATATGGCCCCTTTTTTTCATGGAGTAGAGATGGGATCGGGTGCGATATGGCGAAAAGACTACACCTTGTAGACAGTAGGTACACATCATCATCGTATTGATACCACCATCTGGCGTTCGTAGAAACAATTACAAACATGTTGTATTATATTCTTCCAAGTCCCGTAAACCCGCGATGCATTCCAATTTCACGCCACATGGTAGTTGTCCTCCCCCTTAACGCCCCCCAATGCCCCGACGATCCTAGAGAGACAGGTACAGGCTTAGCCAAAGCGACCCTCCACTCAGAAAGAAACCTCCCTGATCTTGCCCACTTTGCCAATTTCATACTCGACCCAGCGGCCGACACGCGTGCGGCCCGGGACCAACACGCTCGCCGGGTTCATGACGTGGCACCCCTCATACGTGACGCAGAAAGGCGGCGCCGATGTATCGACGAGCACCATGGCTGTGGGGAGGGGGTACAGATGCAGGGCACTAGCGTAGTCCCAGTGCACTGGTCGGATGGCGTTCCGAAAAGGAGCCAGGTAGCCCTGGTCCAGGAGCGTCTTGACGAGCTTGCGGGCCGTTTGGACGTCTTGGGGGACCTGGTTGGGCAGCGGCAGCGGTGCAGGGTTCGCGGCGGCAGTGGTGTCGGGAGCTTCTGCATCCAGGTCCATGACGTCTTCTTGGCCGGGGCCATCTCCCACAGCAGTGGCGTCAGACGACGCAGCAGCGCCAGTCTCTCGCTCCGTTGGAGCGGAACCGCCGTTTACTTTGTCGTCCTGTCGGGAGGGCGATGAAGAGGACTTTAGCCGTACGGCGGTGCGTCGTAGACGAGCGGCGACGTCGTCGCGGAAAAGGACCAGCTCGTGGTTGGGGCCGAAGAGGGTGAGTCGGCTGGGGTTGGATGTCCAGATGGCCTCGCCCTCTGCGGGTTTCGCCTGGCCGTCTGGCACGTCGCGGGCGGCATCGGCGTTGGCGGCGGCAAAGGTGCGGCGGATGCGCGAGGTGAAGAGGTCCGGGGCGGGCTTGCGAGGCAGCGGGACGGCGGCGCCGCCGCCAAAGGATGAGCTCCACGCGTCGTTGTCGCCAGGGACGAAGACGAAGGTGGCGCTCTGCAAAAGGGTGGGGAAGTCGGCCAGGGTGCTGGCGAGGGCGTCGAAGACTTCCTTGTACTCGATGCTGCCGCCGGCGCCTGCGGCCCCCGGACCCCTTGCTAGGACGGCGTGCTGCGTGAAGTTGCCGGTGAGGACAAAGGAGATTGGGGTCTGGCCTTCGGGCTCGGCAGCGTAGAGGGCCAGGATCTTGCGCAGGGCTTGCAGGGTGCGGGGTTGGTCGAGGTTGAGCTCGCCGAGGATGACGATGCGACCGCGGCCCGGGTCGTGGTCGTCGGCGGGACGCCTGGGTAGGAGCCGTTGCTCTAGCTTGCGCATTCGAGACCCGAGGGCGCGCTCGCTACCAACCCCGAGAAAGTCGATCCAGCCGAAGCCACCTCCTATGGTGTTATCTTGGCCTTTTCCGTCGGGTCCGCTCACGCCGAGGGTAGCGCGGCGGGTTTCACAGGGCGGCTGGCCCAGGAAGAAGGCCTGAAGGCGGCCGCCGAGGGTGCCGCCGACTCCGCTGCTGCCGCTGAGGCCCTTGCCGACGGATTCCTCTTCCTCTTCGTAGACACCATCGACGAGGACGATCATGCCGGGGCCGAACCAGGCCGAGTCTTCGGGAATGGCTACGGCTTGCGAGATGTCGAGAGCGATGGTCCCTGTGAGGTCGCTGATGGCCAGGCCACCTGTGGGGAGCACGACCAGCATGCCGAGGAGCATATGGTGGCTGCCGTGACGGCCTAGCAGGTTCGCCACGGGGGTGATCTTGTGGTTTTGTTGATTTGATAATGAGCGTCGTAATGTAGGCGCCCTGGTACTGGCAACGGCGGAGATTTGGAAGGCTTCGTTTCGTAGGAGGCGCTGATGGATGACATTATATCTGTTCCGAAAGAGAGCTGTCTTGTGTGATGCTGGTGGGAGGAGAGACGGTTTAGTAGTTTCCCTGGTTGTTCGACCATTTGTTAGTCTTTGGCCGCAAGTCTTTTCGGGGAGGGAACGGTGAGTCTCTTGACACACCTCTCATAATGCTTCTTCGCAACATTGTAGTGCAGCCTGGGCTGCTCGAAAGCTCCGACTACCTTCAGCCACCTCCTCGGATCATGAAGGCCCTCCTCATCGTCGTCCCCGACATCGGCATCCACACCAAGGCTCGACATTCCGAAACTCTGCTGGCTCTCCTCCCTCGTCAGCGACACGTTCGGCCGCAATCCCATTCGGGTGGTGGAAAAGTCGGCTTCTTCTTCGGCGGCCAGAGACAGAATGCTCCCCTGCCTACTGAGACCTCGGCCGCCACCGATGATCTTGCCACCGCTCATATTTCCATCCAGGTTCTTGAGGATCTCCTTGAGCTCCTTGCTGGTGCCGTCGACAATGACGCCGCCGTTGCGGGCCTTCCACGACTTGGCTACCTCTTCCAGTACCTTCTCGGCCAACCCTTCCTCGCGCCATCCCGAGCCACAATGACGGCCGATAAAGGTGGCGAGCTCCTGCAGCGCCGACGAGGTGAGAGTCAGGCCATGTTTCTTTGTAAAGGTGCGAAAGGCGAGGGGTCGGAGAGTCGCCGGAGGCAGGATGATGGGGAGGATCGCATGTTTGGTCGGGGCGGTGACCTTGAAGGGTTTCAGGGGGTGGACGGGGGTCGCAAAGGCGGGCGAGGACGATGGGATGGCGGATGAGGAAGGCACGGGAGTTTTCGAGTTGCCTTGGAAGATGTGGGCGATTGTGGTCTTTCGCTTGGGAGATATGGCCGGTGGAAGATCCATGTTGGACTGGTTGGCTCGAGTGGTTGCTATGCGTTGAATCGTATCACTGCCATCAATCTGAAGGCTGTAGTTATAAAAGGTACATGGGCAGTTGACTCGATTCTTTCAATTCGGTCTCGACCTACGGTATTGTCGTTATCTGTACGTGGGGCATACCCGATGCCGATCTTGTCCAGGTCGTCCGTCCGGTCCAGCGTTGAGGGATGATTTCGCAGTGGTTGTTTAATTGAAACGCGTCCCAGACGCGTCTTGGTGGTACGTGCGTCTCTCTCCGCGATAAGATAAGGAGTGGCCTGGGTACGTACCGTAATTACCGCATGACAGGTACATCTTGGTCACTTTTTCTCACTTGGGAAGCTGGGGAAGCTCCTCGACACTACAAACGACAACGGTGCTTCTAACAACCATGTTGACAACGACGATTCAAACCGCCTCCCGATATAGAGGCGCATTGCCCTTCCTTCGGACCGTCTCTACCCTCGCATCTAATCCTCGCATTGTCAGTAACCGATTGCACACACCCATACCCACGCCTCTGAAGCACTGCCCAGCTTCGGCAGCACACGACTAACGTATCCGATATGGCCCGATAGAAAGTCTTCCCCCCGGACTCAACGCGAGCGTCTTTCCTCCTAAGCTACCTCGATACGCAGCCTCCGAACCACAGGTTAGCAATCGGCTTTTCGACCAAAGACCCGCCGACGCCGCAGTCTTTCAACGAGAACCAGACCTTCTTATCCATACTCAACGAAATCCTTGCCGAGCATGCGCCAAAGGATGAAGGCCTGATTTCCCAAGCCCGCGCATTTGCGGGTCCTGGCGGAGCCAATCTGGGGTCGGGGGGAATGTTCTTCCCGCAGCAGAGCAAGAGACGATCCAGCAAGTCCACATCGCCGAAGCAAGGAGGAGGGGGCGGCGCCGGCGGTAGCGGAGCCGGCGGTGCCAGCGGTCAGGGCGGGGCCGGTGGTGGTGGTCACGCCGGCTATGTCCATCTCAGCGACTCGAGGAATCCACCAGACTTCGGGCGGATCGCATGGCCCGAGGACATCCTGGGGAGCGTCGAGGTCGACCAAGGAGGCTACATCGTGGGAGAGTTCCAGCCCAGTGGCACATACCGCATTATTACCAATGAGGGAATGTAAGTTGAAAGACCCCTGATGCGCCAAACGAGATGCGGTGGACTGACAGATTCTCAGACTCGGACTGAGCCCATACCTGACAGAGAGGCTCATCGAGAGGCTAAAGGAAGAGGAGAAGAAGGACGCATCTGGTTGAGTTGGTTGAAGGTGGGAATATGAATATGATACCTCATATTTATGCCATTGCCCTATATATGGTCCTCGGTTGGTCAATGGCGTACGAGTCCGACCTTGGCTCGAACGAAGTTACAGAGACTCGTTGTCTTATGAGATGGCCTGCGACACTTCGTACTACCTGGCAGTAGTTGCATCTGCGCGGGGATACTGTCACTTACGAAGTACTAATCTGTAACTATACTTTGTAACTGCTTAGCTTTTGATACTAGGTTGGCACGATGGACCCAAGCTATTATATTGTAGAAAAACAAAGTTTGGCGACTTATCCCAATACAGCCCGATTTGTTGGAAATGAAATAGTTTCTACACACGACTATGTACCGTGAACCCATCAAATGTATGGCTGAGTACATCCGTGTGTACAACGTAGAAACATCTTGCCCCCCACGTCAAAATAAGAAACAGCCTGAGCCACAAAACGCTGATTTACATACATGTATGCACATACTGCGTGGTACAAACTGGCCGCAGGCGCATATATAAGTAACTGCCCTCCTCCTCCCTTGGCCTTTTTTCTCTCCCCCAGCCCACCCTATCAAATCCATACTATAACCACAAGTATCGCGCAGTCAGTACATATGCCAGACTGCAGGTAGTCAGACTTGGCCCAAGTCGTGTTCTAACCGGTTAGTTATCTTCATCCCAATATTGGTAAAGTGGAACTGATGTATTCCCGTGGGATATTGGACTAACCTATTTCAAGTTAGCAGATATTCGTACAGCAGATACCAAGATCGAAGCAGGGGAATGACCAGTGTCGGGCCCACTACGAGAATGTGCAGGGCGCGAGCACAGACCACCATCGCGTATCATTGGAAGTGGGGATAGTGAGAGCTCACACGGTGCCGCTTGGACCAATGGCCCCGCCCCATCTGCAGTCCAACAAAACCCCCCCTCCATCCTCCAACTTCGTCATGTCTTTTGACCCAACATCCTACATACAACACGTACTTCGAAACCCTGCTCCATACTAATTATCCACTCATCAACCCCCTCCCCGTCAATTCAATCCGCACCCCCTCATCTTACCAAGAAAATCAAAAAGAAGGAAAAACCCCGGGCTTTAAAGTGTACCCTACTGTGGCAACACCCCCCCTGGTAATTAATTCGCCCATCTCATAGGCGAGGCGACCCGTCCTGGCCCGTCTGGCGCCGCACCCCCCCACCAGCCAGCCTCAAGGGCAACGCCAAACGAACCGACCGACCTGCACCACGACATGTCCCATTCGAGGGGCTTCGACGACGAGGAGCTCACTATAACCCTATCTCCATCCCAAGTTCGCCGTCGACCGCATAATGAGACATACCCAGCCACGTCTTCCCATCGCAAAGACCCATCTTCGACTACTGCCACCGCTTCTGGACAACCTCCCCGCGTGACCGAAACCGGAGCCGCCGCCAACATGTCTTCTGTCGGTTCTGGCTCCGGTCTTCCGACCGTCCGCGAGAGAATCAAAACCGAGCAACGTATCGGCGCCTACAAGGTCGTCAAGACCCTCGGCGAGGGCTCCTTCGGCAAGGTCAAGCTGGCCGTTCACATTAGCACCGGTCAGCAGGTCGCCCTCAAGATCATCGCCCGCAAGAAGCTCATCAGCCGTGACATGGCCGGTCGTGTCGAGCGAGAGATTGAATATCTTCAGCTTCTGAGGCATCCCCATATCATTAAACTGTACGCCCACGCCCTTGATCCACACTATTGTCTCCTTCCCCCCTTCCTCCTCCCCCTCCTTCTCCTAACCCCTAACCACCAACAAGCCAGCTAGACAGGTTGCTTAACTTTTTTTCCCCCATTCCAGATACACTGTCATCAAGACCCAGAACGAGATCATCATGGTCCTCGAATATGCCGGCGGCGAATTGTTTGACTACATTGTCCAGAACGGTCGCATGAAGGAAGCAGAGGCCCGCCGTTTCTTCCAACAAATGCTTTGCGCTGTCGAATACTGCCACCGCCACAAGATCGTCCATCGCGACCTCAAACCCGAGAATCTCCTCCTCGACGATCAGTTAAACGTCAAAATCGCCGATTTCGGCCTGAGCAATATCATGACCGACGGCAATTTTCTCAAGACATCCTGCGGGAGCCCCAACTATGCCGCGCCCGAGGTTATCGGCGGAAAACTCTACGCCGGCCCCGAAGTCGACGTCTGGAGCTGCGGCGTCATCCTGTACGTTCTGCTGGTCGGCAGGCTCCCCTTCGACGACGAGCACATCCCCAGCCTCTTCGCCAAAATCGCCCGCGGCACCTACAGCATCCCCCAATGGATGAACACCGGCGCTGCGAACCTCATTAAGAAAATGCTGGTCGTGAATCCCGTCCAGCGCGCCACCATCAAAGATATCAGGGACGATCCCTGGTTCACCACCGACCTGCCCGCCTACCTGCAGCCGCCCGTGGAAGAGTTCTACGACACGGGAGTGGACCCCAACAAGGCCATCCGGAAGAGCGACATCGCCCCCAACGCAAACACCAAGGTCCAGGAGAAGCTGCACGAGGAAGTAACTGAGAAGATTAGCAAGACCATGGGATACGGCAAGAGGGATGTCGAGGAGGCCCTCGAAGCAGATGAGCCGTCGGCCATCAAGGACGCCTACTTGATCGTCCGCGAGAACAAGCTCATGCAAGTGAACGGTGCGTTGAACTGTTCTTCCCACTGTTTCTCCCTCCCTTCTCCTCGACCGTCCCCCAGACCACGCTGCCCAAAGGGAGCGCGCCCATGTTAATCCGTTCGTGTATGGTGTGTAGAAAGTCTAGGCAGCCTCACGATCGATCCGGAAGCATCCAATAGCCCCATGCCCAGCGCCTCATCTGCCCGGTCAGGAACCTCCGCCACAGGCGTTCCACGCCCATACATCAGCAAAGTCGGCGTCCTCCCGTCCAGTCTGCCAGACTATCACAAGGCATACGTAGAGCGCGAAAAGGCGGGGATCGAAGACACTCCATCGCCGCCCGCCCTGCCGGACGAACCCGACGGCGTCAAACGTACCGAAGCCGAGCGAGAGGAGATGGCCCGTCGTCTCAAGCCCCACTCCAAGAATCAGCACCGACTCGAAGAAGGCAGCAGGCGACCCCAGGGCCTGACACCTGTGTCGGGACCCCCTCCCAAGAGAATCAAGCCTGTGCGATGGCAATTCGGTATCCGTTCGCGTAGTGCGCCCTGGGAGGCCCTGCTATGCATCCACAAAGCTTTGCACAAACTCGGCGCCACGTATGTGCCGGACGAAGACTACGAGAAGGCCCATAGCGATGTCGACGACCAGGAAGGGAGCGCCGGAGGCAGCTTCGACGACGGGTTCGGGAGCGGTAGCGGGACGCAGCCGTCGCAGCGTGGTAGCAATTCGGCCGCGAGCATCGATCCGCAAAAGAGATATAAACTGCCGGCCGATCCATGGCATATCAAGGTCCGCTGGGAAACAAGACGTAAGACAAATCCCATCGCCGGGTATTTCCGAAGGAGCCGTGGATCTGGAAAGGGGTTGCGGGAGGAAGAGAGAGAAGACTAGGCTAACTGGAAGATCAGTACTCCACAAACACTCGTCAGAACCGCCAGAGCGCACCCGAAACAGAGACAGGGGCAAGACGCCCGAAGACTATAGCGTGTACGACGACGACGGCGGTGCCCAGCGAGAATTCGTTGCGCTCCACCTCGACATCCAGATCTACGAGATGGAGCCCACGGTATACCTGGTCGATTTCAAGTGTTCCGGCTACGAAACGGCGGAGCGCCGCCTCCTCGACGAGAAGGCCGTCACGAGCCCGTTCCCCTTCCTCGACATGGCGGCGAAGCTTATCATGCAGCTTGCCGAAGCCGACTGAAGGGTCCGTTTCATCCGGGTCGATCGCTCCATCTGGTTTTGTTTCGTTTTCTTCGTGACTCGCGGCAATAGGCAGATTGGGTTTCGGTGCAAGGGAAGAGGGAAAAGAAAATAAGCCAATGGTTATGGTGTCAGGCAGGTCATGACGACCTCGTATTTTTCATGACTAAGGAGTTCTTGGGATCATCAGGGGGTATCAGTTTGGTATAGGGGAGGAAGCAGGGGAAAGGGGATGACTTCATACTGGCCGTCCAAGGGGGAGGATGTTCTCACCCGACGACTTGGGTATATCCCACATTGCAGAAAGGAAACAAAGAAGGGAAGACAGAAAAGAGAAAGAACGACAAGTCCGACTACCGGACATGAGTTAATATGTTTGTGGCTTGGTGTTTCCCCCACTGCGTGAGATCTAAGCATAGTCATAACACATGTTTTTGGGGGATTGGCTGGTGATGATGAAGCCTAAGCTGAGAGTTCAGGGTGAGGGGGTGTTAAAAGTGATGGCTCGGGACGAGTCGGTGTGAAAACGAGGGGTTAATAAGGCCTGGAAACTCGTGCTAGTTGCCGCACAGAGTTAAACAGGACGTGGCGGGCAAGGAATATGAAACATCCATTTCCCCTGGATTTTCGGGGGAAGATGGCGAAATGGACGTAGGTGTGGGAATTTATCTTGGTCAAGGTTCAAGTTAATTCACGAGTTTCCTTCCCGTTTATAATTAACTCGGGAGGGCTCCCAAATCGGAAGTATTTCGACTTCTATGTACGGATATGGTGATGTCTTCCCAGCCAACCGGATTCCAGGTGCCACGCCACGCAACGCCACCACTTGCGTAGCGATTGTACCCGTAAGTAGCTTGCCCGGGGCCCGAGGACCGGGTCCATCTCAAGGCGTCTCGGGTCCGCTCTCGGCGGCCTGATAGAATGCGGCAAACGGTAAGCTATAATCCATCCACAAGCAAGTGTATATAAGCATTATTAGACATCAACCACTGAACCCAATCTCCATATAAGGAATGTAGTGTGTCATGTCATGATGCGTGGTGGCATGGGGAACGGGCGAGACAGGTCTGCCTAGGTTAACTGGAGAGCATAATCCGATGGCTGACGGGTGTGCTTTGGATGCAACTAGATTTCATGTAGCGCATTGGACCGCCCTGTGCTACCTTAGTTCACGAGGCGGCCTAATGTCCATCGCAGTTCCCAGCACGACGGGTCGAGTCGGGTTCTGAGATGAGGGCAGACGTTCGATAAAGTTTCCATGTTGGGTCTGGTGTAAGTACCGGTGTTCTCATCTCAGCCATGGCAACAGCCACAGCTTGACAGTTCAGCCCGCCTGGTAACAAAGGGTAAAACGGTCGCCGTCATTTTAAGGTACGGACGGTACACTACGCACCAGAGCTGAGAGAGGCTGAGAGGCTGAGGTGCTAACAGCGGCAACCGTTTGCACGACATCCCCTCATGTCTTGCTTCGAACAGCCGCCATTATTGAATCCAATACTGCAAGTCTTCTTTAAGGAGGGGTAAAAGAAAGTAGAACACAGTGAGGGAAGCGGGGAAGACAAAGAAAGAGATAAGCAACCTGTGAAGCTCAAAGTCTACTTCGGCATCTATGCCGCCTATTGTTCTGATGGGATGTGCTTCACCTCAGCCCCTGTCTACTCTGGAATACAGGCTCAGGAGTAAAGCCTTGTTCGGGCGCCGCAAGCGTTCTCATCCCTCTGGTGAATCATAGATTCGGTCTTCGCGCTCCAAGTCCATCAAGGATTCAACCTCGGAGGCGTTCGCCCGGGCGACCATCCATGGAGCATACTTGCCTTTGGCTGGGGCAAAATCAGAGACAGAGAGTCCTACTCGTTCAGCTTGCCACAGCCGGTTCTCCCAAAGAGTTTGGCCTGGAACCTTGACCTTCTCCTCATCGAAGATAATTGTGTCATTGATGGCTGACACGTTGCGCGAGTACAGGCCGACATCGATGGCATTCGGCACTTGCCCCCCTGACTTGATGCCCCCAAAGTAGAAATGCTGGAGCGTAGATCCAAAGCCACTGCTGTGCTTTCCATCGCCCGACTGGTAGAAGGACGCCTGGCCGGTTCTGAACGTCGAGAGTCGGCTTCCCACCAGGCGCTGGCTGGTGTCCCGAGCAACCGCAGTAAAGGCCTCAAGGCCAGTCGCAAAGACGGGGTCACCCTGGATCTCGATGTACAATCCTTGATCCAGCTCAGCTTCGATGCTGAGGTTATTCGCCGGGCTCCTCGAGTAGCTAGAGTTGACGTATAGCGGGTACGAGTAGACAGAGAAATAAGATCTCGGCCCTTGCGCCTCGTCTGCCCCGGCGATGGTCATATTGTTGATTTGGTTCCTGCCATAAGAAGCTACGGCGCCCAGGTTGTTGTATGCCAAGGCTTGAGCCCAAGTGGATTGTTGTGAGCCACTCCGTGTGGCCATCTCCCCTTTGACAGATATGTTGCGTTGCACGTGGAGGCTGTATGCGAGGCCCTCGTTTATCCAAGAGTCGTTCTGGCGCGTTTCGTGAGAAATGCGAATAATCGGCTCCGGCGCCTCGACCTCGGGAGTCCGACCGGTGGTGATAGAGCCTTCCTCATCGAGCCACACGAATATTTTGCCCGTCACAACCCAGTAGTCCTGGATCCTATCCGTCAGGAACGCAGACTTCTTGTCGTCGTAGATGCCGACCACTCGAAGCCTGAAAGTGTGCTCGTTGCCGTCGCATAGAAGAGGTAGCCAAGGCGAAATGTCGATTTCATGTTCTCGAAGGTCGAACGCCTCCAGTCCCACGATAGGTCGATGTAAGCTCGGGACGACGCCTCCAGTGAAGATCACAGGAAAAGGCCAAACCGCGCCGGCTAGCTTGTCGTCGATATACACCTGCACTTCCCTAAAAGGACTCAACCCGGGAAGCAGGCCGACTGTCTTATTGAAGGCCGCCACATCGCTCTGGAGAACATTGCTCCACCAAAACTCTTCGGACGCTTGCCCATTGGCCGAAACGGAGAATACGGCCTTTTTCACATTTCGCGGAAAGCTGATCGTGTTGACGGCCTGTTGCTGCGGGACGGTCCAGGCGCTGCTTGCACCCGTTGCTCCCTTTCTGGCCGAGATGGGAATGACCGAATCTGCTGGGGGAGAGCCGTGATGGACGGTATTGCTCTTGAAGAACGTAGCAGTTAATGTGCAGTTGAAAGAACCGGTGTACTTTTCATCTTTCAACTTGTCAGTCCCTCGGCCTTGGGCCCTTAGATCAACTGGAAACGATGGAGAGCCGTAGAGAGACGGAAGGACAAAAAGAGCCTACTGATGAGGTTGCCCAGATCGAAGATGAGCGTCTGGGTTGACTTCCAGAGGCTGAGATAATGGGTCATGTCCTTCCAATAGGTCCAGACAATACCAGGTGACGGCTTCGGCTCCGCAGTGGAAGTCCGCCAGACTTCGGTATCGTTGAAGAACATAAGCGCAAGGCGGTCAAACTGACGTCCGGCCGAGCTGACGGTTAAGTTCATGATGACCCTGTCGAAATCGCAGCCCGGCGGCTTATACTGTCCTGAGAGTCAAAAGTTTCAGTAAGTTTGTACAAGTCGCGATGGATGGAAGGGTTATGTGCGACGCACCCACGAAGGGTTTGCCGTAGCTGAAGCCAAAGGTATGCTCCATCAGAAGCATCGTGCAGGAAGGTTCCCCTAGCGTCTCAGCTGCGCCGGGACTGGTGCCCGTACCCTGTAGCACAGGTCCCGACGGTCCCAGGACCGGCTGCGCAACCTGGACACATTCGAGAGGGGCCTCGGGCCACGTGTGGCCTTCAGAAGGAATTGTGGTTTTCGTTTGAAGGTCGTGCCCGGCACGATCGGGCTGGTCCTGGAGCACTAGCGAATCATGCTCTAACTCTGCGCTATGTTTAAGTTGGCCCTCGAGCCCAAGTGCCGAAGTTACAGCTAGGAATAGAGTGAGATGAGTTCCGACAGGTCGCATGGTTGATTCCTTGTCAATCCCGAAAGAACCGCTCCGCTTCTGTTGTAGAGGTTGCTGTCTGCAGAGTTCAGTAGTGAGCTGAAGGTTGAATCATGTTTGTCGGACGGTTGGAAGCTAGTTATAGGAAGCTTTGCGCGTGACCCGTCTGAGGCACGCAATCAGAATAAGACGGGAATATGGACATCTGTCCTAGAAGCTTTGTGCTAGTGTTTGAGGAGTTTCAACGCTTGGTGAGATTGATGGATGATAAAGTTGCGATCGCACGACAATAAAATGAGACTTCTGAAAGTTTAGCAAGAAAGTAAGATGCATAGAACAGCTTATGAGACAGGGATCGGCATCGCCAGCGTGATATTCCTGTCAGGGTCGTGTTGGGTGGGGGGAGTTGAATAATTACCATCCATGCTCCCAGTGTCTCGGCATCGTTGCTCAAAAGGTGGGGAGAGGGGAAGAGGGGGAAATATGGGAAATGGTTAGGAACGAAAATGAAACCGGAACGGAGAAACATTGTGCACGTTTACAACGTACGTAAATAATGATATAAATAGCCACATGATGTAATTATGCAATTAGAACGTAATTTGCCAGAAATGATTTGTAAGGATGAAACGGATATATTATGTAATCCATCGTTGACGCGTTACGAAGTAGTTTCGGGTTCGTGCCGAACGTGCGACGACTACGAAGTACAGAGCAATTTTGCACAAGTCCCTCGACGCGTCGAGAGCTGTCTATGTTCCCCTGAACTCCTTCAATGCTGCACCCAATGATGCACCGAATATTGCACCGAATACTGCACCCAATACTGCGCTGCACTTCTTCACCCAAGATGCCGCACTACCCCATCGCCGCCCAGACCACAACCCGAATTCCAAACGCAAAGGGAAAAACTCTCAGGGGGAACCGTCGTCCCCATCGTCCGTGTCATCGGGCCCTCCCCTTTGGTGCGACCAAGAGCACGTCGGCTCGCTGCTGTAGCTGTCCCAAAACCGTCGGCGCGCATCCCTAGCCACTTCAGGGTCCGGCGTCAGGTGTTGGTAGTAGTTGAAGAGGGAGAACTCGTCACGCGTCATGATATAGCTGTGCGGCTGCGCAAAGAGCCTGCACCAGATCTGATGTAGTGCCGTCAAGAGTATGGTCTGGGATATCAAGTCATTGGCGCCCTCTGAAGTTTCCCGCGCCCGGCGAAGGGTCTCGGAAACGATCCTCTTAAACATCGCCTGCCACGGATGGGAAGCGTCCCTCCCTGGGTCACTACCCGTTGGTTTGTCTCCGTACATGCTTAGGGTTACTTCGCACGCTCCAGTCGTTATCGCGTCCTTCCCTCTGTCGTACGCAAGCCGTCTCAAGGGAAGAGTATACAATAGCGATCCCGATCTTGTTATTGGGACGTTGTCCAGGTAGTATTGGACGACCAGTCTGATGTGTAGGTCGGGGCTCTGCTCCAATATTATCGTCGCAGCGATGTACGGCGTGTAGTATATCAGGTGGATGAGGAGCGGCACCAGGCAGTCGGGCGGCAGTCGGCTAAAGATGTCCTGCCAGGCGACGGTGTGTACGTCCTGCAAGGCAGGACGCGGCTGGGGAAGCTTGGATGCGTGATATTGTTCTTTCATGACGATCATCTTATGACGGTCTAGATCCTGGGCCGGGGAGGTGGAGGAGGAGAAGATTGTAAAAAAGCTTGAGCTGCGAGGATGAGAAGTTAGGGGAAGACGAGTCGTGAGATACATGTCTATATATAATCATATGCACTTGGCCCCACGGAACCGACCTGGTATCTACGGAGCTGATGTTGTCAACAAGGTTCGAGTATGAAAAGTAAAATCGTCCCGGCCATGTCCACAAGAAGGTTTTATTAAGTTGTGTGCCTAAACTGCGGACCGAAAGTAAAGTGCGCAATAGACCTTGGCCACCACCACCTTGTCCTCTGTGATAGTCACGAGCCCGTGGCAACTGGACGAATGCAGAGTGATCACAAGCGACCACCGGAGGTGGGTTCCCAGTTTCATTAAGAGCCCTTCGCCCGGCGTTCCCGGATCCAACTGCGCGGAATAGCCGTGAGATCCTTGGATGTCCACTAGTGCCTTGGCACGAGTGGCAGAACGTGGGTGTTACCTCGAGTGCGTGCGGAGCACCTAGCGACGTGGACAAGGATAGCGAAGGGGAGTGATGGGGCCACACTATGTATACTAAAGCTGTCCGACGCCACGGTACTTGGATATTTTATCTGTGTTTCGTCCAGCCAGGTCGAGAAATTGAAGGTTACGGAGGCATCGTATTAATAGGAGAAGTATTCTTATGCGAGGTACTATATTATAATTACCTAGGTAGTCTACGTAAGGACGTGGTTGAGTGTGTGCGTATAATCAGCCACTAGGACAATCATGAGCGAATAGATACATTAACATTAATACTTTAGCTCGCTTCAAGTACTCCGAAGTACGAGTACATACAACAGTCGCAACTCAACCACATCTACAGCCTCGAAGCCGAAAAAACTCAACGTAGGTTAGGCGGTGCGGCTGAGTCAGCCAAAGTGTCGAGTAGCAGCCCCATAACCCAGGTACAAAATACCCCTGGGCTTATATACTATACCTAGGTAATTACGTTATAGATCTTCACGAAGTCTGCTTAGAAATTTGAGAAACCTCCTACCAACCGTCCAAGAGCAATTTTCTGAAAACTCAGCCGGTGGAAGTACAAGAAACATAGTTGAAGTATTGAGATTTTTGAAATCACATGGTTGGTTGTATGGGCGCGCTCTGGTGCGCTACACAAGGCAAGTTCCTTGACGCTTCAAGACCACCGAATACTCTAGTTTTCGTACGAATAAGCGACGGTCCATCTTGGCGACCAAAGCGGCGGATGCCGTTGAGAGGAGCCCAATACCAAGTCATGAGCGACATGACACAGGTACTCGGTGTTACTTGACACGACAGACCCCTTTATAGGGACCTTTTACGTTGGACCGACAATTCCGACAATGCTGGGGGTTTCGAAAACTTCTTACGGAAAGGAGAAAATCCCGAGAAACAGGAGAATTGGACAGAACTGACGTGACGAAATGGTGATCTGTTGCAAAGCACGATGTACTCTATACATTCAGACAGCATCTTGAGATCACGAATTTCGTCGCCTGGTGGTGGCACTGCAGTCGTGGTCGAAACACTGGGACTAGGAAAGGCACTTCAGGGCAGAGCCAATGGTTGGCGGAGCCCATGGGCGAGTTGAAGGTAAGGGTCTGATATCCGGGAGAAAGAACAAGAAAACGAAAAGAAAGAAAAGAAAGACGCTAAGCCCCTGTGCCAAGGTGCCAAGAAACCTTATTTGGTCTCAGCTTTACGGTCGCGTTTACACTATTCCATGAAAAATTCCCGGTCGCGTTTTACCTCGTGGCTAATAAACATGGAAATCTAACATCTCGAATGGGCATGGTTCTCACTCGAGGTTCGTTTCGTGCTGTCTTCCCAAGCCAAGGCTTTACAACGGAGGCCTATTTCCACGAGGACACCTTACGTTACTGTGATCCCGCCGCCGGAATCCCTGGTCGGCTTGCCCCTGAACATTGAAATACGCTACGTTATATTATCTCGCGGGGCTACATATATCGTACTAAGTACTGCCTTATTACTACGGGAACACGCCAACCTTCTCGGGTTAGGCCAGGTTATGGTTCCTGAAGTCATGTTCCCGTCACTTACATAGCGCGTCTCTTCCCACAGAATTTCCGCGGTCTGCTGCCGAGTCGTGCTAACAGGGCTCTTCGTGTAAGCACGTGCCGTAACGGCGGAGGTAAAGGCTTGTCTTCGCTCGTCTTTGGTTTACTGCCTCTTGTTGGTGTGGTGCGGTTCACTAATTAGTGTTTCAGCTTGCCTCTAGCGCAATTGGATCGTGGACGGAGTCTGCTCAAGGCGGCAGCTGGAGGACTGGTACCTACATTCATGAATGGGTAGTGATATAAGTGAGCTACTTAGTAGTCTCGCTACGAAACCATGGTACATACATGCCAAGACGACGAAGTTATCGTCTGGTCCTTGTCCTCAACGGCTAACTTGGACTATTACCCACCACACATAATCCCGTCTTCGGTCAGCGAGCTCTGGGAACGACTCAAAATTTGGACCAGGGCGATGCCGAGAAGTCATGCCACTTACACTTGACATTGAGATTGAGGGGTCTCACGAACAATTAAAGTTTGCGCTAGCAAGGCCTCTAAGGCGGGGTCACCGCACGTGGCGCTCGCTTCTCGTTCGCATTTGCCGTTCACCTGCCTATTCGTAATCCGCTAATAAAAGCGTTGACTTTTGGCTGAAGCATCAAAAATTCGACCACCGGACATGGACATGGTGAAACAGCCTGCCCGTTTGCGCCGCCGCCGACACATATGTACGAAGTACCGTACCTAGTGTACAACTACGTACGGTAACTGCGAAAATCTCTTTGCCCCACTGTAGGTGCTGTGAATCGTGTTCCTGCGCGAGTCAATTTTTATTTTCCCCGTCTCTTCCGGCCCGGTCAACAAATCAAGAAGTCCGGTCTTCCCGGTGCGTGCGCCGGGTCCCTGTATAGGCCAGGCCATCGTCGACGACACCGCATCTCTGGCTCGCCATGACATGACGCCAACCAATCCACTACCGAGCTCACCTCCGTGCTGTCAATTGACTCTCCACGTGTAGTTCTATCGTGCGGTTTTATTCGAAGGCGTATTAGTTCGATGAACAGCTCTATTTTTAAACCTTGGGACGAGAATATCTCAGCCGGATGTGTTTTTGTCGTTATCGGAACCAACCAGCCCTATGACGCAGCCTCCCAGTAAGAAGTACTTCGTATAATATTAGTACACGAGTCTATGGGTGAGTAATAGACGTATTATACATTTCAATTTCCAAATGACCACAAGCCCAGCCCGGCCGGTGGAGAAGGGGACCGAGAGCAGTGCCAAAGAGGGGAGGGGGTCTGTTTCCTCTCAACCACCTTCGTAAGAGGATGTTCTGAAGAACGGGTTACCCAAGGTTAGGTTCACCGCTTTCCAACTTTCCAACCCCACGATTTCAGGACCCTGACAACTTTTGGCAATATGGCAGCAGTCAGAGGGACACGAATAAAGATGAGGCTCTTGTGGATGGCGTATGCCAGGGCGAGCTGTGTTCCAAGACCTAGAGGGACAATAGTTCGTCAGTGACCCTGCCTTGCATGGAAAAGAACTTGAGCATATAATATGTAGGCTGGACTTACTCGCTTCTGCCCGGTTGCGCTCCTCGGCCTTTTCCACTCCCCAGGTAGCCATTTCAATGTGCTCGCTTATCGTCTCACTTCCAATCTGTTCCATCTCGGCCCTTTTAAACGCCCCTCGAAATTCGCGCCACTTGTTCTGCACTGCTTCGGGTATCAAGGCCTGGGTGTGGGAAACAATCCATTCCTCCACCACGCCTATTCATTATCGCGTCAGTACATGACTCCGTAAACCACATGGAAAGGGAAAAAGAAGAAGAAAGAAACCGTCTTACCTATCTTCTCCGTACCGACCACCTTGACGAGAAGAAAGCAAAAGGGGAAATCAAGCACGCTCAATGCTAGATAGACGCCCAGTGCAGTCCAGCCGTATTGCTTAGACATTCTCTTCAGTCTCCCACTCAGTGACAGCGCCTCTTCGCCGGCCTGGCCCTGGGACGCTTTACGGTTCGCGGAGGAAGAGAAAGGTCGTCGACCGGTTCGAAATGATGTCGGGTTCCGGCATATCGCCCGAAACACGCCTCGGTTGTTCAAAGGTCTCGTTCCATGTCTAATTCCCCTGCTGAGTGTTAGGTATGGCGTCGTGCCAACTCTCCCGGCTGTCGCTTGCCGAGTCCACACGGCTTCCCAGAAGGCACAAACTTGCGCCGTCGTGGATGGCCGTGTTCTCGGCACAACGCGGAAGACAGCCCCCAACATGATGTCCTCGACCCGTCCTGTTTTTTTCCACCCCGGCAGTCAATCGAGACGAGTGTGTCAAGTTCGTGTCGTGATCGGTCGATGCAGGAAGTCGGTCGAGGAACAGGGCGATTGGCGAATCCAGAGAGTGGGATTGCGGTGACGAGGGGGGCTTATCGGGTGATAAGACCCTTAACGAACTGCTTCGAAATATTCGGAGGCGTTGGGAATGCGAATGTTTGGAGCTTTAAGTCTGCGTTTCGTCTTTTCTTTCTTTCTTTCCTTTTTCCATTATTTTTTTTTCCTCCTTCCAGATAAGGTGCAGCCGTATCATGATGAAATCGGTACGGAGTACATGTCAATCCCGCCCCGAGGTAACGTCAGCTGCAGTACGTGCATCGCTTATCTCAGCAAACCCAGTCTTTTTCAATGCATGCCCTTCCTTGTCCGGTCCCCCACGGCACTTGCATTGTATTACCAAGGGTATACGACGTATAAGGGTCAGGTGACAGGCAAACGACAAGGTGAAAAAGAAAATGTGCCATTTTAGGGAAGAGCAGGCGATCTATTCGCCCACGGTCGACTATGTGTACTCTTTAAGGTCGATTCATCCCATTCTATTAGCACCACAAACCACCTGGTAATAAGAAAGGAGTATCTCGCGCCATAATAGTGTACATCCACTGTACATGTTATGGCAGCCGTTGAGATGACAACGAAACCCGTTACCGTACCGTATTAGGGTAAAATGGACAAGCATTTGACAGGTATAACGTACTTTGCCTAACAAACGGCTAGAAGTATTAATACCGTAAGGAAGGTAAGTACCTATGTACTTCCGATGATGTCAATAAATGGATTGGGAAGTACTGTCCGCAGAGATAAAGTAGAGCTATACACGTGTGGGCAAGCACGGGGACCCTGTGGATCCACTGACTCCAGCGTATCGTCACCTTCCATCGTGTCGCCTTTTATACCTAGGTAGCTACCTACACTGTTCTTCCTTCCTACTCTGTACGTAAATTTGCCCTACCTAACGCTCCCTCTCTAGGTAAATTTCTTTAAATTTTCATCTTAACAGAACTCAGGGGAATTATACTATCAGGAAGTCTTAGAGTGCTTATTAATTCGGCCACACTCTTTTATCTTTGTTCAGATACGGATTTTTAACTTCAGATCACGCGCACATCACTACGACGCACACAGCCGATTTCCTGTGCCAGGGAACAGGTTCTAGCCACCCGTAATCCAGGCATATGGGTAAATAGCCCTAGTGGTTCTGCAAAAGCCAAATCTCTGAGACCACTTCTCCCATTGCCTCTGCCGCGTGGAAGCTATCGTCACCATGGCAGCTCCAACCTCGCCAACAGCCCCAGCAGGCCGCCGACATCGCACCAAACCTTCCGATGACTTTGGTGTCTTTGATGATGCCAGAACCTACTACACCTCTGAGGAACGACATATCAATAAGGCTGGGCCTCGTACGCGCACATATTCACAGGTGGGTTCTCTGCATTGTGTCTTTGCAGTGCAATACAAATGCTAACAGAACTGGATCTGCAGAATAGCTTGCTGAAACAACTTGAGCGCGTTGGCTTGAAAGAGCCGTTTCGGCGCGGTAGTCATGGTACGTGTCAAGTCTATCTTCTGGCTGCTGAATACCCAATGCTTTTGTAAAACAAGCAAGCACGTTAACACCACCTACGCAGATGTGAATGCTGTTACCCATAATCGCCGTTTCCTCGTTGACGTCGATTCAACCCTCGAGAGTCTTCAAGAACAGGAAGACACTGACCAGAATATGCAAATCACCATTGAAGACGAGGGACCCAAGGTAATGCCAAGACCTGCCTCCCAGTGGCCGCCATCTTGTCAACTAACGTATGATTGACCAGGTCCTTACCTTGAGAACGGCTCGCTCCGCCGGCTACAATCGCTTCGACGTCCGGGGAACATACATGCTCTCGAACCTGCTGCAGGAGCTGGTTCTTGCAAAGGAATATGGCCGAAAACAGATTGTTCTCGACGAAGCCAGACTCAACGAAAATCCGGTCAATCGACTGTGCCGATTGATTCGTGACCATTTCTGGGAAGGCCTCACCCGGAGAATCGACGCTTCGACCATTGAGATTTGTGCCCAGGACCCCAAGGACTGGACGGCGAATCCGCGACCGCGCATCTATGTTCCACCGGGAGCGCCCGAACAGTATGAGTTCTATAAACAAGTGGCCAAGGATCGACCAGAGCTTGATCTTGACGTCCAGCTACTGTCCGAGAATATTACACCCCATTATGTCCGGGACCTGAATTCTAAGCCTGGCCTGTTAGCGGTCGCCATGGAAAAGGTCAAAGACAAGGAGACGGGCAAGGAAAGCTTGAAGGGCGTGCCCTTCATTGTCCCCGGTGGCCGTTTCAACGAACTGTACGGTTGGGACAGCTACATGGGCGCGCTGGGCCTCCTCATTCATGACGAGGTCGAGCTGGCCAAGTCCATCGTCATCAACTTTTGCTTCTGCATTCAGCACTACGGCAAGATCCTGAACGCCACTCGTTCGTACTACCTCTTACGGTCCCAGCCTCCTTTCCTCACCGATCTGGCCCTCCGGGTGTATGAGAAGATCAAGCACGAGCCTGATGCCAAAGACTTCCTCCGCAAGGCCCTGCTGGCTGCCATCAAGGAGTACCATAGCGTTTGGATGGCCGAACCGCGCTTGGACCCCGTCACTGGGCTGTCCCGGTATCGACCCGAGGGCCTGGGAGTCCCGCCAGAGACCGAAGCCAATCATTTTGTCCATATCCTCACACCTTACGCCGAGAAGCACGGGATGGAATTCGACGAATTTGTGCAGGCGTATAACGAGGAAAAGGTGAAGGAGCCCGAGCTGGACGAGTATTTCCTGCACGATCGGGCTGTGCGCGAATCGGGCCATGACACGTCGTACCGACTGGAAAAGGTGTGCGCGAACCTGGCGACGATTGATCTCAACTCGCTGTTGTTTAAGTACGAGATGGACATTGGGCGCACGATCCGCAATGTGTTTGACGACAAGCTCATCATCCCCGAGGAGTTCTGCGTGGGATCGCTTAAGCCCGGCACTGTGGAGACGTCGGCGATTTGGGACCGGCGCGCGAAGCGCAGAAAGTTGGCCATGGATCGATACCTGTGGAACGAGGCGGAGGGGATGTACTTTGATTACGACACGGTCAAGAAGGAACAGTGCGTGTACGAAACGTGCACTACGTTCTGGGCCCTCTGGGCGGGAGTGGCTACGCCCAAGCAGGCGGCCCTGATGGTGCAGAAGGGTCTTCCCAAGTTTGAGGCGCTGGGTGGTCTCGTGTCTGGGACTGAGGAGTCTCGCGGGGAGATTTCGCTGGACCGACCGAACCGGCAGTGGGACTACCCGTACGGGTGGGCACCGCAGCAGATCCTGGCATGGACGGGTCTTGTTCGGTACAGCTTCGTGGAAGATGCGGAGCGGCTCGCTTACAAGTGGCTCTTCATGGTGACCAAAGCGTTTGTGGATTATAACGGCGTAGTGGTGGAGAAGTACGACGTGACGCAGCCGGTCGACCCGCACCGAGTTGACGCCGAGTATGGTAACCAGGGACTGGACATCAAGGGCGTTGCCAAGGAAGGGTATGTGTTTTGCTTTCCCTGCTCCTTATTCCCATGGCACTGTTTTCTTCATGAACACGGACAAGGCTGACAGAAACGTAGGTTCGCGTGGGTGAATGCAAGCTACATCTACGGGCTTCAAATTCTCAACGGACACATGCGACGAGCTCTCGGCACATTGACGCCCTATGATACTTTTGTCAAGGCGGTTGAGCAGATGCAAGAGAGGGATCTTGCGGAGCTCGAGTGAGTGACGGTTTGCGGAATGGACATGGACATTTTGTCGGCAACGGGGTCATAGCCAGTTGATGCGGCGTTCTTTTACGTGGTTTCCCCCACCGTTAGAGGCAGAGAGGGCGACGAGATGGCTCTTTTGCACAGAGACGAGAAGGATCACGCGAAATGGAATAGAACGATAAAACCGGGCCAGGAGTCCGCGGCACGATGGTTCATGACATGGGGCTCATTTGGGATGGCAGAAGAACGGAGACAGATCAGTACAGAAACTGCAGATGGTCAGCATCAGAAAGCCGGTCTATTTAATGACAGTTACCTGATTGATTATACGAGAACCTTTTGTAATGTCGAGTGCCGCGTCGCTGACGGTGTATGTTGAGCACCTTTGTATTTGAGACGCAGTGTATTGGTCTTGATGTCTGCAATGTATTGGTCTTGATGATGGCGGATCAGACTGGCCGGAGACTCTTTTATGAGTACATGAGGACAGTAAGTGAGCATGAAGCAGTCTGAAAGAGCCGAGGTTGATGTGTTGAGGCCTGTCTGGGACAATGACGAAATCAAAGGCCGACTCGGATTCTCTTCTCGTTTTATACGGTGTAGAACGGAATTGGGGAATGTTGGGGAATACTTTGTGGTACTTTAGTACTTTGTATTTCACATGCTAAACGGGAACTCATCTCAGCTCCAAGTCGTCTCATGCCAGACCTACTTCGTACGCAAGCGTCTCCAACTGTATCTATCACAAGCTGAGTCGACAAAAATATTCATAAGGGAATGGTAGTCTTCCAATGTTTAATTCATGAGTTTCAATCTAATTTTAATAGAACAAAATTAACAAACGTTGGAAAGAAAATATGTGTGATGGAACGAACGTCGCTCCAAATCTACCACTGGAGGTACCGACAAGTACTTGTACATAGGTACGATACCTGGGCGTTGTACCCCAAAACCGGGGAAGAGGGCGGCGCAGAGGTTGGCTCGTGCTTCGGCCCTCGGCCAATGGCGGCAAAGCAATAGGTACATGCAAGTACATATGGGCGGCAGAGATCAGAGAGCTGGGCGCATGTCAGGGGACCCCACATCCACGGCACGGGGCACGGTTCCAAGTCGTCGCGTCGTCCCCTTGGGCCGAGATTCCCAACGTCATGTCGACCGAAGCATTCCTTAGTCGGCTTTTCACACCACTCACTCGATCTAGAAGTACCTTCCCCAGGTTTACCGTTGCGGGCTACCGTGTTATACCAAAGTCCCGAGGTGAATATGAATGAAGGAAGGAATACATTGGCTTTCGGGTGACTCATTGGGCCCTCTACACCCCTCCCCCAGATCGATCCGTTTCCCGAGGGAGAGCCAGCCTGCCAGGTGACTCGCGGGCGGGCTATGCTAGTATGAAGCCGTCCATTCCCACATGTATTACTGAGTACAGTACATACAGGTTCATCCGACCACCGAGAGCGTTCGACGAGGGGCGCGTTTCCGTCCGTCCATGCTTTGGCCGAACACTCCCGACCGTCGCCGCCTGACTGCGAGTACGGTCAACTTGGCTCGGTCGGATCCGGGCTGCGGTCCTTGATGGCCTTTTTAGCTTGTGATTCATCTCGAGTCGTCATTTTAGGTTTCTTGTTTTTTCTTTTCTGCTTTTCTTTTCCGTTTACGTTGAAGCTTCATACTCTTCTTCCCCTTCAAACCATAACGACTGTCCTATTTGGTTCGCCAGTACAAGTGTTATCTGATCTTTGGTTTGGTCTGGACATATTCTACCTTTACTACCATTGGTAAACAAAAAGTCTTCTTTCTTCCTGCATCGAGGAGAAGCTCGTGGTCCTCAACTCCCTCAACTCCCTCCTTTCCCCCTTTCCCCCTCCCCTGAAACGACACAATGGCCGCCAACAACATGCTCAATCCGTCCGTAGACCCGGACAGGGAAGACGAGCTCTTCGCGCAAGAGGTTGAACAAATCAAGCAGTGGTGGAAGGACCCTCGGTGGCGCTATACCAGGAGACCCTTCAACGCCGAGCAGATTGCGTCCAAGCGTGGCAATCTCAAGATCGAGTATCCCGGCAATGCGCAGTCCAAGAAGCTCTGGTCCATCCTCGAGAGCCGTTTCAAGAACCGCGACGCCAGCTACACCTATGGCTGTCTCGAACCTACCATGGTCACCCAGATGGCCAAGTACCTCGACACCGTCTACGTGTCGGGCTGGCAATCATCATCGACCGCCTCCTCCTCCGACGAGCCCGGCCCGGACTTGGCCGACTACCCTTACACCACCGTCCCGAACAAGGTCGGCCACCTCTTCATGGCCCAGCTCTTCCACGACCGCAAGCAGCGCCAGGAGCGCCTGAGCACGCCCAAGGCGGCGCGCGCCAAGCTCGCCAACATCGACTACCTCCGCCCCATCATCGCCGACGGCGACACGGGCCATGGCGGTCTCACGGCCGTGATGAAGCTCACCAAGCTCTTCATCGAGAAGGGCGCCGCCGGCATCCACATTGAGGACCAGGCGCCCGGCACGAAGAAGTGCGGCCACATGGCCGGCAAGGTCCTCGTCCCCATCAGCGAGCACATCAACCGGCTCGTGGCCATACGCGCGCAGGCCGACATTATGGGCTCCGACCTCCTCTGCATCGCGCGCACCGACGCCGAGGCGGCCACGCTCATCTCGTCCAACATTGACCCGCGCGACCACAGCTTCATCCTCGGCTCGACCAACGCCGACCTCCAGCCGCTGAGTGAGCTCATGATGGCCGCCGAGCGCGCCGGCAAGGTCGGCGACGAGCTGCAGGCCATCGAGGACGCGTGGATGGCCAAGGCCGACCTCAAGCGCTTCGACGACGCCGTCGTCGACGCGATCCGCCGCGGGCCCAGCCCGGACAAGGACGGCATGGTCGCCCGCTACCTCGAGGCTGCCAAGGGCAAGTCCAACGCCGAGGCCCGCGCCGTCGCCCGCGGCATCCTGGGCGTCGACATCTTCTTTGACTGGGACGCCCCCCGTACGCGCGAGGGATACTACCGTCTCAAGGGCGGTTGCGACTGCGCCATCAACCGTGCTATTGCCTATGCGCCGTACGCCGACGCCATTTGGATGGAGAGCAAGTTGCCCGATTACAAGCAGGCGGAAGAGTTTGCCAAGGGCGTCCATGCTGTTTGGCCGGAGCAGAAGTGAGTTTTTCCTTTCTTTCCCTTTTTCTATTTTCTTTTTTCCCCTTTTTCCCTGTTTCCCTTTTCTTTCTCTCCTTTATGGATTTGGTGATATAAGGACCCTGCTGACCTTGTTCTTCACCCCCTCTCCAGGCTCGCCTATAACCTTTCCCCCTCGTTCAACTGGAAGACGGCCATGCCCCGTGCCGAGCAAGAGACGTATATCCGGCGGCTCGCGAAGCTGGGCTACTGCTGGCAATTTATCACGCTGGCAGGCCTGCACACCACGGCGCTCATCAGCGACACGTTCGCCAAGGCCTACAGCCAACAGGGCATGCGGGCGTACGGCGAGCTGGTGCAGGAGCCCGAGATGGAGGGTAAGGTCGACGTTGTCAAGCACCAGAAGTGGAGCGGTGCGGCCTACGTCGATGAGATGCTCAAGATGGTGACGGGCGGTGTTAGCAGTACGGCTGCCATGGGCAAGGGAGTTACTGAAGACCAATTCCACTAGGCTTCAACATGTGGAATGGCTTTGTTTCTTGTATTTGCTTTTCTCCGGCTATGGGAAGCACGCAGATTTGGATTCACAGAGGAAAGAAGTTGATGGGGATATATTGTCATGCAGAAGATATGCTTACATGTGTTTCTATATATTCGTATGATTCAAGTAGAGCCTCAAACGCTTACACCAAGTTCTTCATTGGGGTTTTCTGTGATGGCTTCATGATCTGCATTCAATACCTAAAGGCCATTTTCCATTGGCAAACGCCAAGTTAATTCCCGAAGAAAGTAAGCCTTCCAAATATTTCGTTGGCGATTCTGGTGATAGTCCGAAGTCCGATCGCCGATGGTCCGTACAGAGTACCAAGGTACTTCGTACACACACTATCGTCACACAGTAAAGTGACGTCATGTCTAGGTACGTACTGTTTCCCTATTTAAGTTTCCACATCCCCACAAATTGAGATTATATAATCAAACACTATCCCTCACACGTGCACCGGCATCTCGGAGGCAGCCCGACATCGTGTCAACCACACTGCACTGCAACCTCTGAGTTGATCACATCCAGCTGCCCAATCCTGTACTCGGACCTGTCGGAAATTCGCCTTTGACTGGTTTTCTCTAACATTTGATATAACTTCCAATGTATTGATTGGAAAGATAATCCTCGAATCCTCTCCTTCCGCGCAAAACCTCACTCAACCTCGCCGCCCTCACAGAGACCATTCTCCCGGACCATTTCCAGGGCACAGTTCGAATCTCGCTCCTCGTCTTACTGGCCCAGCGTGATTTTCGTCTCTTGGCCGTCAGGCGACCAGGCGCCAGTGTAAGAAGGTTCACGTCTGGAGGCCGGAGCTCTAGATGGAGCGGATGGCGTAATCTAACCTAAAGCTTTCTTGGTTGTACCCACGAGACCGAAGCCAGACTCTCCTATCGACGACGACAACCAAAAGGCTATCCCTTGCTCCGGCCAACTTTGCCGCACGGGGTGATGGCATCACCCGGGGCCATTGTCCCAGCACGGCTGGGGTTTCTCGCCATCTTCAACCCGTCCCTAGGCAAGACGGACGAGACCATCGACGACCAGATCGTCTACTATGCCTCCGTAAACACCCAGCGCCAGCGCCTTCGGCGTCGTCACCGGTCCCGCGGTAAGCCCACCGAGCACCTCTCCCAGGAAGAGCGCAATGAGCGCCTCCGACAGATTGGCCTCGCACAAGGCGTCATCGAGTTTAGCAGGAGTTTCTCGGGCGGAGTCGCCGTCGACGCCATCGACACGGAGAAGGCCCGCGTTATTCTTCATGAGCTCGAGCCCGGTTGGTGGATTCTGGCGGTATGTGCACACACGGCCTGTTCTGAGACCCGCGCAGTCGAAATGAAATGAATGACCTGACCCCCTCCCCTTCCTCCCGCACAGTCCATCGACTTGACGCGTGTGCCGCTGCCTCCAAAACTGCCGACCGGCCGGACGGGGGTTCCCGCCGAGGAGATCGTCGAGTATTCGTCTAGGGAGATCAAACCCGCGGCCCTCCTGCGGCAGGACCTTCTCCGCGCGCACTCCGTCTTTCTCCTGCACCACGATTCGTCTCTGAGCTCGTTCTTCCGGCGCAGTCAGCGGTCCCGGTTCGTCACCATCCTGAGCAGGTACTGGGACCTGTTCCTCTCCACCTGGAACGTCATGCTGCATGGTAACCCGACGCGCAACGTCTTCAATGGCATCAACTTGGCCGCCTCGGGAGAGCTGGGCATCGGCGTCGGCGAGGAGGAGAGGGGAAGCGGGGAGCGCGAGGTCCTCGAAGGTCTCGTCGGTCGTGTCGAGGGCCTCGTCGACCTCGTCGTATCCAGGTTCGGCTCTCACGATTTTGAGGCTGACGAGGTTACTACGGACGAAGCTTCGAGGGGTCAGTGGCTTGGCACGGGACAGGAGCCTGGACCGGATGATGGTGCCATCTTTCTCGGAACGGGAGCCCTGTCGCGCGAATCGCTGAGGGATGTGACGCATTGGATGGAGGACATTTATACCTGGGGCGAACATGCCTACGGCATCATCGAAAGTCCAACGTCGACACGTCCTGGACGGAGAGCGAAGAAATCAAAAACGCGGCATGTAGCTCCTCATTCACCAGATGTCCTAGCCAAGCCTCCTTCTCTCCCACTATCGGATGGGACAGGGGCGATAAGTAACGCAGCAGTAACCACGACCCTAACCCCTGCACCCATCACTACCGCCACTACCACCACGAATGTGACGACGACGACGACGACTCTAGCTGAGAGAAGTGGCCAGAACATTGGCACAGTGGGCGCACCAGGGGGGGCAGAGCCCCAGGACCAGGCATATGCTTCAGAAGCTGCGGATGGCCACCTAGACAAGCTCATGAGCTACATGAAGCTGGGATACGGCACGTACTGGGCTGTCGGGAATAAGTCCAGCGAGTCGTCTACCCAGGATGCGAGCCGGACGGCGGCGACCAAGACCAACCAGCGTGCATCTCAGAAATCGAGGGTGGTCAAAGTGGCCGACGACACGACGGGATACTACCTCATTGGCTTGCTTGGGCGCGTAGAAGAAGGTATCGGCGCAGATGTGGAGGAGGACCGCAGTTCAGATGAGTCTGCGGAGAACTCGCGCACCATGGTTCGCACGGCTCACGTTGAGCTTGAAGAGTCGGCGATGACTTTCACCGAGAGGGATGTTGTGAGGGAGCTTATCTCTACTACGCCGACAGTTACACCCGGACAGGGAACGCCCACTGTTGATGACAGCACGGCGACATCCGGTTCGACATCTGAGAAGCAGGTCCAGAATGGAAGGACAAAAGTACGCGTGGTGGTTTACGTGAACAAGCCTTTCATCTTCACGTTCCTGTTCCGGCTACACACAGACTCGCTAGCGTGGGACACCCTCTACAGGTCCCTGCATTACCAGATGGCGCCTCTTCGCAAGCCGCTCCTGGCGTCCACCAAGTACAGACCGGAGCGGCCTGACGTGGGACCAAGGGGCGCGAGCATCCGCGAGATCATCTGGGACCCGGTAGCCATGACGGTGCACAACACGATACCCAATATCCCGGATCCGACAGAACCGCCGGCGGCATGGTCGTCGGACGCTAGCGCCGCCGAGGCGTTGTGGACCCGAGCCGAGGCGATGAACACGCACATGCAGCTCCTCAACACCTACAGCGTGACGAGGAGCGAGGCCGCCGAGCTGGAGCGCACCTGCAAGACGAACCGCGGGTGGTGGGTCGTCTGGACGCGGGTCCTATCCCGGCCGCCAATGTCCCCGTTATCGACGACGGTATCTGGGTCCGTGTCCGGGTCCAATGGGCCGTCCAGCTCGCTTAGCGATGCGGGGACGTCCACTACGGAGGACGGCGTCGGGGGGGCATCTTCGCCTGTCTCGTCCGAGCGGCGTGTGAGAAAGGAAGTCTTCCTAATACGCAAGGCGAGCGATCACGCCGGGACAAGGGGACGGGGATTTAGTGGGGCGTATCTATACGGCGAGACGGGAGGGGACGGCTCAAGTAGGCTCGTCGGTCAGGGGATCGGAGTCGACACGAGGAGGTATATCGAGGGTCTTCTCAGTCTGCCTATATAGAGGGAGTCCCTAGAGGAAATTGCTTAATATAGCAAGGAGCAGATTGGGCATTTAGGCGTGCCTACAGTATTGACTGGATTTAGAGGTGTTACAACCAATATAAGCAGTAGCGTTATATTGGTGTAGTGGTTAAAGTCTGCGCTGGAGGGCCACCAGGTACCTTCATGTACTCTGTACGTTGTCACGTACGGACGACTGGGCCTGTGGAGTGGGACGGACGCCGTTTTCGGAGTGCATTAGCCACTCACACTTGTCATCGCCCCGTACGTCATAGTCCCTGTACTCCGTACTGTAGACACATGGCATACCTACATACCTACGCGGGAGGGGGCGTTTATAGGTCAGAGCCCGATGACTGGTCAGACTGTCGACAGTCTTAGAACTTCATGTTGACAGTTGTACCTCTGACCTGGCTCTGGTCAGAGCAAAATCCTCTGTTCAAGCTCTGACCTATAACCACCCCCTCCCGCATAGGTATGCTATTGAGGCGTTCCAGATGAACCAGGATGCACGGCACTACGACGTACAATATTCTAGCTCACGTCCTGCTCCTTTTCTATTCCGTCTGTGGAGTGAAAGATTGAACGACTGGAGGTCGGTGGTACACGTAAATGTAAACCACATCAGCCATTTTCTTTTTCTCTTCTGTTATCCTATTGTGGATACGCCGAGAATCCAATACGGAGGTCGGACGTTGAGAGGCGGTTTCCGTCTTTCTTTTTCCCCTAGCGAATGACTGGCCCGCATTCGGTGACAGCGGCAGGTTCCCGCCCCGAAGAATGATCCTCGCCAAGGGTTGGGGTCGTAGATGTAGATGTACAAGGCAAGTGTCACAACGGTACTGGTGCTGTGGTAGCGGAGAACGACGGAAAAGAGAACTCGTCAACTATGATCTCTTTTGCGTTTTTGTTTTTTTTTGTCATGGAAAAAGAAATGTGACAGATGCATGTAGTGTACACGTGTAGAATGCCGAGAAATAGATTCCCGAAGGATAATTAGTTTCCACGCTCTTTGAGTCTTACCATCTCTACTCGTGCCACGCGTAGGCATGTAGTCCATGTAGAGCCACAAGTCGGTGCACAATACACGTGTAGAAGGTACCCATTCGTAGGTACTTGTACATTGACTCAGCCCGTGATGCCATTGGCGGTGGGGGTACGCGGCGGCAATGCAGGGCCAATGGATAACTCGATGGGACCGCCCAGCTCGAATGAGGTCATGCCTCCGTTCCCGGGCAATATCACACCAGATACGAGCCGCTCTACTCAGCGGCAATAGGAAATGTCGTACTATATCTCGAGCAAACAAAAGAGAGGTGAAAGCGTGTATTGTCTATCTTCCACGTGTATAAAGGAAAATTATATACTAGGTCTAAATACATTATAAGATATACCCTTCGGATAATTATCCTTCCGATATAGGGCCATAACTTAATATTGCCTAATAATAGTAGGTTTTCCTTTATTTAGTTTAACACACCCCCTAATTAAGGTGCTATTTTTATAGCTCTTTAATTACCTTCGAGTACTTTATTTCCTTTATTCGAAAACTCGGCGAGGTAAATTAAGCTAATAAACGCCATATAATTATATTCGTGATATTTTCTGAATAACAATAAAAGCTTTAAACACAAAGGAGATTTTCTGTAAATAGGTTAATAGGGCTGATTCCCTATTATAGGAGCTTATAATAATAGATTTTTTTAGCTTAAAAAGCTATTCCTTCCGCTTAATTTATAACAATCTTTTTCCCTTTACCCTTATCAAAATCGTTAGTTTTTCTACTCACTTTTTTAACGATTTTAATTCTTTTTAATCCATCTTTTTTAATTAACTATAGCGTTAATTATCCTCTTTATTAAAGCTCGCTATAGTAAGTGATCTGCTTAGCTTCTGTTTAGTCGTCGTACTTATTACTTAGCTCGGCACTAATTATAGGTCTCGGGTATTATAGGATCCCCTCCTATCTAATCTAGACGGTCGTGAGACTACCCCCCCTCCTGTCCTTTTAGATGTTATACTAAGGCGTTCGCCTTAAGTAAGTGAGCTTCCCTTATCTATCGTTTATGCTCTAATAGCGTTTAGAATAAACGAACCATTAATATAGTTAAATCTAAGGCTAGACTATCGAATACCTCTACCGCCCCCGCCTCGAGTACCGCTACCGCCCCCGCCTCCGATTCTAAGGCTATTACTTCCCCCTCGCCTTCTAAAAAGGCAAAGAAGAATAAGGGTAAGGCTAAAGTAAGCACTAAGGAGTATATCCCGATCCCTTTTAATCCTCCGTGTGTTTAATATATACGTGGTGTTATATCCGGTAAATAGAAGTCGTTTAATAAATACTATATATACTCTATATAAGCGGCTAGTCACGAGTTATTCACAGAGTAAGGCCGAATAATTGAATTATCTAAAGCTAAGGAGAAAAGAAGGAAAGGGGAAAACTCTATAGGTGCCTACGACCTAAATATGATGTCGCGGCGACCCACTAGGAGTATACTATGATTGGTCGGAAGATCCGGTGCTCTACCGGATTATCTCCACGGGGTTAGCCCGTAATATTACCCCCCTCCCCCCTTAGTGAGTCGTTAGTCTTCGGTGTAGGTTCGCGGAGCGTTATTGTTTAATCGAATAACGCCTCTTTGTTAATTGCATAACGACCCTTAGTGGCTTTTTAATCCCGAATAACCTCTCTATTCGTTAAAGAGCGCTTAAGGTAGGCCTTTATAGTTATACGATTAATTAACGTGTTATATACGGCTATTATTATTATTTATAGACGGGTTATAGGACCGTTCCTTCTATATAAGGAACCGATAGGCGTACCTTCCTTAACTATATAACTCGTTTATTAATAATACTAACTTTACCGTTACCTCCGTTATCTCGTTTTTTCTTCTCTTCTTTAATAATATCCTTTACCACCGGCAGTACGTTTTCTATCGCCTACTACCCTTTTACACGCCGTTTTATCGTTCTAACCCCTTATCTCTCTCTCTAGAAGATATTTAAGTTTTTAGGATTGTCTCTGGCCCCTAAGGTACGTTTCCCGTTTTTCCTAAAAGCTTCGCGCGACGTTTACTGACTTATATATATAATACAGGGGGCTAATAATAATAATAATAATAATACCGGCGAGGAGGCACCTGCTCCCGCCCCGGCTAGCAAGGAGATCACTTCTCCTACCTCGGCTATAGACCGCCGCGCCTAGCCAGCCCGAGCCGCTAAGGCTAAGGGTAAGCGTTCCGCAGGCAAAGCTTCTATAGTGGTTAAGAGCCCCGCGAAGCGCGCTCGTGGAATAAAACATCCTCCTAGAGGGACCCGTTCGGTCTTCTGCTACTCTTACGTGAAGGCCATTATAAATAGCCAGGATAGGCGGCGCTGCCGCGACTAGTCAGGACCCGGATATTATAGGTTTTGTGTGAGGAGTGAAGAGAGTCGTTAAGACTACGACAAGAACAGGTCACGAAGCTAACCTTAGGGGGGAATAATTATAAGATTATTCGTTAAGCCCCTCTAACTCAGGACTCAACGGGAAGCACCCTACTTAAGGGCCAGTGACTATCCTCCTTAGGACTAGTATATAATAACCTAAGGCTCTAAGATAACAGGTCTTAGGCTAACTTAATAGTCCTAAAACATAACTCGGTCCTAAATATCTCCTAGGGTTAACCTTAGGCCGGTTCCGGGTTCCTAACGTATTCCTTACCGCCCCTAAGTCCTATCCGACCCCCTCGAATAGAATATCCCTAATATCACGCCCCTCCTTCTAAGGCTCCTATCCACGGGAGCCGGTGACCGTTACTAGTCCGGACCCGTCCGTTAATCCATCCCGACCTAGGGATAGGCAGGCCGGCCTAAACCCCACCTATTAGGGCCACTAACTCCCTCCTTGTCTATCCGAGCCAGACTAAACGTCCCCGTTAACCTAGCCTAACCTTCCTCTAATTAATCCTATCCTCCTCGTATAGTATAACCGTAATCCTTATAAACCGGGAGACCCTATTATCTTTAGATAAAGCATAACTCTCCTAGGTCCCCTTATTTATCACCACCACTACGACTATACCCTAATAAAGCCCCGAGCACTTTAGCCGGGGCCCCTCTAATAAAAGGCTCTAGTCTAGATAAACTATAATTCTAAAGGCAGGTATTATATCGGTAAATAATAATACTTATAGGCAGTGAACCGTAGTCCTTATTACTTTAGTAATCCTCTAGGACTCCTTTTATCCACTCTTCTTATACTACCACTATTATTAAGGCGGCCTAAGATACATATATAAAGGGCCTATCCTAAATAAAGCCTGTTACGATATAGTCCTAAATAATAAAGAACTTACCCTATTTCCTTTATCGCCCTCTCGTGACTTATCTAGCTTAAGGCCGGGTAATAATAAGGCGTGATATCTATTATAAATATTAATAATAATAGAGCCCCTCCGTAAACGCGTGTTCTATAATAGCACCTTAGACGCGCCCTTTATTAACTAAATAACCGTATCGTAGAAACCCATAATAGGTAGTCGTATCTAGGTAAAAGGGGAAGGAGTAATATAAATAGGGCCTATATTAGGTTATACGCCTATACTAGTATAGGACTTTTCCGTCTACCTAACTCGTCTTATTATTTTTTCCCCTTTTACCCTTTCTTAATTACCTATCTATATCACTAACTCCGTCGCTATTATAGTAAGTCGTCCTACCCTATCCACGTATAGGGCGTGGACCTATCCTATAGGCTTATTTATCGCGATATATATTATCTTAAGGGTCTACGTGTTATCCTAACAGCGTGCGGGTTCGCGTATTAGGCTAAGAGTTAACTAATATCGCGGCAGATTATTATTATTATTATTATTAATAATAATAATAACACTATTATATAAGTATTATATCCCCTTTAGGGGAAACTAAGGCTAACCTATAGTATTCGAAGCAGACTATCGTATAATAGCGCCCCTATCCTATAAAAAGGGTAAAAAGTCCAGCGCGGCCGGTAAAAATAATAAGTATAGCGGTAAAAAGTCCGACGCGGTCGGTAATAAGTCCACCCAGGTAGCGCCTAAGGTTATCGATAAGGGTATAACTAAGACTACCAGGAAGAAGGCCCGGCAAGCGGCTTAGCGGGCTTAGGCTAAGGCTAAGGCAGCGATAGCGGCGGCTACTCTTAAGTAGTAGCTATTATAGTAAAAGCAGTAATAGTAGCCTGACTCGTTATCCGAGTCGTTATCGGATTTAAGCTCGGAATCGAGCTCTGTTTCGTTATCTTCTTCCTCCTTAGAGGACAAAGCTATTAAGCAGCCAGTTACGGCGGTAGCTCTAGCTAAATAACCTATACTAGTCAGGACCGTTAAGCAGCCAGTTATTACGGTAGCTCCGGTTACTAAGTCGACTAGCCCTCCCCCTTTAAAGAGCGATAGCTTATCCGACGGTGCTCCTAAGTACCTCGACGCTTTAGAGGGTGTCCTTAACTATACTAGCGAGGATATCGTTATAGGCGGTGGTGCCGATAAAGCCACCGTCTTTAACGAGGAGGAGGCTTCCTCCGACGGGTCGTCGTTATCGGAGTTTATACCCTTAATTAACGGGTCTAGTAGTAGACCCTTAGACTTTAGCGACGGCGATAGCGTTATTATAGCGGTGCGTCCCGTTATTTTAGTTAGGTCTAGCCTAAAGCTTTATACTCCTTATAGGCAGTACGCCCGTAGCTTTATTAGCTTAAAGCTACGTGGCGATAGCGCTACCGGTCCTATTACTATACGGCCCTGCCGCGGTAATAAGGTATCCGATAAATACTATTACTACTAGGATAATAATAGCAGAGACTATAAGTTAGTACGTTCCCACCTATAGCCATAGCCCCCTTCTCTTTAACCGCTCCTAAGGTTACTAACTAGATATAGCTTTTATTACGGGCGGAGCGGGCAGCTAAGAAGCTATAGAAGATATTAATAGCGGCTACGCGGGGCGGCGATAATCTTAATAACTATACTTTTATAGGTTAACCTAAAGTGTACTTAGTGTGTATTAAGATAATACTAATCACGTTTATAATAGTAGGCTTATTAGGTCTAAATTAAGTTACGGCGGGCCCTCGAGGCTATAAAAAAATTCGCTTATAATAATAAGGGGTTCGACCCCGTGGCGCGTCGTCGCTAAGAAAAGGAGGAAAAGGCTAAGGAGAAACGGCGCGGCGCCTTTATTAAGACAGAGCGTTATCTAGCCACTATTAGCCGTTATCTAGGCCAGTTAGTCTAAATTAAGAAATCGAAGTTAGCGGAACTTCGTAAAAAAACCGACTATAACTAAACTTCGGTTATCGTTAGGTATAGGTTAGGGGGGGGTTAGGGGGGAGGGGCGTTAAAGTTACTTTATTTTTTATTTTTTTTTTCCTTTTTTTTTTTTTTCTATTTCTTAACTATCCTATAAATAAAAAAGTCCCTACGGGGTATAACGACGCTATTAACTAACACTATCCTTCCGATTATAATATTCCTTAATAAGCGTATCGGGGAGGTATCTCCGTGGCTCCTATATATTATATTTATATCTATAGTCGGTCCACTTAATAAGGTATTCACGCCTATTACTATTATAACGATAAGCCAGGACCTCTTCGACTTCGTATTTATCGGACTCCTAGGGCTTAACCTCCACGTCCGCGGGTATAGGCGACTTACCGTCTCGGGACTTCCACGGTTTAAGGAGGGAGATTAGGAAAACGTTATAAATCTTTATAGACTCCGGGAGTTATAGCTTATAGGCGAGCCTATACTATCCTATTACGGAGGTAATCTTATAGGGGCCAAGGAACTTATCTAATAACTTCTTATTAGGGCGGCGCTACTTAATATTCTTCGCGGATAATAGTATATAATCCCCTGCCTTAAAACGCTAGCCTATACGGCCGGTATTATAGTACTTCTCGTAGATAGTTTAGGCCTTCCTTATAAGGACCTCTATAACTCTACGATTCGATATAAGGTACTTTACCCTCTACTTAGCTACCGCGGCGCGGACCTCGCCCGACTTACGTATCTGTATATTATAAGGCCCGCGCGGGTTAAAACCCATTAACGCGATAAAAGGCGTCTACCGGATAGCCGAATACTATACGGTGTTATACGTGAACTATGCCAGGGGCAGTTAGTCTACCTAGTCGTCCTGCTATAGGGAATAAAACGCCCGTAAAAAGTACTCTAGGTTCTGATTCTAGCGCTCCATCTAACCGTCCGTCTAGGGGTAGAACGCAGTGGATAGCCTCCTTATAACGCCTAGGAGGCTATATAAGGTGGTCCAGAACTTATTAGTAAATAGGGACCCACGATCTAAAACGATATTATCGGGTAATCCGTAAAGGCTAAAAACGTATACCTATAGGATATAAGCCAGACCCTTAGCTATTAGGGCGCTGCTATAAGGGACGTATAACGCGTACTTAGTATACTAACACACTATAACCAGGATAGCGTCCCTCTTTTTACCTTAGGATATTATAGGGGGGAGACCCGTTATAAAATCCATCGAGATCTCTTAAAACGGTTATTCGGGCATAGGCAAAGGTGCTAGGTACCTAAAGGGCTTATACTAATAAGGCTTAGTCCTTTAATAGATCCTATAAATAGGCATAAACTTCTTAACGTCTCGCGAGAGGTACTCTTAGTGGTAGGACTTAGAAATCCTCTTAATAGTTCGGCCTAACCTAGGGTGGCCTATAATAGGCTTATCGTGAAAAGCTTAAAGGACCTTATCGCGTAAACCCAGCTAGTTTAGGATATAAAGACGGTCCCTAAAGTAGACCGTACCTTAACTATTATAGGACTAAGGGTCCGATAGGTTATCTTTCGCTACTAAGGAGATATAAAAGGGATCGTCCTTCTAGGCAAAAATAACTTCGTCTTTTAAACTAGCTAGACCTAAGGGCTTAGGTATACCTCGGGACCTTAGAAGGCCGATTATAAACTTCTTAGTAAATCCCTTAACGGGTTTCTACCGCTCCGCTTTAAGATCCGCCTAATCTATAGCGAGCTACGGCTTCCTTAATAGTCTATCCGCAGGGTTCTAAGCGCCTAGGCAGTAACGAATCTTAAAATCAAAGCTAGAAAGCTCCTCTAGCTAACGGGCGTGTTAAGGTTTAATTTAAGGCTTATTTAGTAGATACCGGTAGTTTAAGTGGTTAGTTAGCACCTTTATAGGGGTCCAACTATACGCTAGGTAGTAGCGCTATTACCGGAACGCTTCGACGATCACTATTAGTTTAGTATCTAGCGTCGGGTAGTTTAGTTCGGGTCCCCTAAGCTTCCTAGATAGGAACGCTATAGGGCGCTAGATCCGATCCTTATACTAGCTAATTATAGCACTAAGTGTAAAGTTAGAGGCGTTTAGTTTTACACGAATAGGTAAGGCTGGGTTAAAATACTATAGCATGGGTACCGACTAAAATAATAATCGTAACTTCTTAAAGGCGGCCCTCTTTATATCCCCTAACTAGAACGTACCCGGTCTACCTCCTAACCTTAATAGGTCCGTAAAAGGAGTAGCGACCTTCGAGTAGCCTTTAATAAAACATCGGTAAAACCCGGTAAAACCCAGGAAGACTTAAATCTTTTTAATAGAGTTAGGCTCCTCCTAGTCCTTAATAGCCTCGACCCTTTTAGGGTCTATAAAAACACCCTTAGGGCTATATATAAAGCCTAAGAACTCGACCTCCTATATCTCGAATATATATTTCTAAGGATTCGCGAAGAGGGACCACTCCCTAAGACACGCGAGGATCTCCTTAACGTGTACCCGGTAGGAACTAAGATCCTTATTATAGATCAGGATATTATCTAGGTATATAATATAAATAATATCGATAAGACCCTTTAAGGCTTTATTAATATAGCGCTAGAAGCTAGCCGGGGCGTTATATAGACTAAAGGGTATTACTAAGTACTTAAACTACCCGTACTTAGTCCTAAAGGCCGTCTTCTATTCGTCCCCTTCTCGAATTCTTAAGCGATAGTATACGTCCTTAAGGTCTAGCTTAGTGTATACTATAAAGGTCGCGAGGCGGTTAAGGATTTCGTGTATTAGTAGTAAAGGGGTATGGTCCTTTTAGGTCACCTTATTAAGGCCTCGGTAGTCTATATATAGCCGTAGTTAACCACCCTTCTTCGGTATAAATAGGATCGGGGCACCTATAGGGCTAGATAAGGGGCGGATCTATCCCTTCGCCGTGGCTTCCTTAATATAGTCTTATAGCACGGCTAACTCCTATTCAGCTAAGGGATAAATAGGGCCGAATAAGGGTAACTTACCTTCTTCTATTTTGATCGCGTAGTCCTATCGCTAGTAGGCGGGTAAACGGCCGGCCTCCACGATATCGAAAACGTCCTAGAACTCTCGGTACTACTTAGGGACAAGGCTTTCCGGCACTTCCTTGTCCAATTCCTCTTAATAGGGCCCTGGATTAATATATACCAGAATTCCTTTATTATATTATATATAGTCAGGGGGCATAGGGGGTAGGGGACAAGACGGGTCTAATTAGATAACGGGGATTAAAGGACTATTAGGCAACGTATCCTCTACTTCTCCGGGGGTATTCTACCTTATACCTATAACCCTACCGATATAGGGGGCGCTTGACTTTACTAGCTAAACTATTAACTAAGAGTTCTCCTTAGCTTTCTTTAGCTCCCTCCGGCTTAGGACGCCCCTAAGGTCGTCCCTATAAAGTCGATATATTTATTCGCCGGTTTAGAAGGAGGTAACAGGGTTATATTTAACTAACCAGGGTATACCGAGGATAATCTAGGATCTATCCGGGTCTATATCCAGCACCTTAAACTCGATAGGGTATATCCGGGTTCGGTCCTAGCTATCCGTGACCTTAATATACGTCTTAAGGGTCCCGAGGGACTATACTTCGACCCCTAGGATAACCCACCCCAGTTTCTTTAACGGGCCTAAGGGCTTATAATCAGGGGGTAGGGCTCTTCGGTTAATTAAGTTAACCTTAGCGCCTCCGTTAAGCTTAGCGCTCCGGCGGCCCTATCCGCCGCTTAGCCGTATCTCTAACTTCGCCTTAATCGCGCCCTTACTAGCAAAGAACGGCTAAAACGGCGGCCTATCCTAGGCCTAAGCCTATCTAATAACAGGGGCCCGGGGGTTAATCGGTAAGTTATTAGGGTTCTAACTAACGGAGTATCCTAATAACTAACCTAAATTAGAGGTTTCTTTCGGGCACTTGTTCCGGTAATAGCCTTTCTTGTTATATCCGAAATAGGTAATATTACTCTTATAGCGCCTTTTAGGGGGACCTTAGGTCTTCGTATTATCCACTTTAATTAACTCCACGAAACCTTAAGGCGGTATAAAAGGATAGGCTATTACGGTATAGGCCCTATTAGGGGCACTATTACGCCTACGCTTTTCGCCGCGATTATACCTTAGGCGATTATTCCGGGGTGGCTCTTTTTTATTCTTACGCAGGAGGGTAATCTCCGCCTACTAGGCTACGACTCCTAATACCTTATTATTAGTAAGGATACCGGCTATTATAATCTAATCACGTAGTGGCTTATTAAGTTTCGTTAAGATTAACTATATACGCCACTTATCGGGGAAGGGTAGGGATACCTTATTAAATAACGAGTTAAGCTTATCGATAAACTTAGTATAGGACTAATTAGGCTTTTATAGGGTCTAGTCCGAGAATAGCTTCTCGGTTATAGATATCTCGTGGGTCTTATCGTTAACTAATTACTCGGTTAGGAACGACTTAAGGTCCTCCTAAATAGCACCTCTAGTCTTCCTATACGTGCGTTTATAATAAGTATACTAGCGGGACTTTATTATCTTTAGTAGTAGGGTAAACGCGAGGTGTATTTTCTCCGGTTTAGTGGGTTCGATATCGTTAAGTATAAAACGCTCTTTAAGTTCCTCGATAAAGGTTTAGAACTAGTTATAGGACTGCCTGTCCTATTCCGGGAGCTTTTACGGAACCTTATACTAACTTTTACGGGAGTCCCCTTAGGGGTGCACGCTCGGAGGTATTAGGGTCCTTCCCTTATCGAAGGGTAAGGAGGCGCTTCTCCTTCTTCTTACGGGCTTAGCGGTCCTTATAGTACTTAATCAGGAAATCGAGTTCCGTTAACGATAAAGTGCCGGGGGGGCGGCTCTTAAGGTCTTTAATATCGAATTAGGGTCCTATCCAAATAACTTAGGGGGTCCCTTAGTCGAGTAGTAGTCCTATTATAGGATCACGACCGTCCGGGTTAGCTTATCCGCGAATCTCGAATTCGGGGTTACTATCTTCGTCCTCTAACTCGGGTATAAGGGATTACTCGCGATCGGCGCCTAATAGCCCGGCTTCGGCTCCTTCGGTAGCGGGGGAAATATCCCGGTTATAAATAATAGTAATACGCTTAGGGGGTATCTTAGGTACTAGTTAGGGTAATAGTAGGATTTAGAAAATAACTTAGTCTTTTCGAACTCTTAATAGTCGTTATACCCGTAAACGGTTAGAACGAATAAAATATTATAGGTTTTATATAAGGAGTAAAAAGAGTTATTAAGACTACGATAAGAATAGGTCACGAAGCTAACCTTAGGGGGGAATAATTATAAGATTATTCGTTAAGCCCCTCTAACTCAGGACTTAACGGGAAGCACCCTACTTAAGGGCTAGTGACTATCCTCCCTAGGACTAGTATATAACAACCTAAGGCTCTAAGATAACAGGTCTCAGGCTAACTTAATAGTCCTAAAACATAACTCGGTCCTAAATATCTCCTAGGGTTAACCTTAGGCCGGTTCCGGGTTCCTAACACATTCCTTACCGCCCCTAAGTCCTATCCGACCCCCTCGAATAGAATATCCCTGACACCGGAGCGAGGATACCCGATCCTAAATACTATAATTACTCCAAGGGCGGTTATAGGTGCGTTCCTCCTCCGCCTAGGATAACTAGTCCGTCGGTAGCACTCCTAGAGGCGGCGAAGGTAGTTAATAATAACCCCTTCTATAGCCCTAAGGCGACGGAGGCGCTTATAGCGGCTTATTCGGCCTTCTAGAAGGCGTCCGGGGTTTCGAAAAAGACCTCTAGCACTTTATAGGAGGATAAGCCTGTCTTAACGCCTATCGACTCGGGTACCGGTAAGCCTCGCTTATCGGTATAAGCCACCGCCTCCCCCCCCCGCGGGGACTCCTATATTATAATAGGTGGACCTATACCTATCGCGGCGCCTCTTACTATCATTACGCCTATTCCTAGCGTAACGATTACCTTTATAGGGGTGGAAGGCCTATACCGGCTTAACCGGTTCTTATAGGTGGTTAAGAACGTTATAGGGGTTATTCGTGTTAAGGTAAAGGACGTCGAGTCCTTTAAGGGAAAGAAGAAGGATAGGTAGGCCGAGGTTATAGCGTCTGCGTTATCTCCCGTTATCGCTAAAAGCGTTAATAGTCGCGAGGACGCTTATAATAACGTTAATCTTAATACCTAAACCCGATAGCTAGGGGCGGGGCTTATCCGCCCTGACTTAATTAATATAGACGGCTTTACCGTTATCCTAACCTTTACTTAACCCTTACTACCTTTCCTATAACTCTTTTTTTTCTTATACCGTTCGCGTAGTCCGTTATTAACTTTAATCGGGCTATACTTCTCTTTATAATAATCTAAGGCGGTTAATTCTTATAGGGACTTTATCGGTTCCTAAGATATCTAGGCGTATCCTTCTTACTTTATTAACGCCTCTCTCCTTACGCCTCTACTTACCCTCCTATTCCTAGCGTATAAGATTTCCTTTACCGTTTATTTATCTTTTTCGAGGCCGTTATAAATTAGTCCGGGTTAGGGGTCGTGTAGAATTTAACTAGGAAGCGGGTCTTCGCTTACACGTTATAGGAGGTCTATATAAAACCTCGGGTATATATTCGAAGGCACGTCTAGTTCTATAATATACGGGTTAATAACCTTAATAACCCTATACTTCTAGTATAGCCAGCTTAATTTACGTGACGGTCTTAGGGTAGAGTAGTTTATAAGTAAGAGCTATATAAGGTCGCCTTTACGAAGGCGTTTAGCGGGGATACGGCGCTTATTCGCTAACTCTTCCTATTATAGCTACGTGGCCGCTATTAAGGCTTAGGCGAACTCTATAGCTTCTTAGAGATAGTAAAGCAGGTTATAGGCTACGAACTCCCGAGTATCGCTACTTAGTTCCTTATAGATCTAGATCGGGTCGATATAGTATCCGTGTTTAAGGAAGAACGGGCTTATCTTAGTAGTAAAGCTCTCTCGGTTATTTAACGCTAGTTAGGCGGCGGGTAGTAACCGGTCCTAATTATCTTATGCGTAGTAGACGAAGGCTCGGAGGTACGCCTATACTTCTTAGTTTACTTATTCGGTGGCTTTATCGGTCTAGGGGTAGTACGTAGTGCTTAATCGTTATTCGATTTTAGCTAATTTATAGAAGTATCGCTAAAAGCGACTCGTCTAGTTAGAACCCCTATTACTTATAATTAAGCGAGGTATACTATAGAACCGAAAGTGGTAGTATAGGAACCGTTTAGTATAAGCTTCCGCCTTTATAGAGTCTATCGCTTTAAGGGTAATAGCCTTTATAAGTTAATCGGTTATAACCTATAAGTATCTATACTTCTTCTCCTTAGCGGGGGGCAGATCCGTTATAAAGTCTATTAATAGGTCGCTCTTTATTTATTCGGGAATTAAGAGTGGTTTTAAGAGTCCTTATTAAGCGTTCCGCTACGTATAGCTCTAGTTATAAACGTTATAGTTACGTATAAACCTGTGTACGTCTTAGTTTATTCCCGGCTAGAAGAAGCGTCTCGCTATAAGGGTAATTATATTATCTCGCCCTGGGTAACCTTTAATTATAGAGTCGTGTATAGATTAGATTACTCGCGTTTATAATATGCTCCCTTCTTAGGCTCCTGGTACCTATAGGCGATCTCGGAATATTAGTAGTCCTTATAAGGTAATCCCGTATTCGGTAATCTAGGCTCGGAGACCTAATAAGGGGGAAAACTATCGATCGCCTTTAGATACGGCTTATATAGCTTAGCGATACTAGTTATCTTCCTTTACCGTGGCGTCTTATAGCCGTTATAATTCGTTATTAGCTTTAAATACTCGTGGGTGTTCGCGAAGAAGGCGGATCTTTAGGGGAATTAAGGTCTTAGGGATTAACTATATATATCGCGCCTATTCCTGTTTATTAGAGAAGTCCTTCGGTTTGTTTTATTCTCTTCGCGAGAGAGCGTCGGCGGTATAGTTATTAGCACCCTTATAGTATTCTAGCACGAAGTCGAACTAGGCGAGCTCGCCGGCCTATCGGCTTTACCTCTTATTAAGTATCTTCTTCGTTATAAAGTATTCTAGGGCCTTATAGTCGGATAGGATCGTAAAGCGACTATAACTTAGGAGCTCTGCTCTTTAATACGTCACGTAACTTATAATCGCTAATATCTCCTTATCGTGGATAGGGTAATTATACTCGGCTCCTATAAGTCGCCTTAAGTAGTAGGCGACTACGTAATAACGTCCTTATTCGTCTTCTTAAACTAATACACCTCCTAGTATAAATCCTAAGTAGTCGGTTTCTATAAAGGTCTTATTACTTAAGACCTATTATCGTAGGATCGGTTCCTCCTAAAACCTCTTCTTAACCTCTTTAAAGGCCGCTTATTCGTTAGGACCCTAGGAGAATACTCGATCCTTCTTTATTAGTCTTATTAGGGCGGACGTGATATAGGCGAAGTTCTTTACGAATATACGGTAGTAGTTTATAAAGCCTAGGAAGCTTCGGACTCCCTTTACTAAGGTCGGGGCTTCCTACTCTCGGATCGCCTTTAGTTTATTAGGGTCGCACGAAACGCCCTGGCTAGCGGTAACTATAAACCCTAAGTACTTTACGGTCTTTACGCTAAACTCGTATTTCGTTAGGTTAAGCGTTAATCCTGCGTCGCTTAGCGATTATAATACTAGGTTAACCTTCTTTTTATAGTCGCGGAGGGACCCGCTTAAGTAAATTAGGATATCGTTAATATATACGGTGACGAAGTCGTTAAGGTAGCGTTATAATATCTTATTAATATATCGTTAAAAGGACACGGGGGCGCTATTAAGTCTAAAAGGGTATACTAACTATTTAAATAAGCCGAATCGAGTTCGGAACGCTGTCTTCGCTTTATAGCTAGCGGCTATTCGGATTTTATAGAATATAGTAACTATATTAAGCTTCGTGAACCACTTAGCTTATTCTAGGTTTCGGAGTATCTCCGTGATTAGTGGGAGAGGATAGCGGTTTTTCTAGGTGATTATATTTAAGGCACGGTAGTCGTAACAGAATCGTAATCCTCCTCCTAGCTTTTTTATAAATAGAACTAAAGCTTTAGCGGCGGAGCTGCTAGCTTATATAAACCCCTTATCGATAAGGTCGGTAAGGGTCTTCCGTAGGACTAAGAGTTCCTCTCTGGATATATTATAAAGAGGGCCTTAGGGTAATTCTGGCTCCTTACCGTCGGGCCCTTATATAAGGTTCACTTTATAGTTAACCCTAGGTTAATAAAGGGGAAGGCGGTTTACTTATAAGTTAGAGAATAGGTCCGGAAATCGTTATAGTATCTCTTTTAGGATATACTTCTAGGGGTTAATTAGGGACTTACTTTAGAGGGCCTTATCGATATCCTTAATACTAATAGCATAAAGCGCGAGTTCCTCTTTACTAAACCGTTATCTCCTTCGTAATCGCTATATAATACCGGCGAATACCGACCCGGTTACTACCTAAGCTCCACGGATAGCTCTAATATTATCGGGTTCTTCCTCGCCTTAGAGTCGGATATCTATCCGGGCTACTCCGTGGTAAAGGCAACGTCTTTTCGCGTAATAAGTAATATCGTTATATTTTATTTATAGTTTCCCTAGGAATATATTATAATCTAATCCTAGTATTATATAGGCGAATAGTCGTTATATATATCCACCGATCTTAAGATCGTATATAGCGATACCGGAACTCCTTATAGACCCTATAATATCGGAGAACCCTAAAAGGGGTCTTTTAGTCCTATTAATTAATAGGAGGCGGAGGGACTTTATAAGACGTTTACTTATAGCTATATAATAGTTATATTTAGTATCTATAAGAGCGGTAACTAACTTTTTATTAATCCGCGCTTATATAAAAGCTAAATAACTATTACGCGACTATAATATAAACTCTTTCTAATCCCTTTATTCCTTTATAATAGGCTCTAGTACCCGTTTTTATACTAGAGCTATTCTTTTTCCGAGTCTTTATCGTTATCCGTGACTCCTATATAGATCGTTTTATTATCCGAGGCTACTAAGACCTTCGCTACGCGGTTCTCTTTATAATCCTCGGCGTCTTTTTTCTTTAAGCGGTATCTTCTAGCGAGGTATCCTTTCTTTCCGTAGTTATAGTACTCTTTTATCTTTTTCTTCTCGGTCTATATTTAATTAACTCCTCCTATCTTTATATCGCCGTCATGATTATAAGCGTGACTATTATTATTGCTATTACGTGGCGCTTAGCCGAACCGTGGCCTTATAGCGAGGGCTTCGAGTCTTTAAGCGATACTTTATATTTCGGTTACCTAAGCGTGGTAGTTATTCGGTAGTTTCGCGGTAATAAGGGCGGCGCGGAGGCGATTACTAAGAGCTCCCTCTAGGAACGTGATCTTTATAGTATTATCCTATTAACCTCCCTTAGCGATAGCGAGCTGTTATTCGAAACCGGGTATAAAGCTTCTAAACGCTTAGTCTTTACGCTAGCGTAACGTTCTTAAGGCGTTAGCCGCGCGGGGTTATTTATTAACGTCTTTATATATACGGTTAAGGTAATTAAGGAAGTTTTCGGGGTTATATTAACTATCGGTTCCGCCTACGGCCTAGAAGGAGGCGATAACGCGGCGGGGAGCTTCGTCTAAGTAGGCGTTAATAAAATACCACTTCTCGCGAGCGTTCTAGAAGAGATATTAATCGAGTAGGAGCTTTTCGCGAATCTCGGACGACTAGCTCGCGTACTCGGAGCGTTTACTATTAAACTTCTAGGGTAATGGAAGCGCTTTGGTCCTAAGGTTCGGAATAGGCGTTATATTAGGCGTGGGCGTAGTGACGGGCGGCTAAGGGCCCTGCGTAGTCTTTTCCGATAGTATAGCGAGATAAGGCGTGGTTACACGTTATTAGTTTTATATCGCCTATAGTAGCTGGTTAATAGCGTTCTGTTATTCTTGGATCTGGGTGGTTAAGGTCGCGACTTAAGTCTATAGAGGGTTAATAATCTCCCTCCTCTACTCCGTAGCCTTAGGCGACTCGCCCGCTAGGCGTGACGGAGCGCTAGGAGGTGGATCGAAGTGATAGTCTATCTCTATTAGCGTAGCGTGTGGGTTTCGCTAAGCTTTAGATATATAAGCGGCTAGTTACGAGTTGTTTATAGAGTAAGGCCGAATAATTAAATTATCTAAAGCTAAGGAGAAAAGAAGGAAAGGGGAAAACTCTATAGGTGCCTGCGACCTAAATATAATATCGCGGCGACCCACTAGGAGCATACTATAATTAGTCGGAAGATCCGGTGCTTTACCGGATTATCTCCACGGGGTTAGCCCGTAACACTCTAAACGTTTAAAACGTTATAGTAAATGCTATAGCGGTAGTTACGTATATAAGCTTATATAAGTTACTCCTTTTTTTTATTTTCGAGACTTACGACCGCTAACTTATACTTAGCCCCGCGCACCTGCTCCTATTAGTATAAGTTTTAATTAAAATTATCGGTGGTTAGAATAATACAAGGGTTCGAGATATTCCGAGTATAAATGCTTATCTAAGATTTACGACTATTGTTTCTTACTCACTAACTCCTTAGTAGTTCAAAGATAAGCTTAAAAAAACCATTAAGTTTTAATTGATTTTGCTTAATAAATTCTAATAATTTTTTAATAAACTAAGCCTAGACCTTATTCTAAACAAAGTATTCGTTAAGGAGGATAAGGGCTCTAATAGAGTATCTAGAAGCGGTTTAGGATCGGTATTAACTAATACCGTTAAAAAGGCAGTTAAGGAATAAGTAAAGAAGTTATTAGATTCGGCCACTAATATATCGGCTAGTAGTAAGGAATAAGCTAAATGATTTTTCCGTCTAAGCATTTATCGCTTAGTGGTAAGCTTTTTAGCGTATAGCGTTAAGGAATATATAATACCTTTTTTCCCCTATTATAGGGTTAACCTAGATAATTAATTTTTATTAGTGTTTTCGGTCCTTAATTAATTTCCTTAATTCCTACCCCCTCTAAGTGCCTTTATATTAAGGTGCGCTCGGAAGGTCTTAAATTATTACCTTAGGAGCGCCTTTATTAAACCGTCGGCTAGTATCTCTTTTATAGTAAGATAAACCACTCTAAATACCCCTTTCTTATATTCCTAGCGGACCTATATACGCTATATATCGATATAGCGTAAACGGGTCTTAATCCGGTAGTTATCGTTAACTATAAGTCGGATCGTTTATATATTATCGTAGTAGATATTCTAAGGTGACTCCGGGTTAAATCTTATCTCGGCGAAAAGACGCTTTAGTCCTATTATTTCCTTCGCGACTTATTCTAAGGCAAGCAGTTCTGCCTCGGTTATGGATATTATAACCGTGGCCTAGCGATTCGCCTTCTAAACGATAAGACCACCGAAAAGTCTTATTAGAAAACTTATAATAATCGGCGTATATCTATATCGTTTATAAAAGAGGCGTCGCTAGCGATCACTATTACCTATACCCCTATACTCGAACTATATTAAATTAAGAGATTACGTGTTATAAACAGATAGCGGATTACTTAATCCACGGCTTTCTTATATTCTTACGAGGGGTTAGTAAAAAATCGTGATAGAACGGAAAACGTAAATACTATATTAGGTCTAATTATAATTACTATATAAAGCAGTAATCCGACCTTCTCCTAATATCTCTTTACTTAGTGTTTAGTTTCTTTACCGGTGCTTTTCTTATAATCTATAACAGGGATCGGGATTATCGGATATATATTTAGAGTGTTTATCCCGAATCGCTATACTACTTTCTTAATATATAACTCGTATAATAGGCTAATCTTATACTCGGCACGATTTTATATGATTTTAACGCCTAGGAAGAATTCGGTATCTCCCTTATCCGATACTTTAAATCGACCTTTAATACCGTTTATAATTTCGTGTACTCGAGACGCGTTATTTCTATAGAATAAGACTAATATATCGTTTATAAAGAATATAATAAAAACGTCTCTTTTTAGAGTAAAAAAGAGGCACGGTTCTTCTAAACTAGCCTCTATTCCTAGCTCCTTTAACGTGGCTAAAAAGGTTATAAACCAGAGTCTTAGCGAGTCTCTTAGGCCGTACAGAGCTTTATCGAGCTTTAGGCACTTTCCTAGTTACTTAAATCCCTTAGGTAGCTTATATATAACTAGCTATCCGGCCTTACTTTATTCGGCGTGGATAAAGGCGTTCACGATATCGAGTTATTTAATCTTAAGGTCGAATTACGCGGCGAGCGTTATTACTATACGGAATAAGCGCGATATAAGCGTCGCTGCGTATATACCCTTAATTATAAAGCTATCTTAAAGATCGCCCCTTATATAGATATATACCTTAGCTTTCTTAAGATATCCGTTTTAGTTAAATTTATAGGTAAAGACCTATTTCTATAAAAGAGGTCTGGTTTTTATATTATCGCGGTTAATTTCTCTCTATATACGTTTTTCGATTAGTTTATTAACTTTCTTATACGCTGCTTCCTTAAATTAAGCACTTATTAGGTATAAAGTTATCTCTAACTAGTTCCTTAGCGGAGATTATAGGTTATCCCGATAAATCCGTTTATTAAGCCTTAGGCTTATTATTATTTACTTCTTCGCTACTTTACTTAACTAAACGGACCTTTTAGGGTCTACTACTCTAAGAAACGTTAAAAAGAACGCTAAAAACGCGGATAGGTCCTTTTTATATTCCTCCCGTTAATTAGATATAAGGAATATAATTAGGGCTCTATCTTCCTCCGGTTCTGCTTTATATATCCTCCGATTAATTATCTTTACCTTCCCCTAAGCTCTGCGTTTACGGATCCTTATACTTAAGCGTGTTAGTTCTATATATTATTTACTTATTTTAGGTTTTGGTATATCGGACTTTATCGGAGGAATTAATAATTACGATAAGGTAATACCGTGACTCTATTTAAGGGTAGCTATAACCTTAGAAAAAGTCTGTGTATTCCTATCGCTTACTCTATACGTTAAATAATCTAAGTCGAGCTCTAGACCGGGCGTATCTAGCGTATCGAGCCTAACGTCCTTAGCGCTAACCGCTACGTCTTTCTAAGAATAAGGTTAATACTTAGGCTTAGGTGTCTTAAGCACTATCCTTAGTTTTTTTTACGGTAATTCGGGTTAATCCTATTCCTATATACACGTAGTCGGTTTAGGCGTTTCCCGTGGTGTTTAAAGTCTAGTCGCTATAGTTCGTGACGGTATATACTAAGTATCTATATTAGGATCTTTTTTAGGCTATATATCGGCGTCCGTTTCTAATACTCCCTTTACTTCTACCTCTAAGTTTAAACCCGCGGACTATACTTATTCTCTAGAAGTTACGCTTAACGTCCTTAGTGGCAGTATTTAAGGAATAAATTCTGTGTTTTTATCCTCTTCTTCCTCTTCGTAGAGTATAATCCACTTTCTTATCTCTACCTCCTTAATTTACGATTCTTCTTTAAGCTTTAGGTTATAAAATATATACTTATTAAAGCGAACGTTATACGTTAAGATAACCTTCTAGAGCTAAGGGATCTAGATCCTATAGATATTATAGGCGACGTATCCTACTAGGTATCTAATATAAGCCCTTAGCTTAACTTTATACGCTTTCTTATCTCTTCCCGCCTCTTTATCCCTTTTTAGCGGGTAAGCATAGTATCTATATACGCGTAATATACTCTAATCAGGGCGTAGGTTAGCGGTATACTCTCTTATCGGCAGTAGCGTATTATTCCTAAACTATAAGTCTAGGACCTTAATTAAGGATTTCTATCCTAGGCGTTTTAAGGGACTTATATTAATAATTTTCGCCGCTGCCTTTATACTCTCTGGCTATATAAATTTAGGTAATCCTACTCCGGTAAGTATTATATTCGACTTATTAACTACCTTTTATCCGGCTTATTCTAATCCTTTATTCGGTTCGTGGGTATATAAGGGTACGACTTCTGCTTTAATTCCTTAAAAGCGCTACTACTATTAGAAATAGGTGTTTCCTAATATATATATTATAGCGGGCTTATTATTACTACGTATTTTATAGATCGGAACTAAAAATTATCGTATAACCTAATTATTGATAGATATTAAAGCGTTATGGATCGTAACACCGTCTTTAGATATAATTAGTATTATATAAATCTATCCGCTATATTCGTCCTTTACTATAAGGAGATATCGTATACCGTTATAGCTCTTAGGTAGCTCTTAGAGGTCTTAATAAATACGCTAAAAGGGTTAAGGTAAGCGGTGCTCGGATTATCTCTACGATACGATTTATATAGCCTATATATATAAATATACCTTATAATCTATCCGCTTAGTTCCCTTAATTAATATATTCCTTATATTACGAATAATCTCTCTTAGAGTATCAGGACCTAAATAGCTAGCTCTTAAGTACTATAGTTATTCTTTATCGACTCGGGGTCTTAGGTTATCTACTAAGGGCCTATGAATTTTTAGCTTTAAAGGCCGATCCACTATTATAACGAGTATAAAGATAAAGTCGGTACTAATTAGAATTATATCTTAGATTATTATAGGAGTAGAAGAGTAAGAAGAAATCTATTTATACTCTAGAATCGTGACGTTATATTAACGAATTAACTTTAGTAAGACGACGCTATTATTAGCTATTCTATAGCGTAGTAAGTAGTTAAACCTAGAATACTAGATACTAACTTTATATAGTAAAGCTTCCGAAACGATATTCGTGTAGAATCCCTTTATAATAACTATATCGTTAAGCTCTAGGTCTGCTTTTAGAGTACCTAGTCCCCTATCTAGTAGACCCTTAAAGATCCTTTTACCCTTCCTAATAATCGGAAATTCCGTTATACCTAATTCGATTATACTATCGTATAGGATAAACGATCCCTTAACGAGTAGATCGACTAAGTTAATAAGATAAGTTACGCCGTAATTATCTAGAAAAGTGCTTTTCGAGAGCGGATAGTCGCCGATTCTTAGCGTGGAAAAGACTAAAGGAGGTTCCTTTTCTTTATAAAGAAGCGTTAGGTCTAGGATCGTCGCGATAACTTTCCTAGGGTAGCTTCCTTTAGCGGTATCTTTACTCTCTAAGCTTAGACTCTAGCCTTTCTTTACTAGGTTATCCTTTAGATTCTTTTATTTCGGCTATTAGATCTCCTTCCGGATTTCCTTAATATTATACTTACTTATCACGTAGTTAGGTTTATTATTCTTCCCGGTTAGAGTATACTCTAGACGGAAGTATTACTTAGGTTTCTACTAGTAGGTTCGCTTATAGGGATAAGGAGAACCTTTACCTTATTTCCTTTTACCGTCTTTATCCTTATCCGAGCTTTCTCCTAGTATAGTAAATACACGATAGCGCGTTCCACTAATAGCTAAGGCCTTAGAAATCGCTAGAAATTTATAACTATAACTTAGAAGGTCTTAGATACCTTCGTTATTAATCTCCTTAAGGATAAGCTTTTAACGCTTAGATTCGGCCTATACCGGGCTAAAGCGGTGTCCGACTACTTAAAGGAAGTTATATATAGCAGTTATTCCCTTAATATTAGCTACCTTATAGTGTTTTACGTGTCGGAGAAAAGCTGCCTATTCGGTATACTAGGGATTAATTTTAATATTAGCACGATATACGTCTTTAAGATAACGATTATATACTCGTCTAACTTCTTCCTTAGCGTAAAGAGGGCTTGGTACGAAGATCTTCTTAAGCTTCTTAATTAGTTATTAGTTAGAGAATGTTTTCCGGATTACGATACGGTCTTTAGTGCTACTTTTAGCTACGGTGTTATTATCCTATTATTTCTTATGCTTATCCTCGAATACCTAAATCGCGGTACTCTAGGCCTAAGTATACGCTATAGTTTTAACCGATTAGTAGATTAGTTAACGGACTTTATTAAGCGACTTTATTATACCTTAAATTTCTTAGTTTTTAATTATAGCACCTTTATATCCGACTTTATATTTTTTATAGACTTTATTCTTATCCGGAGCCATAGTCCTCCCTTAATCGTCTTTAGTGGTTAGACGCTCTTAAATCTAATCGAGGGTTTCCGGCTTAGTACGCTTTAGTATATCGTCTAGGTAATCGGGTTTATCGGGATCCACGAGTTCCTAGACTTCCAGGGTGCGCGCTGCGTTTTATAGCTCCAGGATCTAATCCGACTATTAATTAGTGGACTCTAGGCGTGGTATCGATACACTATAATCCTTTAAGTCTATTTTCGATAATCTTTAGATAAGCTTTTAGTAAGGGGTTAGAGGCTTAGTACCGAGTTAAAGAGCTATTAGGCTGCTTAAAAAAAGAAAGATAAGTACTTAATTATAAAGTGATAGTCGCGTTAGAAGTTACTAGCGTTTATCTACTACCCGGGCTTATAACTATTATACTATATCTCGAGTAAATAAAAAAAAGGTAAAAGCGTGTATTATCTATCTTCCACGTATATAAAGGAAAATTATATACTAGGTCTAAATATATTATAAGATATACCCTTCGGATAATTATCCTTCCGATATAGGGCCATAACTTAATATTGCCTAATAACAGTAGGTTTTCCTTTATTCAGTTCAACAGGAAACATCACCATGTAGGACTTGTGCAGGCAAGGCATTTTGTCTGCTCAAAGACTCGGGGATGGTACGGTGTTACTTCAGTTACGGCCGCTTTGCTCATTTATGACCTTGACGGCCATTTATTGGGAGGGGGAAGAGATCGTTATGTACATAAAATGTATTATAAAACCAAGGCATTCGAATTCAAGTCTTATACGGCCGGATTAATGCACAATCCGCACAACGTCCAGGCCATGCTTTTTGCTAGTTCCCGGCAGTTATTAGGTACGTAGCAGTCACCCCACCACCATAACGTCATTGACTGGTTTCCCTTTTTGCTTTTGGCCCTCCGATTCACTGGCCAACTTATTACCGAGTACGATCTTCCCTTTTCTTTGCACTCTCACCCTCTCGTATTCCAGACTACCTTATCGTCTACTTCATATTGAGTTTGTGCACTCCAAACTGTACCACGACTGGAGAACGAAAACCACCCATTCACCACACAAACCAACCTTAAGACTTATCGTCGCGCATCCCATCACATTCGGTTCGATTTTCCTTCACGACTCTTGCCTCGAGACCGCAACAACGAGAGAACTCCAAATTCGCAAAAAGAAAAAGGAAAAAGGACAATAAAAAGCGATCGCCACAAGAAAACACTGCCAACCATGCTCGAAAACATGCTCAAGACAGGCATCCGCCTGGTCCAGCTCCTCTGGATCCTCCTCATCACCGCCCTCATCGGCAACGTCATCGACCTCAACCGCAATGGACCCATGGCAGCCGTCAACTTTGCCATGTTCGTCGCCGTCTTCTCTTGGATCGCAGGCCTCTACGGCCTGATATCCTCCGTCTTCTCGTCCTTCGCCATCCCCCTCGTGGCCCTCGTCCTCGACGCCCTGGCCACCCTCTTCACCCTGATCGCCGCCATCGTGCTTTCCGCCCGCCTGGGCGCCGTCAACTGCGACGTCACCGCCGGTCGCTCGGGCGGCTGGATCGCCTACGGTGCCGCCGATACCGAGAAGCGGTGCCGCACGATTCAGGCGTCGCTCGTCTTCATGTGGTTCCTCTTCGCCAGCTTCGCTGCTGGTCTCGTCTTCACTTTCGCCGACTTCCGTCGGAGCGGTGGCTCTGTTCGCGGATCTCGGCCGAACATGGCCCAGGTCGGTGTTTGATCGAGCGAATTCTGTTTCTTTTCTTCCTTTTTTTTTCTTCTCTTTCTTTTGTTCTCGACCGGTTCTCTAACCTGGTCCTTAACAAAGGTCTAATCGCCATTGTATTCCCGACGCACGAACATGCAATGAGGACACCCGTGCTTCTTGTATACTACAGAAAGGCAGGAGTTAGATGGGTAGCAGAAGGAGCATGAAGAAACGATGCGAAACGACCTGGGTTGGTTAATTTCTAGAGTGAGCAGGTCTGGCAACATGACACAGGATTGGGCATACTTTCTCAGTCTTGGGTGTCTCAATAGCTGGCGTTATGGGCCGTGTATTCATATTCGGCTAGGGAAGTCGTGTATAAGTACGCCACATATTTTGTAATGAGGAGACGAAGACTGTTCATTAATGCACACTTTCATACCGATTGCAGAGAACGCTACTGCCAGTTCATGCGGGTCAAACGAGGATCTGTCGTGTTCTTGCCAGCTTGCGAAATAGATGGAATAACAGCTCAAGGCATGTATGTTTCTGTTGTAGTTGTGTGCAACAGTGGTTCCAACAAGATCAACCAACTCCACAACGCCAGCCAGCCCGTTTCACTATGTACACTCCAGGCAGCCGCCCTCCATATAATGATGTCTCGTCTTCGAGGCGGAATGGATACTCCCGGTATCATAGTGAAGCCGCCGCCTCGGCGGCACCAACAATGTTGAATCTGGACTTGCTAGTCCACCGGATCTCAACGTTATGCATCCATTCCATATACCGAGCCCAACCTGCCGTGCGAACAAACAGTGTCAGTCACGTCATACTATGGCTTTCCCTTTTGACTGGGACGCTGGGAAGCGCCCGTCCTTATAGAAGACAGGAGGGGCAGGTCCGAGGCAAGCAGAGGGATTCATACTCCAATAGGCAAATTTCCTGCCCATGAACTTGCCGGCGAAGGGCACGATGACCATGGTCAGGAGGAGCTTCATCTGCTCCAGGCTCCTCTCCCACTCCGCCTGGGCGTCCGAGTCCGCCTCGGAGTCGATCGCGCTGCTGGAGAGCGAGGGTAGGGAATCGAGCTCGTCATCGTCGGTGGACGGCGACAAGTCGTGGAAGATGTACGAGTCGGCGGCGGATGACATGACCGAGACACGGTGGAGGGTGGAGGCCAGCACCCGACGCGAAGGAGGAGGCGGGCAAGGGACAAGAGGAGGTTCGACGTGTCGAAGTGCGAGGAGAGTCGGGAGCTATCGGTCGGATTGTAGCGGCATCTCCTGGAAGACCCAATTCGATAAGCTTATGTTCTGTTGCTGCTGATAAGAAAGGATGAGGTTCGGCTGTATGGTTGTTGTACGGTGTTCAGTAGACCCGGGAAATGTTGGGGCATGACAAACCCGCTTAATGTACTATCGTCTGTTGCTCCGTAATACATGTAATACATGAAACTAAGAAGATATACGTACGTACTGAATTCAAGTGTTCATGTTACCCGCAAAGTCGCTTCTGATTGGTGCTTGAGATCTGAAGAGGCCTGGGTCATATCACGTGACTCTGGTTATGTTTCGCCGCTCTAGCACTCAGGCTCTGAGTCACAGCATCACCAAGAGGCTCCGCTATGAGAACTGTCCTCCGCTCCCCAGTCACCTGTTCATGAAGCCGAAAGCCGTCCTCAGGATCGCCCGAATTCAAACCCCCAGGAAGATCGATAATACCCACGCTATCAACAAGTCAACTCGGACCGGAAAAGGAATTTCTTGACTCCATAATCAAGAAGTGAATCTCTTCTTCCCTTCACCTCCTCCCCAAGGACCAGGATTTGCCCCGGATTTCATTTGGATTCCTGCCCAGGATTGCTTTCCCACTTGGACCCGGACTTTGTACCTACCTGCAGCCTTACGTAGGTACATGTACCTTTTGCTTACGCACAAACCAAACTCCGTATTCGCCGAGATCAAACCACAATCATGGAGGTACGTCTTGGTTACCAATTTTCTTCTTTTAGCCCTTCCGAGTCCACCGCTATTACTTCGTACCACCACCACCACCAAAAAAATCAAAATCGCCCCTCCCATTGTTCTTCCATGATTAATTACCCCACCGTTATTTTCCATCTGTTACCTACCACCCATTGCTATTTCCGTTGTCATTACACTCTTCACAGAGATTGAGACCAGAAAGTGAGACCAAGAAAACGGGGTTTCTGAACGTGGAAATTGTTCAGTCGTTAGCCCGTTCCTATCTTTCCCCTTCTTGCCCCGTTGCCCCCCTTCCACCCCCACCCCCAAAGATAGCCTTGGATATATTCAATACACAAGGCACTCTCCGTTGTCCTACCCAGGTACCCGTTTGCTTGGATTTTGGTTGAAGATATTTCTGCGTACTAGCAATCCCACTTACTCACATTCTCTCCTTCCTACAGGACACCACTCCTCTCCGCGACCGCAAACAACGCAAATCAGTCACCTTTACCAACGAGCGAGTAGTTGTCGACGCTGACGGTTCCATCACCATGGTCAACACTCCGGAAGAGACCAAGGACACGGCCCAGTCCCACACGCCTCGTACGCCGCCGCTTTCCGCAGCTCTTGGGGCATTTACTAACTCCTCATCTAAAGCTGCTGACGAGGCGACTCCCGTCGCGGTCGATGACGGTGGCCTGGACCTGACCCTGAAGAAGAAGAAGAAGAAGAAGATCCCCAAGGACGATGACGAGACAGGTGGCGACGCCGAAGATGGTGGGCTCGATCTCACCATGAAGAAGAAGAAGAAGAAGCGGGTGCCGAAGGACGGCGACGAGGACGACTTTGCGGCCAAGCTCAAGGCGCTCGAGCTCGACGGTAAGGCCGAAGAGGATGCCGCCGAGGAGCCCGTCGAGGAGGGCGACATGGAAGCCGGCACGGGCATCTGGGCACACGACGAGACCAGGCCTCTGAGCTACACCCTCCTTCTGGACAGATTCTTCCACGAGCTGGCGCAGCGGAACCCGGACCACGCCCTCAGCGGATCCAAGAGCTACAAGATTCCTCCCCCGCAGTGTATGCGTGAAGGAAACAAGAAGACCATCTTTGCCAACCTGGCAGAGATTGCTAAGCGCATGAAGCGGACAGAGGAGCATCTTACCCAGTACGTCATTCCCTCAATGAGTCATATGATCGATACGAAGACCAGAACGAGAGTTGTACAGTTGCTAACGTGGGATGTCCAACAGATACTGCTTGTCCGAGTTGGGTACTTCTGGTTCGACTGACGGCAGCCGCCGTCTAGTCATCAAGGGCCGATTCCAGCAGAAGCAGATTGAGAACGTGTTGCGGAAATACATCAGTATGTTGCCACTGTCCATTTCCCCCCTCAGCTTGGTTCAGAGCTAACGATTTCTTAGTCGAGTATGTCACTTGCAAGACATGCAAATCGCCCAACACGGAGCTCAACAAGGGAGAGAATCGTCTGTACTTTGTCAACTGCAACGCGTGCGGTTCTCGACGGACAGTCACGGCCATCAAGACTGGTTTCTCGGCCCAGATTGGCAAGAGAAAGAAGATGTAGGGTTGAGACCGGCTATAGCTCTACGGGGGGTTTGGCTTCTTGTCCCCGTCCCCTTTTTTTTCTCCTTTCCTTTTGTCTTCTCTTTTCACTTGCTCTGCATGCTGGTGAAGCTTACCGGCGTCGGGGGGCATGTGTTGAGGCCGTGTACATACTGCCATTCCTTTACTTCATCTCGTTAGGTAGATTGAGACGCGACATGACACGGCATCGGAGCGGAACCAGTTGGAGTAGGAATAGGCACGAATGGGTGGGAATGGGTAGTCTCATGACGGTCAGAAACAATACATTGCGACATGACAGATATGAACGACATATGAATCGTGCTGGGCGTTGAGTATCAGTCGCCAGGAGAGTTGTGAGACGTGCCGGTAGCGATGCGGTTTGGGCGGTACGATATTAGTACCCGTGGCTGTTGGGCAGACAAAATTTTGTCCTTGTCAGAGGCGTCAACGTTTCGGTCTTCCTCCTTCTTACCCTGACATTTACATCAAGTTCCTCGGCCATGACATCGATCAAAACGACCTCGTGTTCAATGAGTTTAATGTCACGGAAAGCTATGGCGCCAACCCCGTCATCGCCAACAACCGATGACTATTACAGACTTGCACGGATCCCGTCTCATCCTACTCGAGCAGCCAGTCGGCATAGTCATACTCATTGTAGGAACAATGCCGATGCCGGACCAACTGATGCTGGCCCAAACCTGCCGCGCGCTGCGCTGAATCGTGTTACAGAACCCAGCATGCCTATCGAACCAGGAACACGTGGCAGGGGAACCACGCCAGAAACTGATGACAGCCAACGAGCAGCTCGACCACCTTTTCGTTATGACACGCGATTGCGTAGACAGCAGGGTCTGCGACCGTTGTACGGCTGTCCGCCGCGTAGCTCTCGACAGTACCACTACGGACGACCTCGAGAAGTGGAAACCCTCAGCTGCGGGCACCAAGAGCATGTACTGAATATTATACGAATGGGTGATCGCCCCTGTTTGGCTGTCCATAGGGGTCTGCGTCGCCGTGGGCGGGTTTTGCATGATGACATCTTTGTCGTCTACGACCCGGCGCACCTACCAGAATCCCCGCCGGCTCAGGTTTGTTTTGAAGTCTACTGTACGTATTACCTTGATTTCGGTGGGGATATGGACCCCTGGGCGTGCGTCCACGGCTTGTACGTTGTACGAACCGCTGGCCTGTGCCCTGGGCTACGACGAACGATGCCCGACTACCAGCCCATATGCGACATGGTCAGGGACGCCTGGTTGAGAGTGACGGTACGCCGACGTTTGGGGCGTGCTCCATGTGTGTCGCCGACTTTGCCATACCCTTTAGGGGGGCCACCCCCCTAAAGTCGTCTTTCCAGACGTGGAGGGATCTCGGAGGCGAAGGGTCGATGACGGATCCTGCGTGGAGACCATGCATGACATTCCTTTCCGCATTAGGAATCAACCACGTAAGGTGCCGCCAGCACGGCACCACATGGGCCTGGGAGCGTCATGAGGTTGCACGAGAAGGGCGGGATCTCGATATCCACACCATCCGGAGGAGAAGACGGGTCCTGCGAGAAGACACTGGGAATAGCAGACCTGCATTTCTGGCATGAAGGTCTCAGAAATGCCATAGTTTCCTGGGCGTATTTCCTTACGAGCCCGCGAGATGTGCTGTATCTATCGGTTTGTTCGATGGATGGACGGGAGTCGTTATGCCTGGCGCGTACACGACATGATGTCCGTTCAAAGCAGTGACACTTAGAAGAACGGGGATATTGATAATCTTACAGTCGTCTTTCCGGGCAGAGGATGTTACTGAGCTCCGTTTCACCAAGCATCGTTGTTTTGATTGTGATATTAGAAAGGCTCAGTAGGCTTAAGACGATGTGATGTCTGTCTGTTCCGTACGGACCCCTGTTTTTTTTTTTTTTTTTTTTTTTTTTTTTTTTGCGCTTTACCTGGCAACTGGCAACAACAGTCAGTATAATATCTTGCCAGCCACAAAAGGTACCCAACCGAAGTACAGTACGGAGGTACCTCATTATCCTTATCTGGTCGCTCCAACCTCTCCCCTCCCCTCAGTCTTCTTGCTTCTTATCAACCCCAGGCACACCAACCTGGCGTCTCTTCCATCCCAGAAACAAAGCGTACATGTACCATCTTTTCACCGAGTTCTAGGCGAGAGAGCTGGCTATGACAGGCATAACGTTACAAGACGGCCAGGCAGACGCCCCCTCCGAGCGCAGCACGCGGTCGTACTGGCACAGAGAACCGTCGAACGTGCTCCTTGGCCACCGCACTACGACTTCTCTGCCACCCACGGCTGACGTGGTCGTCGTCGGCAGCGGTATCACTGGTGCCTTTGCAGCGCGCTTTCTCAAAGAATCAGATGGGGGAGATGGCACCGAGGTGCTGATGCTGGAGGCAAGGGAGGCTTGCTGGGGTGCCACGGGAAGGGTAAGTCACCGTCCAAGTCCCTGTAGCCCTAGTTGTTCCTCGGGGATTTCTCGTAGCAGACGATCAATGTTCGGCCGGGGGACAAACTGGATGAACTTGCCGTCCGTCGAACCTAGTCGTTGGATGTTCAACAGTCTTGACTCTGGTGCCGTTATCAATTTTATCAGTACTATGCTTCTATCCCGACTTCAGGCACACTAAATGGTCTCAGAACGGAGGCCACTGCCAACCGAACTTATATGTCCCCGCCCCGGCGATAGCCCACTTCGAGGCGCAAACGTACACTTTTCTCCGCGATTTCGTCGTCTCTCACGACATACCCTGCGATTGGACCTCGCTTCAGGGTGTTCACGCCTTCTACACGCCAGACCTCCTCGCCCGAGCCGCCCTCCGCATCGCGGACCTTGCCAGATCACACCCACAGCTCGCTGCCGGAGCCCGCGTCGTCCGATCGGCCGACAAGCTCGCCGACCTCCACATTCCGGGGGCCGTAGGAGCCGTGGTACAGACGGCCGCGGCGAGCTGCTGGCCCTACAAGCTCGTGAGCTGGGTTCTGGAGGACCTGCTGCGGCGGTTCGGGGCCCAGGAGCAGAAAAGGAAGGCAGACGGGGTGGATGGGACGAACGGCAGAGGGTGGTTCAACCTCCAGACCAATACGCCGGTCGACCATCTCCAGAGGCTGGGCGGAACGGACGACGGGTACCGATGGATGGTGCACACGTCTCGCGGGCAGGTGGCGGCGCGACACGTCCTCCTCGCGTGCAACGGGTATACGTCCCGGTTGGTGTCGGAGTTGTCGGACCTCATTGTGCCGGTTCGCGGGCAGGTGGCTGCGCTCCTGCCGCGGGCGGGTCAGGATGCGCTGACGCACAGTTATGTTTTCATGGGGGAGCCGCCCGACGGGCCCGTCCAGGACGATTACCTGATTCAGCGGCCTTGCGGCAAGAAGGAGATGATACTCGGCGGAGGGAGGGGCTGGGGGGAGGGGAAAGGGGTTGGGGTGAGCGCGGATGACTGGATCGATCCTGTGGTGGCGAGGTATCTCCGACGCGCACTGGCGAGCTCGATGCGGTTGGGCGGGGGCAGGAAGAAGACGGATGGCGACGAGGATGATAAAGAGGAAGAGATGGAGGCTGATTATGAGTGGACGGGGATCATGGGGTTCTCGCGGGACGGCTGCCCTTGGGTCGGCGAGGTGCCGGCGTGGTTGGGGGGAGGGGACGGCCTATGGATGGCGGCAGGTTACACGGGACACGGAATGCCGCAGGCGGCGTTATGTGCAAAGGCAGTGGTGGACATGATGACGGGTCAAGGTGGTGATGGGAAGGGGGACGGCGTTGGGCTGCCGGACGAGTTCCGTGTGACTAAGAGTCGGGTGGAAATGGCGAGGAGCATGGATACTGTACGTGAGGCAGACGCTAAGAATATGTTTCTCTGAGATGCAGTAGCTATTATATATATTGAACCTGGTTGATCCTTCGTGAGTAATAGTCTGACGGGGAGTCCAGAATGGAGATGTTTGCGACGATGGCGAGAATTGACTCAATGCCTCTAGTGTCTAATAAAGTCGATCATGCTATCAGGCCTGCCAAGTCTCCAGGTCTACCTTGAATTTATAGTCTATATAAACGATAACAGTTGACTTAAGTGTCTGACCCTGGAGAGTGACGATCCCAGGCCAGGAAGAAAAATGAATTAAATAATAAAAGACGAGTATTTGTATGCATACTGAGTAGTACGAAACCTAGTAAACACGGATGCTACGGATAAACCACCGGCAAATTAGTAATCCAAACCATCGGCATTCATAGGTCACCGGTACTCCGACAGTGACGGCTGTCACGCATGCCTAGTGCTGACTCGGGCCACTAGCCGTGCCCGCCCCACTTCTTCCAGGTTCGTTGCTTCCCATCTTGGCGCGGGCACGGTTAGCGGCAATCTGATAGCCGACATCGCTGGGCGGGACGAGTCTCAATACTTCACCGCTCCCACTGCAACCCTGCAGTGCTTAAGTACCGGTACCTGCAAAGTAACGAGAACATGCAGGGACCTCTGGTTTTCTGCCCAACTGATCGCCAGCAAAGCTACAAAGTACCACGTCAATTAACTGACAAACCCGCCAACACTTTTTATCCGACTCGCCTCCTCGTCTTTCTTTCTCCCCCTCTCTGTCTCTCCATCTTCAACGTTTTCGCGCATTTTACAAGCGGTTGGGCTCGTGTCTGTTCAGCAGCAGATTACCCCTTCCCTCGCTCAAGTCGCTCAGACCGCTTTCAATCGATTTCCATAGCCGCCGCCCCGCCCCGACTTCGCTGCCTTATCACTTTTTACGGGAGCGGCTCAGCACCCAGCCACTGTAGCCGGGGTGGTCCATCTCAACCACTGACTCGTCCCTCTCCGTCGGACCCGGCGCCTTTTGACTCTGTCTTTTCCGACTCTTTTACTTCTCTCTACTTTGTATTTGTTTCTTCCTCCCCGCATCTCTTACATGGCTCTTAGCTTGATCGCCCGTCTCGAATCCGTCCCTCTTTACCAACCACCGCCACGATGTACCTACGACGCATCACCATCATCTTCCTCCTCTTCGCCGCAGCGTCCTTTGTGGGCTGGTTCTTGCCTCGATATCTCGACCCGACACCCCCAGATAAAGAGAAACAGCTACGGGACAAGAAATGGGTCAGCAGTAGCCCGTATTGGCTCGACCGACAGGCCTGCAGGTGGCTGAGCCTATGCGGTGTCCACCACTTGTCATGGGACCCCGCGGCCTTGTTGTCATGGAACAACGCCACCGACGATGACATCTTTGCCGACCGACTAGAACTTCGGTCCTTGCACAACGAGGAAGGCAGACACCGAGGTTGGGAGAACGCCCGCCGGACGAGCCGTTCCCCCCAACAGCAGGACGCCGACTCGGCCGAATCTCTCGACCGCATCCCCGATTACGTCCTCAAATATGCACCTTTGGTTCATCTTTACTCGGGCGAGAATTTCTGGCCTTCCGATATCGCCGAACACCTCTTGCATATGGTACCGTACCTGGAAGACGAGGCGCTGAATCGGACCGTTGACCTCGGCGACCTCCACGTGCTCAACGAGGAGGATGGCCGCGTCTTCCTCACCGCTTCCGAAGACGTGGAATCGAGACCCCCATGGCTGCACAGCCATGTCGGTATTCCCGAGCCCTGGGACGACGAGTCCGGCGACCAGGGTGATAACGGCGATGCCGCCAGCTCCGCCACCCCTTCCTCCGGTGGTCGGTCCAAGCGCGAAGGAGGACGTGCGACTACCACCACTTGGTTTGATGCGTCCCGTGACCGTCCCGTCCACCGCATTTCCGACCCCCGCCGCCGTCACCGGGAAAACAGTTTCGCATCCAGGCGCAATGCGTGGTCCGTCCGCCGCGACGACCAGCACCAGCACCCCATGACGTCCGAGCCGACCCATTCCACCACCTACAAGCCCAACGAAATGGGCCACTCCAAGGCACCGGCCATCCTGATCCTCGTCGACAAGGGCAACGGCATAGTCGACGCATTCTGGTTCTTCTTCTACTCGTACAACCTCGGCCAGACCGTCCTCAACATCCGCTTCGGCAACCACGTCGCCGACTGGGAGCACTGCCTGATCCGCTTCGAGCACGGCGAGCCGCGCGGCATCTTCTTCTCCGAGCACGAGGGCGGCCAGGCCTACACCTACGAAGCCGTCGAGAAGATGGACGGCCGCCCCGTCATCTACTCGGCCGTCGGCAGCCACGCCATGTACGCCCTGCCGGGCGACCACCCGTACATCCTCCCCTTCAACATGCTCAAGGACGTCACCGACCGCGGGCCCCTCTGGGACCCCACCAAGAACACCTACTCGTACTGGTACGACTACGTCCAGGACCGCGACGACGGGCTCGATCTCGACGACGACCTGGACGGAGAGGTCGACCTGCTCTCCGCCCACCGCCACGCCAACTCGACCAGCCTCGTGCCCACCGCCGAGAACCCGGACGCCCCGACAAGCTGGTTCCACTTTGCCGGGCCGTGGGGCGACCAGGTGTATCCCCTCTCCGACCGTCGCCAGTGGCGCCTCTTCAGTCAATACCATTATGTCACGGGGCCCCTCGGTCCCAAGTTCAAGCGTCTCGGCCGCGAGAGACTCTGTATTACCGAGGGCTGTCGTATCCTCGAGACCCTCAAGCCTGGTCAGACCTGGTACGGCTGACGCAAACGACTGGCGCATTTTTTTTTCTGGTTATTTTTATTTTTCCTTCCCTTGTCCTTCAAGGCTGCCCCCTTGATTGAATGCAAGCGAAGACGAGTATATCGCCATCATCACGAATTATCGAAATAGAACCCACGCCGCGATTGCCAGGATCCTATGAGGAGGATACGCACGCTCTTTTACGACCAAACAAAAACACCACTTGGCCGCTCTTCTCTGCTGCACACAACACGCGATATAAGCCGCCGCCGTGCGGCTTATAGACAAGAAGACGAAGACCAAAAGACGAACAGGACATCAGCGCACCATTACAGGCTTAAGGAGTTAGGGACTTGGTTTGCCGAAAACGACTCGTTTGGGACATGTTATTCATCACTGGCATCCAGCATAAGGCGTCTTTTTTTCTCTTTTCGGGACCGGAGGCGTTCGGGTGTTGTCTTTCTTTTTTGGGGCTAGGGTGATTCACTCGGCCTTTTGTATATGCCGAAACCTCTGCTCTTATGGAGTACGGCCGTGAGCCTCGTTGGGAATTGGTTAGAGAACCCCATACCCTATCATACCCATACCCTGCCGACGATCAATGCCATCAATAGACTTTTCTGTTTTCTTCAAGACTGAATTGGTCCAACATGTCTGTCGCCCTTCTTACCGCGATTGAAGCATGGTGATGACTAGATCACCATGGGTCGTCAGCAAGCACCATACGATGCAACCAGGAGGACCAGTATTGCAATGTGCAGTAGTGTGTTGAGATGCATCTATATAGTTGGCCGAGGATGAGAGAGACCCGTGAGTGACAAGGTAATGATACAGCCCGGCAGCGACTTTTCGTGTCGACGCCAGCGGAGGATTTCCCACCTCCTTTTCCTAAATCTGGACAATGGCGTTCCACGCTCCTCTAGCCCAAGTCGCAACCCGTAAAATGGATCCAGGCGGACGGGGGACGATTCTATATCCCAAGGTTCAAGGCGAATCTTCCACTCCAGACATACTATAATGCATGGCCTCCTGAACGCCGCACAGACATGAGTAGCGGGATCGCCGAAAAGACATCAGAACCATGATGAAAAAGCCCCCATGTTTTTCCTGCATATATATCAAAAATAAATCGTAAACACCCCTGTGATCTAACCCCCTACATCGCTGCATAAACCGCATTAAATTCCCCAGCTCAAACGATCGTCATTCCAACTACTCGTTCCAAAAACTGCATTATGATCGGTCATCGTCCTCGTGTATGTCAAAGTCCATGTCGTGATCGGCGCCAGGTAGCTCCCACCCCCGACTTGTGCTGGGATACTCCGACGGCTGGCTGCTGGCAACGGAGGTGACGTCGTCGTCTTCGGCTGCAGGGGGCGAGAACAAGGGGTCGATGTTCTCTCCGTCCGAGACGTGGTCCAGGTCCTCGATGCCCGGCCATGGTTCATCCTCGGGCTGCAGCTGTAGAGGTTGCAGTGAGCCCCGACGATTCTCCACGAGCATCCGCATTGGCCGGGCCTGTGGCGCATCGCCGTCGAAATGGTTCATACCATCGCCATGGTCGTGTGGGTTCGTGCTGCCGACGTCTCCCTCCTCGTCATGCTCGTCGAATATATCATCATCCTCCTCCCCTCGGGCGGGGTTGCGTCGCGGCCGGGCCTCGGTGTGCGGTGTGTTACTGAAGGGCGTGGCATAATATAGTGGTGTCACCCCACGAGCCTGATGCGGCGGCCACTCGTCGGCGACGAACCCGGCCAGCGCGGGGCTAGGAGAGGCCGTCCAGCGAGGTGTGTTGCGTGGCCGGCTGGGTGACCGGGTCCGCCTCCTCTTGAGCGCCATAGCCGCAGACGAGCTGCTGACGGCGTGACCTTGGCCAGGACCACCTTCGTTCCGCTGCTGATAGTAGGACGCGACTCTGCGTTTGGCTACGGATGGTGAGGAGGCTTTCGGGGCCGATGGAGGCATGGACGTAGTGCGGACGCGAAGGGGCCGGGTTACTTGGCGGTCCCTTAGGGGAGGTGTTTGCCCGCGGGATGCGAAGGGGCTGGGTGAAGAGCGCAGAGATGACTTCAAGGTGAAGAAGTGCTGAGACGGGGAGAGAGAAATGCGCTGTCTAGCTTGACGGAGGTTGAGCGAGGACTGGGCGCTGACGGGCTCGTCCAGCTGCTCGTTCCAGTTCCAGTAGTCCTCGAGAGCATCGGCCTCTGGTACTTCGTGTGCCGGATGGACAGAGTCGGGGTAGACTCGGCTCAGTTCACGTACTTTCTGCCAGGTCCAGCCCGAGTCGAAGGCGTGCGTGTCTTGCAGGTAGGCCTCCGGGTGCGTGACAAACAGCCGTGGCTCGGACGATCGCATTACCACGGAATTTAGGAAGGTGGCGTCCCAGACCGCTGGAGTGACCATCTCGGCCGGCGCCAGGAAGCGGAGACGAGAGTCCTTGTGGATCTTTCGAAGCGGTACCCACGCGTTCTGGAGACCGAGGAACCTGGCAATCTTGCCGTCGATGCTTCGACGCCGGGATGTAGGCGGTGCCACCGCCGCCGCCGCCGCCGCCGCCACGTTCGACAAGGTGTCGCCAAAGGCGGCATGAAAGGCCGCCTGAACACTCCTAGCGTCGGGGCCCTTGACCGAGATTTTCCTGACGAGACCTCGGCTCCTCAGGCGCTTGTCGATGATGCTGCGAGGGCCACAGGCTTTGGGCAGGAGCCAATCGTGGTCCTGGCCAGCCCCAGCCCACTCGCCGCAAAACGGAGACTGCGCCCTCATGGTGGCCGCGCTGTATGTGTTGGGCAGCTGCGTCCACTCGTCCATGTGAAGGCCGAGTTCCGTCTTGAAGTCGTACCTTTCCTGCCATACGCGCCTCAGCGGGAACGGGAGAAAGACAACTTCGACCTCCCAGGCATGCATGTACGACGGCATGTACGATTGAAGCTGGAGAACCTGTGATTGTAGCGACTGAAGATGACTGAAAACTTCGTTGGATTCGGCAGCGCGAGAGGTAGCGTTGGTCGAAACGGAGACGACACTGTTTGTAGATTCATCCACACCCGGGCGACGGACACGACGGGCCGTCCCGTTGCTACTTGCGTCGTTCAAAAGCTTCTCGACTTCTTCGACGCGCACTTCGAGATCAGTAACGCGGAGGTCTGTGGAATCATGCTTCTCGTGGCATTCGTCGTGTCCTCCAGCCGAGAAAGAGACATTTTCTAAACGGTCTAGGCGCTGCTCATGGCCTTGGACGGTGTCGGATAAGTGCTGAAAAGTTTGTCGCGAGGGTCCTCCGAAGATGGCAGAGGCCGGCCTGTCCTTGACGATGGGACTTTGTGGCGCGCGAGGTGTATTGGCCGCCGACGGAGGAGGATCAACAGCGGCGTCGAGCATAGCGTGGTCTCCCCCGGCATCATCATGCTGGGCGTCAGTTGTTGCCTGGACGTGCTGGGACTTATCACCGAGTGGGGACCTGAAAGTGGGCTGGGCGACACCGCTTAGTGTCCGAAGGCCCTTCCCAGCGAAGGGACGGAGGTAGCGAGATTGGCTGGACGGGGTCGAGCTGGTTTGGGAGGGAATCAAACACTGGGGCGGGATGGGAGGCAGAGCCGAGTTGGCTGGCTGAGACTGGCCTGCGGCTCCCCAACTTAACGTATCTGGCAAAGCGGAGCTTGCTTGTTGGCTGGGCGGATTGCCTTGTCTGGACTTTTGCTCCCCTAGCCTTGGTCGCGGGGATGTGGCAAAGACAGGACCCTGATTCAAGAAGTCCAGGGGGTCGGGCAACCCGGTGGTCAGACGGAAGGATGCGTCCTGAATCACTGGACTTAAGGGTTCCCGGGCTCCTTTGGGTCTCTCCTTTTCGTGGCCGAGAGTGGGACGAGCAGACGTCGGAGCCTCTGGGGCGCGGTCATCATCATGATAGCAGGCATGATGGCTACACATACACCAGGTGGAGTGATCAGAGCCCAGGTTGTCGGCGTATGCCTTGCCAGCGGCGAAGCGGCTCCAGAAACGACGGCAACCACACTTTGCCCCATTGGCACCGGGTGTCAAGTCCACGAAGTTGCATCCTCCGGCTGGTAGATTGTTGACGTGGTTCCGGGCGGGATCCGCGTCGTTGTATATATTGAAGAAAGAGGAGCCGGGAAGGGGTGGATCAAACTGTGGTGCCGCCATTTGCGACGGCGGCGTTCATTTCCTGGGATTCGAAATTCGGTAGTTGTGCAAGTTTCGCGAAACGATGAGGTCGGTGGTGGACGGTTATGTTATATGACGGAGACGGAGGGAAAAATATAGTCGGAAAGGTGTCGCGTCGAGAGCTGTAGCGTCAGCGGCCAAGACAGCCGCAGGTTTTCCCCACTGCGGCCCCAAACTGGGCCAGCTGGGTCGCGAGCAGAAGGATTTAATGCATTGCAGCAACCTAATAGGCCATCGTAAGCTGAGAGAAGCCCAAGAAAGAGAAGTCCCGAGTTGTCCGTCCGGAGCGGGTGTCGAAGATGGTGGTAGCCCGACTGGAGTCGAAGTAGAACTTCAAAGAGAAGGGAGCGAGCGAGCGACCCCTCGTTGGACTCGACGAAGAAGGATGGCGGCGACGAAAAGGTAATAGACTCGTGATATTGAATGCGGTAATTCGGGACGTGCAGTATTTCGACAGGAAAACAAGAGGACGCAAGAAAATGATGCCGAGTCGGAGTCGCGCGAAAATAACGAGGTGGAAGTCGTTGGGATGGATGGGTCGCCGGGATGGTTAAGACGCTTCGGTGATGGATGGGTCGTGATCTTCTGTTGTCATTTGGCGGATGACAAGCACGAAAGGGAAGCCGACTCTCTTTCGAAATAAGAATGTTTTGAATGGATGGTGGTGGGAAGTCGGAGGATGGAAGGTGGAAGTTGGTCTGGGTGATGGTCGAGGCAAGAGCGACGGACGCGAGGTTTGAGGGCGGGGTGCGGACGCGCTGGCCTGGCACTGGCCGGGTATGGGTACGAAGTAAACACACGCTGAAGAGCCTGAAGAGAACCACCGACGAAGTACCTACCCGTACGAATACTTGGTCAGGTACGGTGCAACGTACTGTAGCTCCACTGGCTTGAAGGACAGTGGTCAGCGACGCGTCACGTTGGAGTGGTTCGCGGGTCGTGCCTGGCCTGCCTGCCAGACTCCAATGAAGGGCGTCCTATTGGTGGTTTATGGAAGATTCCCCGGTCTTTAACTGGGATGTGCCGTTGTACCGGCAAGAGATGCTACTCCCTATGCCCCGCATCCCACCGCGGGGCAACTCGAGTATCTTCTCATAAAGTGACTTTGAGCGTTGCTAGCTCCAAATGAACCCCCTCTCCCCACCCCAACGGACGAATGAATGATGTTACGTCTCTTTTCTCTGTTGACTGGTTCAAAATAAACAAACTACTTCGTAGTACCTAGATTACCACTGGTCGGGGCGGACCGGACGGTTTGCTACACGGCCGAAGCTCTCCCATAACGAGATAGATATTATGGATATTATTTAATTGCACCACTCATTCGCAACAGAAAACAAAACCCAGTTTACGGATACAACCAAAGGAGTGAGTCCAGGCACTACAAACTGCTCTCCTCTTTACTTTGTCATAGGGCGACGCTGGCCGCCATACCCGTCGCGCGTTTCCTACAGTTTCCCGTGTCTCAAGACTTTGACAACATCAGAATGCCCAGCTTTGACGGCGTACTCCAACGCGGTTCGACCTTTATTGTCCTTGATCGTGGGGTCTGCGCCGTGATCCAGGAGCAGGCGCACCGCTTCCAGGTTTCCTTGAGTAGCAGCCTTGTGGAGCGGCGTACCCAGATCCATAAAAAACCACATGTTCATCGACCTGGTGTGGTTTTCATACATGTTCACATTCAGGGGTGCGCCGTGTTCGAGTAGGATTCGTAGCACTTCTTCGACATCTGAAGTCCTGTCGAGGGCATGCTGCAGAAGCTCCCCTTTCTGGACGTCTCCGCCCCGACGGAGAAGCTCCCTGATTGCGCCGGGAGAAGCGTGCTGCACAGCGCTTGACAACGGCGTTTCGGCGTAGTACGACTCGAAGTTCATATCTGCGCCGTGATCGAGTAGGAAAAAAGCCATCTCATCATGCTCAAACCCGCGCCTGGAGTAGCTGGCGTCAGCTGGGGGATGCCACCCAGCCCTGGCATAGCTGAAGAAACTTACGTGAAAGAAGGGGGAGCCGGATCGCGATTGCTTTTGTTGAGCTCCCAGCCATTCTTGATGAATAAGCCCATTACGCCCTTGGCATTGCTGGAGGCAGCGCTTTCGACATCCATGTCATAGACTTTCATGCCGTGGCTGAGAAGGGTTTCGGCGGCATAAACATTGTCTTTCGATATGGCAGCCCACCAGACGTAAAAAAGGTCGGAAACATCGAAGGGTTGGCCTGATTCATGGTACGTTTGCATGATACGTTTGAAGGCGGCCGTGTCATTATTCAAAATTGTTTCTTCGAGCTGATAAACGATGTCCTTTGGTATGGCCCGTGGAGTCCATATGATACGATGGCCGATGGGTGGCGCAGGTGCCTCGCTAGGTGAGGGTGGTGAGACAGTCATGATGTCGGTGTTGTGAGCGGAGAGAGCGATACGGAACTCAAGGATGTGGAAACGAGCCTGATGCGAGTTTAAGTACGTTGTAGACTGTGGAGTTCTTTTATTCGTTATTCTTAGCCCCGCTCGGGCAATAGATCTTTAATTGGCTGCTCTTGACCCCGCTCGAGCCACTTGCCACGCCCTATTTGGTATTAGGTATATGGTAGGTACCTACCTAAAGGAGGGAAGAGGCAACTAGCGTACAGTCCACTACACTACAACGTAGCTATACATACGAAGGCTATATCGGTATGTTTTGTGCCTGTGGGTCGGTATGCAACGCTATGTGGAGCTGGGGAAATACGTTCCGTTTTACTATGGTACTACCTAGTACTTTGTGAATAGCCTGCCCGCCTCGGTCACTGCGTTATATCGATCAGGCATCATACTAATCTGCTCTTCTAAAAAGTCTTTAGGTAGTTAATTCCACGTCTCTATAACCTATTCGCGTAGCCGCGTTTTCCTGCGTTATTGATATCGTGGAAGGGAAAAATCAGACTAGCCCAGCCAGCCAACTCCTCAGACGAACTAGGCAGGAGAAGGAGGACAAGGATAACGTGCCACCCGATAGTCTTCCATATAAACCTCAACGTAGCCCGGGGTTCGTGCGTGTCGTGGTCCAAGGATCATAACTGTGCCGCGCCCCTGTCTCCCATCGCTGGGAACATGGTAATGATCGATGCTTGGTTGTAAACCCAGTTGATAGAGATGTTGCCGAATGATTTCAAGTTGATCCGGCAAGGCGATTCTGCCGGCGAAAATCGCACAAAGCATATGCCCCGCTGAAGTGGTGAAGTAGTCTCGATTATCGTGGAAGACTTGTTGGACTCGTCTCATCATCTGTCGGGCGTTGATATCTCCTGCGTGGATGTCTGTTGGATTTGCGTTCGACCTGGGCGCAATGTGTGCCAGGATAGCGGCATTATGGGACACAATAACGACCACGGAACAGGAGCCCAGATCTCGAGTCCCTATGCCAATGAATTGGCTGAATTGAACGAATCCGACTTCCTGCATTTCCACGATTGCTGCTCCCGCCGTAAGCCCGCGTCTGAAGGTCCTTTCAAAGTATTGAGGCTCCATTGGGAATTTAGGGTGTAAGGGAGGATGGAAGTGGCTGTTTGGTGCGTGTTTGTGTTTGGTGTGTTTGTGGATTTTGCTGTAGGTCGTCAAACCTCATCATACATGATCGAGGAACTGCAGCGATTTATAGACAGAGCATGAAGCCAGTCGAGCCTGCCCGTCACTGATAATCTGGCTATGAGAAGAGTTCAAGAGTTCAACCAACAAGCCAACAACACTGCAGGTGTTGGCTGTTTGGAAGAGTCTGGTCATGCAGAGACTGGCCACAGCACAGCCCGCCTCAATAGCCGCTGACAACTTCCCATGTCCAATGTATGTGTCTCTGTTTGCTCATTCGAGTTTCATGTGCGTGTGTCTCCTATGAAGCCGACACAGCCCAATGGGTCCCAACGACGAGGACCCAAGGCGGCTCGCTGTACAACGTATATCGTGTGTGCCCACCCTCGCGCCTGCAGTATAGCGTTTACAACCCCGCGCTTGCAATCCTCAAACTGGGGTTAGCTGTCATTACAACGTATGTACCTAGCTCCAACGTCTTGGCCCACCCGCTCGATGGCGAACCAACAAGAATGGTCTGCACGGCCCCACACACTTGGCGGCAGGCATCGAGAAGTACTAATATGTACCCTACAACCCCTGTTTTATTGTGTTAAAGGTACTTTCGCGGTTTACCCTTTTAGGAAATTCAAAAAGGTTCGAGAAACGTACCTTTACTAACAGCACCTGAATATATATAATACAATGCATAACCTATTCGTACATTATATATTATCCTGGATCCGATTCTAATCCCTAGTTAATATCAGGTTCGAATAGCGAAATGCTAGCTAAAATAACTATCCGGTCCTCGAGCAGTCCTAAAAGAGAAGAAGGACGAGGGCAAGGACGAGGGCAAGGACGAGGGCAAGGACGAGGGCAAGGACAAGAGCAAGGACGAGGGCAAGGACGATATCAGTTACGTCAATACCGCGTTAAGGAGCTACAAGTTAGACTAATAGGGTACTTAGTCCAACTTGTTCGGTACATCTAAAACCCTGCATTTTATATAGAAAATGCCTTCTTTTGATATACCTACTTATACTCTATCCGCTTATTATCGCGATATTATTGGTGTATTTGGATCCGCAAGTACACTATACACAATTAAACAGGGGTTAGAGGGTACCGTTGGCCCCGGGACGGACAGTACACTGCCTACACAAGCAGGACCATCTATCCAGGGCATCACACCACAGGCTGTCAGGTGCCTAATATCGTGGAAAGTAGATAAAGTCGTTTGAACTAAGGACGCCAGCCCAAATGTATGATTATGAATAGCACGCCCATGAACCTATAATTCTGTGCCCTTGTGCATATTTCGCCCCAAAACGCCTGTCTACCCACACCCCCTTCTGTGTCATGAACCCCTTCTCATGTACTCATCGCTCGTTTGGGTCAATGACTCCGCAGCTTAGTCGCTTAGTCGCTTAGACGCTCAGGTAGAGAGCCAATCCAAGAACTCGGGCGCAAAGTAAGTGATGACAATGGTCGCGCCCGCCCTGAGGATGCTCTCCGCCGCCTCGAAGGCCATGGACTGGAGATCAAAGACGCCCGCCTTGGCGCCGGCATGGATCATGGCAAACTCGCCGCTGACCTGGTACGCCGCTACGGGGAGATCCCGCCCCAGCTCCTTGGCGTCACTGATGACGTCCAGGTACTGGCCGGCCGGCTTGACCATGATGATGTCGGCGCCCTCGTTGATGTCGCGCACGATGGCGCGCCGCGCGAGGCCCCGGCCGCCGGGCGGCAGCTGGTAGCACTTGCGGTCGCCGAACGAGGGGGCTGAGCCGGCGGCGTCCCGGAACGGCCCGTAGAGGCAACCCGAGAACTTGGCCGCGTAGGACATGAGCGTCGTGCTGTGGGCGATGCCCTCCTCGATGAGCTTGAGCTTGATGGCGCGGATGCGGCCATCGTTCATGTCCGACGGCGCCACGCAGTGGGCCCCCGCGCGGGCGTAGGCGATGGCCACGTCCGAGATGCGGTCGATGGACAGCGCATTGTTCAGGCTGCCGTCCTCGCGGAGGATGCCGCAATGGCCGTGCGAGGTGTACTCGCAGAGGCAAACGTCGGTGCAGATGAAGAGCTGGGGGAAGCGCTGTCGCAGCAGGCGGATGGTCCGGATGACGGGGCCTTCCGGGTCGTCGGCGGCGGTGCCGAGCGCATCCTTGGTGCCGGGTCGGAGCGGGACCCCGAAGAGCATGACGGACCGCAGGCCCTTGTTGACCAGGGTTTGAAGAAAAGGCAGGAGCTTGTTCACTCCCCGGCGGTACTGCCCAGGGAGGGAGGGGATCAAGGTTTCGTCGTCGTCATTGTCGGAAATGAAGAGAGGGTAAATCAACATAGACTAGACGAGAAAAGAGGAAGGAGGATTAGATTAGCTAAGTCAGCTAATGGACCGCGTCGTTATCTTCCAGGTGAGGAGCAAAAAAACAAGTGTCGGCCGAAAAGGGGAGAAAGGACGAGATGACATACCTTGGTCAATTGGCGCTCGGCTTGCCACGACCGAGCCAGCGGGTGGAAGTAGCCGCCGTGCAACTGGCTGGAAATATCGCCGGAGATGCTCACGCTCGTCGCGGCCGTGCTGGCGTAGGACATGGTACGGGACATTTGCGACGCGCGGTCGTCGACGGTCGATGTCGACGCGATGCCACGGGGTCTGCGCGAGGAGCCCGAATCGCGAAGGCTGAGATCGTGCACAAGACTGGAGAAAGACATTGTGGCTGGCGAGGAACTGGTATGTGCGGGGAGGTACGAGGTGTATTTTCTTGCGCGGGACAAATCGCGAGACCGACTCGTGCGGATAACTGGTAATGTCCCGCTTTGGTCTTATTTTGGCTCAACAGGCTGTCGGTTCCCCCCAAGGATAAAAGAGCGATTGATATAGGGTGGAAGTCGGAGGGCAGCGGTGGGAAAAACAAGAAAAGAAGAAAAATAAAAGAAAGCACGGGAGGTTGTTGCGGTGGTGTTAGACGGTAAAAAGAAAAGCCACGTTCGGAGTCAACGATTCCGCCACTTGTCAGCGATGCCCTCGGCTGACTTTTCGTTTCCCGTCTGCAGGGGGCAGTACGAAGTAGGAGCCAAGGCCGACGGGGCGAGTGGAGCCGTACAGAGTTCGCTTGCGGATTAGACTTAATCCGTTGATAGTTCACCAATCAAAGGCAAGTTGATTCTAATCTGACTACCTCAATACCTAGGTACAATAAATGAAAATAAATAAAATAAAATAAAATCAACCACGACTCGGTTGCACAGAATGAATGGTATGGTTCCTCTACGGACAGCGACGGTGATAGCCAATGCTACTGCCGTACGCACCAAGAAAGATCTCATCTTGTGACGGTGGTGCACCGGCAGTGAATAAGACGAAGAATGTCTTAGTTTACTTGCCTGCTAGTTCCAAACACAGTCGTGGTCAACATGGTCGCCGACTTTCAGAGTCAACCAGCGTTGGCAAGAATGTGTCTGGCACCAGAGCCTCATTCCTCGGCAAGCAAACCAGACCATGTCCAACTTCTCCCGCCTCAAGGTCTACCTATCCGCTTCCTCTTCACACCATCCAGCGTTTCGATGTCTAGGTGTTGCCATACGATCCCTCGCGAGCAGTCTGGGCGGCTTCTCGCCCAACATCACATAAGACACTCCAACTCCAGGCTTAGTATTTCTTCTCCCAGGAGTCCACTTCATGTGGCCAGCATCCCCTCCATTTCGATGATTAGACGTCTCTTCTTTAGAAAGAAATACAGGAACGAGACGTTCTCTCATTCTCTCTACCCTCCTTTTACTACTTGCCAAACTAAGTTTCGACCTTCTATTACAAACCAATGTTGCTCTTGCAAATACTACCGGCTACCGTTCTTACTTCGTCACTCCGTACTTTTATTTTACTATGCCTAGGTACCTGCAATTCATCTAAAAGGTGCATGCTGACATACACCCTTTAGGGACTTCCTCGTGATGGGTACCTGGATGGTCGAACGAAGAAGGAAATAAGCAGGTCAAGTCGTGCTTGCCGCCTGGTAGGGACAATGCTCTGCCTGCCGCCCACCTTACCTACCTACCTACCTAACCCACTTACCTTTATACGATTCTTCCCTCCAGCATGCCATCTCTTCGGCCCTGCTCTTATTCCCTAACTTTGCAGCCCTCTGATATAATACCGGGCCCCGATCCGGGCTTCTACCTTCGTTTATGATCCTCTCTGTTTCCTTGCCCACACTCCTTTAACATAACACTTCTAGACAGTCCACATGTTCCGGGGGACTATATATTTGCTTCGCCATGTCACCCCGGAAGCATGGGGCGGACACTCATAAAAAAGCCCAGCGGCTGGTGATCGGGCCTGGTGCAGGACTTCACCCAGGCCCGCGGCGTCAGGAGATTTCCAACAATCTCCTCGGAACCCCTCCAGTTTTCCAGCCGTTAATCCCCGACGAGACAGAGATCCAGAGAGACCACTTCGACAGGCTGGCAAGTGCACTTTTAGACAGTCCAACCCCAGAAAAGTACCATCCCAATGGCCTCGCGTCTCACCCGACCGATTATGGTGCTCGCACATCTCCTGCAGGACCATGCCCCGTGTCCCGCCGTCTTAATGGGCCCCTGGACAAGGACAAGCATCGGCGGGGTTTGCGTAGTTCCTCGAGTCAAGATCCATTCGGTCCGCCAGGTGCAGAGACCCGTCATTTCTCCCCCGGGCGTTCCCGCCAGCCGCTCCTTCATCCCACTAATGGCCAAATTCATTTTCCTTCCGCTCATTTCAGCAAAAGTGGCCCAATACAGTCCTTACCTACGTCTCACTTAGACTCCCAGGAGCCCCAGTCCAACGACGACTCTCACCACCAGCGACCCAAGCGACGCTACCAAGGCCGCGGCTTGTCAGGTCGCGTGCCGCTGTCCAGGACAGCACCACTCCATGGGCCCAGTGGTGGCCAGTTCGTCAACAGTGGCGCCAACGTTTGTGATGCCCAGCAAAATCTCAAGGGCATGCTTGCTGTACCGGATATAATGGCCGCTTCCAAGTCCTCAAAGGAACCGTGCATTGAACGGCGCTCTAGGGCCGCGCGACTGTCCCAGCGGATCTCAACAAAGGTCTCCGATGCCTGGAGCCGTTTCCAAGGCAGAGGAGCACAAACCGAAGCCAATATGCTCAAGATTTCCGGCCCCATGGAACTTCGAGGCGCCAACAACATGGGCCGGCCGCATCTTCTTCAGGGCATGCAGGGCATGCACGCCCCCCAATACTCACCTGGCGCGATAAAAAAATCACGCTCTTCTGTGGCTGTAGTAAACGAGGCAAGTACGCGCGATCGTGGTAGCAAGAAAAGTCTTCGTTGGCTAACGTCTACATAGTCTCGCAGAACTCCGATCACGTCATCCACTATGTCTCTGGCAACCCGTTCGCCACCCAACCCCAATCCGATCCATCTCGGTTTCGACGATGAAGTCGTTTTGCCAACTGTAGACTCGAATCCATTCGAGGACAACACGGAGTTTGATGACGACCTCGAGGGAGTCCTACCGCACCTTCCACTGGCTGCCTCGACCCCGCGCCTCCGCCGCAAGAGGGCCTTTCGATTTGATAGGAGACCATCTACGAGGCCCAAGCTCGACACAAGTCTTGTCATGGCTCTGCCAAGTGACTCTGGCAGTTCAACTAAATCTCAGCATGTGGCCGTTTCCAAGGGAACTTGTCCTTCTCGGTCTCTAAAGATTACTCCCCGAGTTCAGCTCGCCCCGGCAGATCAAGAGGTTTTTACCAAGAAGCACCCGTCGCCCAGCAAGGCAGACCTGGATCACATGGCTTCTCAGTTACGGGGAATGGGCGTTCGCCGAATAGACGATGATCTAGATGAGATCGCCCACTCAATCCCTCGGCCTTGGTCGTCTCGCGAAACACTCGCTCCGCGGGATAAAAATCAGCGCATCAGGCGTACAATAGGCAGAACCGAGGAGAGCGAAGAGGGGCGGACTCCCACGCCCACCGGCAAGACGCGCATTCCTTGCCCGCATGGATCAACGCGTTTGGATACACGTTTTGGTCTCGTCAAGCATCCCCAGGACCCTCAGGCTTGTGAGGTCGATGAACTGGCGTTTATTTAACGTCGGTTTTACCGTGCTTCCCTCACGAGTGACGGTCTGTACGGGTATTCACTCGAGGGAACCTGTTCAACTAGAACCGAGATGCATCTCTGGAGTCTGGGCGGAGATGACGTGGTAGCAAGCACGCACTTTTCCGCTTTGGCCGTCTATCATCAGTCGGATAAGGGGGTGAGGAGCAAGGAATGCCGGAGTTTGGGCACCTCTGACAAAAGGGCGAAGACGGGACTGTCGCTTACATATTCCGGGAGGCGTTCGGCCATATAACAGATCAGGTCTCAAGGATTCGCAACAGTCATGACACTACATACGAAGTATCATAAGAGGAGGGGGCAGGACATGAAGGAGGGAGAGGGAAGGGATGATAATACCCAGGTGGTCTGTACGAAGTATTCGGTTAGAGCGACTTTCTCTGGCAAAAGAGGGCGCCTCCAGTTCGTTTCTGCAAGGAGTACACGGATAATGCATGGGTCGGGTTTCCCCACCGGTATTCAATATATACTAATACTACGTACGATACTAATATCAAGGGAGAAGAAGCGAAATGGAGGATATATTGGTGGTATCTAGTGACTTGTGACGCCTCGTCGGCGTGTTGCTGCATCGGAGATCCGCATGACTCTGGCCTCCAAGGGGAATCTTGAAACAAAACTAAACCGCTAATACTAATATCTCAGGATGGTTTAGCCCAAACATCGTTATCGTCAAATATCATGTCGACGCTTAATCAAACTCTTCAACATTAACACTCCTCCCTCTGGCCTGACTCACAGCCGACTTGTAGATCAAATACCGCGGTTAAAACCGACGGCTTCGCCGAACACTCGGGTCCTCATAACCTTGCATGCGGCGGGCCCCGACCTCCTGGGCGACAGGGTCACCGGTAACGGTGCCCTTAGCGCGGGTCACGGCGCCGCTGACCTTTTCGCCCATGGTCGGGTCGTGGCGGCGCTCGCGACGGCGGAAGAGCCCGAACCCGCGTTTCGGCTTGGTCTTGGTCGCTGCCGTCGTCGTGGCGGGGTGGTGACGGCGCGAGGTGGTGCCGACGGTTGCGGTTGCGGTGGGCGGGGTGGGGTGGGCATGGGCTGGTTTGTGCCTGCGGGAGAAGAGGCCGCCTCCTCTTGGCTTGCGGGGTTGGGGTTGGACGGGCTTGGATGAGCGGAAGAGGCCGCCGCGCCTTGATGGGCGGGGTGTGACGGGGTCGTGTCTCCGGGAGAAGAGGCCGGCTTGTGGTTGGCGAGGTTGGACGGGTTTGGATGAACTGAAGAGACCCATTTTGTTTGATTTTATTGTTTGAGTATTGTTTTGTTGGTTTGGAAATGTGAGGATATTTGGACTTTTGTGTTCAAGTCGGAGAGAGGATTGATGAATGTTTTGATGAGACCCGTGGTTGAGTATGGACCAGGGAAAGGATGGATTTATACTCCATCGCAATTTGCAGATGTGAAGACTAGGACGTATCTATATCACGTATCTCTGCTTGAGCCTGGAAGATCTACACGATCAGACTCGCGATGGTAAACTGTGGATGACATCAGTCCTGGCATGCTGCAGTTTGTATGGCTGGTTGAGCTGACAGCCTTGGAGGTTGCCCTCGCCATCCCAGATGTAAAACTTGGCTCTAAACCCTGCATATGACGACCCTTCACCAACTCGGAATGGATATGCGCTTATTCGCAAGTGTCCAAGTTGGATGGAGGAAGTGAAGTCAGGAGTAGGTTAGTTCGCTTTGAATTCAGGGTCCTGTGGCTAATGACGTATAACGTGGTGGCTGGTAGGAGGAAGGCGTTTCAATTGGCTTAGCCATGCCTTACGGAATTAAAAACTCCTGTCTCATGGGTGGGGGCTTTTTAACCCCCACCATTTATGATGTCACGTAAGTACCTAGTACAAACCACCTGGCAAGAATCCCTACAACCCAGCCTTACGGAGTTGAGGGGATTGCCCTTCTGGTCACCCAGCTGGGTTGAGACAAATACACGAAGCAGGTGCATAGATACAACGACTAGAATCCTACCAAGGCATTACACTTCACATGTGCTGCGCATGGTAGTGCTTCTTTGCAAGCTCTATGCAAATGCGCGACAACATGTAACCGAGGCAGACGTCCTTGCAGCGAGTAGGAGATGCACAAAGAATCAGGTTAGAGCCGACGCGACACATTCATCCATGATGGGACGCAGACTTCTGTCGAGGTTGAGCGGTCGTTTTTGGCTCTATCCACGGGCAGGTGACCGAGTCTCCTCCAATGTCCCGGATGGATGAAACTATGATGGATGGAGCGAAACGTCAGAGTCGCATACTGCAAAACCACCTAACGTGAATCGTCGTCGGTCGACTGGCGTAAACTCGACAACGCGAAGGAGGCTGCAGGGCCAGAAAGTCAATTCGTTTCCAAGAGCGGTCCTTCGGTCCAAGCTCTGGCCCGTTTGGTCGATTCCAAGCAACAAAGAGGACGGGACGTCGTACTTGTTTTCTTCGGGAAGGAAAATCCACGGCGCAACTACATGCTGTATAACCTCTCACCTTTTGTACCGGGAACCGAGTGACTGACCTTTTGACTGCGGTGGGCAGAGCGCCAAAGCAATGTCTTTGATTTGTTGGTTATGGGTCAAGATGTCGAGAGAATGGGGATGGATACGCCAAGCAGACAGTGAGGATTAGGCGCGGGCATAACTACGCTACGCGGCCTAGAACAGTTCTCTAGCAGCACTAAATTGCGGGGATGTAGTGTACACGTGTACAGTGTAAGTACAGTATTAAATTCATCGGCGATTGGTCGCATTGGATCACGTGACCACACGAGGCGCGAAATTGTCGATACCTACCGGAAACAAACACCACCAAACGCCTCCAGGGACACCAAACCAGGACATCGAAATAGGTCTTGTAAGGAAGCTCCGATTCCAGGCGCGTCACAATGGTCGGCACACCCATCGTAAGGTGGGGGTTGGGCCTCTCTGCCGCCGTGGCGGGCGTTGTCGCCCTGGCCATGGTGCGTTTCCAGCAACCTCTCGGTCCTCTCCCCAGACCCGACTCCCTGGCGGAGGAACATGGACAGGGGCCTCGGACCTATTGCTACCAAGGCATCCGTACCCACGACGTCGACCAGCCGATGGCCCAGTGCTTCACCGTAGAAGATGGGAAATTCACCCGCGTCTTTCCCTGGGACGACGCGAGCCTGACCGTCCGTTCTGGTCTCGTCATCCCGGGTCTCTGGGACGGCCATGGTCACTTGCTCCAGTATGGCGAGTTTCTCCATTCCGTCGACCTCTTTGGCGCCTCTTCTCTTGACGACGTGCGCGGTCGCCTGAGAGACTACGTCCGAGCCCATCCTGATGCCGGGACTCGACAGGAGTGGATTCGAGGAGTGGGATGGGATCAAAACATCTATGGGCGGATGCCAACTGCTGTTAGTCACGGTCTACATGCTGTCGCTGTTCCTGCTGCCTCAGTGCAATTTCTTTTCCGTTTCCGTTTCTTTTTTTTCCTTCTTTTTCCTATGTATATGTAAGCACCCGTAGACTGACCACCACGACAGGCAGATATCGAGGAAGATGAGGTCCTCAGGGGCAAGTTCTTCATGTTGGACCGCATCGACGTTCATTGTAACTGGGTTTCCCAAGCCGTCTTGGACCTGCTCCCCGCCGATGTCCCAGACGTCCCAGGTGGCGAGGTCGTCCGTGAACCCGGCATGGGCGTCTTCTGCGACAACGCCATGGACATGGTCATGAACGTGTTTCCCGCGCCAGACGACGAGAGGAAGCGCTCCTTTGTGACGGCGGCCATGGCCAAGTTGAACGAGGTCGGCCTGGTCGGCATGCATGATGCCGGCGCGTTCCCGGAAACGCTGCGACTGTATGCCGATATGGCCCGTTCGGAGGACTGGACCGTCCGGGTCTATTCCATGCTCGAGTGTCCTCAGAGGAACACCTTTTGCCCGACGGATGCCGCAAGTGTTACCCAAGAGAGTGATATGTTTACCGTCAAGAGCGTGAAGCTCTTTGCTGGTATGTTGCTTTTTCTTTTCTCTGTCGCGGCTTCTCCCTACCTGACGGCCCACACCTCGTGATTCTGACGATACTGCACAGACGGAGCCCTTGGCAGTTGGGGCAGTGCCATGCTCGAACCCTATGATGATCGTCCCGACACGTCGGGCTCCCTCCTCGTAAATGCCACCACTCTAACGGAACTGGCCAGGTCGTGGGCCTCTTTCGGCTACCAGGTCAACATCCACGCGATCGGGGATCTGGCCAATCGACTTGCTGTGGATGCCCTGGAAGAAGCTCTGAAGACGGTCTGCTCCGGCGAAGAGGAGCTATCCGAATGCCAGGCCAAACGCCGCTTCCGGATCGAGCATGCCCAAATCATCCACGAGGATGACCAGAAGAGGATCCATGCCATGGGGATCATACCCTCGATCCAGCCGACGCACGCCACTTCGGACATGGCTTATGCCGAGTTACGACTGGGCCCAGAGCGAACGGCGAGGGAAGCCTATCGCATGCGCTCTCTGCTCGACGTCAATCCCATCTTGGGCAGCGATTTTCCCGTGGAGCCGCCTAACCCGTTCCAGGGAATATATGCGGCTGTGGCGCGAAAGAGCCCGCACACCGGACATGGAGCCGGTGGAAGCACTGACGGGTGGCACACCGACGAGGCCCTGGACCTGGATGACGCGTTGCTTGGCTTTACCAGAGGTCCCGCCTTTGGTGCCTTCATGGAAGGGAAAGCAGGGTGGATTAAAGAGGGCGCATTTGCCGACTGGGTTGTCCTGGATGAACCCCTTGAAGACGTTGACCTGGAAGAACTCCGCGACTTTCGTGTCAGGGAAACCTGGGTGGCTGGCAGGAGAGTGTATGAGCGGCCCTCCGACGACGATTCGGAAGTAGACCTGTGAGGACGTGGAGAGTAGAGAGTATCGTCGCGTTGTCTTTGGGAATATCTATCATGCCCAACAATTGCACACAGATAACCGAGTTCCACGACTGGGGACGAGCTTGCGCGGCAAATGCTTGCGCGGCAAATGCTTGCCCGGCCGAGGTGTGATTGTGAAAAACTGACAGTCAGTTCGACCTCTGCCTCACAAAAGGCACTGTCTTCTTCCGAGCCCATGCTACATGGCACCAGCAGTCGTAATCGTGAAGTACAATGGACCGAGTCAGATGTCCGTCTTGATCATGGATCTGTTTAGGAGGGCGGCGCACCAAGGTCGGGGGCTACACAGGACAGGCAGGCATGGCTGCCGCATGACCACATGGGGAGCACACGACTGGCCGAGAGAGCTTAAAGCGCGTGAGGATGAATAATCGACCATATTTCGACGCTTTTCTGCGGGCACCTCACGTTCTTCCCGTAGGCGGAAATCAATCAACAGTGGCTTCTGTACGGAGTGAGACTGCCATCTCGAACCCCCTACCTGATGTAAGTCGGCCGAGGAATTCCGGTTTGAAAAAGACCGAAGAAACTACCGGTCAGTCTTGGTGGTGCCCTCGCCACAAGTCCAGGGCCCATCGATACCACCTCGCCCTCTAGCGCTCTCTCGGTCCCATAGATGTAGGACCGAGTGATCAAGAATGTGATATCGCCAACTCGACTGGGGTGTGGGAAGACAAGAAGGAATGGCTCAGCTCGCATGCTGCGCGGCGTTGGTCGAAGGAGAATGGGGTGACAAGGTCGGCGCATGCTTGAAAATGAGGGCATACCCCCCCGACACCAGAAAAACGATCGTAAATGCTTGAAAATGAAAGTGATTCCCACCGTCTCAAGCTCGAGTTTATCACTGCCTCTACCAGATCGGGTCTGCAGTCTCTTTCCCCTTTCTTAATGGTCATGTCGTGCATTGAGCTCGTGCAGGTGGCGTCTGTGGTCGCCCTGGCCGGCATATCCCTCGCACAGGTGCCTCCGGAGCATTCCCGACTCTTCCCGGACGGCCTCGGCGTCCTCGACAGCCGTCCCGGTGCAGGACTAAACAGCATGCAGGGCGTTTCCTTCGAAGCCACCCAGTGGGAATTTGGCACCGTCCCCCAGGTCTGCTACAACGCAGCGGTTGACGACGGTTACTGCGACGTGTACGACCTCGAGGTTTACAATATCACGTACGACGACTGCGCCGTTCCATGGACGTTTTGTCGGTGTTCCGACTCGCCCATGTCCATTGAGGCCTTTGCTGAGCGTGTGGGGTATGTTGTCTTGCCTCTTGTTCACCCTGTTCTTCTTGGGCCGCCCTTTATTTTCTCTTGGTCCGTCCGATATCATCAGACTCTCTGCCTTGGCGCCATACTTTACGCCGATTCCCTGACCAAAGTATAGCTGGCTTCCGGTTGCGGCCCGTCAGTATGCCCGCTTCTTCTCCAGCTACAGGGGCAACGCCTCGGCCTTTTCCCTGGGAAACGACATCACTTTCTTCGGCCGCATCGTGGGCCCGTCCGTCTATATTCACGAACTTTCACATAATCTTGACACGTTGTACGCTCCTCCCGACTCCCTGACGAGCTTCTCCAGAACGGACGAGTATGTCGACGCCGTCGCGGCCGACAGCTGTTCTCCAGACAATTATGCCATGACGAGTGAGTTGACTTCGGCTTTCCCCAGTGAGCGCAAGCCGGAGCGCCGAGATGCAGAGATACAAACGGGAAGGAGAGCAGGCTAACGACAATCTCACTTGGAACGGCCGTGTCAGGCTACGCGGAGCATTACGCCCAAACCAGCGTCATGATCGCCTACGACGCGACGGTGGAGCCGATCGACAACGTCCGGAACACGAGGTGCATGAGAAACGCCTTCAACGCGGCGCGCGAGCACCTCGCGTCCATCTGGCAGTTCGATGAGGTGGGCAGATGCACCTCGCGCCTTTCCGAGGACGACAGCCCGCCGGTGTGCATGGGTCCCGAAGCGCCGTGCCCAGAGGACCTCATCCGGATCGCATTCTCCCCTCCTGGCGTTGTCCCTGAGAGGATGCAGTTTCCCCCCGAGTTAATGGACGAGGAGCTCGAGCGCAAGAGGAGGGCAGAGAGGGAGGCTGGCATGGGGCGGTATGCGGAGAAGGCGTAAATGTCGAAATGCTCGTCAAAACAAAAGGATTGTCATATCCGAGGCTGGTCCTTGTTGGGTTCCCATGGCTGAATATGTAACGCCAGGTTCTATCCTACTTTCTTTACGATTCGATTCTTTCGCTCATATCGCTCGTTAATTCCAATGACATCTCTATCGCCCAGGGCCCTGGGATTGAACTGCCGCGGGTCCGGGTCCCTTACGGAGAAGATCGTTTACGCAGCAAATAGCTTGGCCAGGCCGTCGACGGAAACATTGCCGCCGCTAAAGACAACGCCCAGGTCCCATCCGTCGGGACCGCCCTCCTTCTCGACCATGGCGCGGAAGTCCTCATTGAAGAGGGCGACGGCCAGGGGCACTGCCGCGCTCGGCTCGACCACAAGCTTGAAGCGCTCCAGGACCAGGCGAGTGGCGCTGCGAATCTCGTCCTCGGTAACGGCGTACATGCCGGAGACGAGGTTGCGTTCATAGATGACGCTCCAGGGATACTCGCCGACCGGCGTGCGCAAGCCGTCAGCGATGGTCAGGCTCTTGACCGACTCGATGCGCTTTCCCGTCTCAAAACCCCTGCGGCCGTCATCCGCGCCGTCGAAGGAGGGCTCGGCACCAAAGACACGGATGCCCGTGCCCTCGCAGCTCAGGGCCACGCCGGAGAGCATACCGCCGCCGCCGCAGGGGGTGATGATGGCATCCAACCCCTTCCCGTCGGTCTTGAGCTCGCGGACCTGGTCCTGCAGTTCGAGGCCCATGGTGCCCTGGCCGAGGATGATGTCGGGGTGGTCGTAGGGCGGCACGAGGCGGGCGCCGGTGTCGGCGATGACCTGGGCGGCGACGGCCTCACGCTCGGAACTGGTGCTGCCGCTGAAGATGACGTTGGCGCCGTAGCCCCTGGTGGCGGCGATCTTGTTGGGGAGCGAGACGGAGGGCATGACGATGTGGGCGGGGATGGCGCTCTCGCGGGCGGCCAGGGCGAGGGCCTGGGCGTGGTTGCCGGAGCTGTGGGTGACGACGCCCTTTGACTTGCCGCCGTTTTCGATCCAGCCGGGCTCCCGCTTGAGACGCTCGATGGCGTGGAAGGCGCCGCGGACCTTGAAGGCGCCGATGCGCTGCAGGTTCTCGCACTTGAACCAGAGGCGGAGGGTTGGGTTTGCTGGGGTTCGGCCTTCCCAGGGGGTTCCCACGAGGGAGGCGGGGTCTCGGGGGGTGGAGGCCAGCTGCGTCAAGGTCTTGTTGGTCATGACGGGAGTGAGATGGACATGAGGCTTGATGATGTTGTGCGCCTCGATGACCGAGTCGCGGGTCAGGGGCAGGCAAGTGGATAGTTCAGCCATTGTAGGGGTCGAATAGATGGGGTAAATTGTCGATGGAAAGGTGAGCGGAGGTGAGGCGAGAACTGTATGACGGTAGGTTCTTGACTGTGAAGCCCTGGCTAGCTAGAGCTGCTGGGACGCCCACCTGGGCAAAGGGCATGGTAAGGAGTAAGATCGTGAGTGGGGTTGGCGGGGGGTTGAAGTCCCGGTATTCGTCGGGAAGGTACGAAGTACGAGTTGATACAAGGCAAGTCTCGGCTACTTGCGGTTGATGCGAAGTGCCCCTCTTTACCGGAAGCTACCTACGGAGCGGAGAGTTACATTTCAGTACGTACTCGTACCCCTCACCCTCAGTACCTAGGTAGGTACTTCTCATGATTACGTAGCTAGGTACTTGGTTACGTCTCTCCTCAACATCGCCCTCAACGTCGTCCACCCTCACATCTCCCTTGGACCTCGAAATCACGAAACACAACATAGACATTGATAGAAACACCTCCCGACCACCCAAAATGTCCGACAAAGACTCCAACAAACTCTCCACCACCTTCTCCTCAGCCCCGCTGTCCGACCACGGACCCAAGTGGTCTTCGCTCTGGGACGAGAACTACACTCCCTGGGACCGCGCCGTGCCCTCCGTCGCCCTGCGTGACCTCCTCGCCTCTCGTCCCGACCTCTTCCCGCCAGCATCCTCCTCGTCGTCATCCACCCAGCGGCCTCGCGCCCTTGTCCCCGGTTGTGGCCGCGGGCACGACGCCCTCCTCCTCTCGCTGGCCTTTGGATACGACGTCGTCGGGCTCGACTACGCCCCCGGCGCCATCAGGGAGGCCGTTGCGAACCAGGAGGCTGTCGAAGCGCGACTGCGAGAGGGTGGCGACGACGAGGTGGCCGCCCTCTACCGTAGTCCCGGGGCGGAGGACGACCGGGGGAAAGGAGAGGTGCGCTGGGCGAGGGGGGATTTCTTCGACGATGCCTGGCTCGAGGAGTGCGGCGTGGGGAGGGATTGTCAATTCGATCTCATCTTTGACTATACGGTATGTTGCTGGCTGGTACCCTCCCATGTCTTTACTATCTATCATTCGTAATTTCCTCTATTCTTTTGTCGCCGTTCCATCCATGATATCATGCATGTCCTAACACAAGTTCCAACAGTTCCTCTGCGCCCTCCCCCCCGCGGCCCGCCCCAAATGGGCCGCTCGGATGGCCTCCCTACTCCACCCTTCCACCGGTCGTCTCGTCTGCCTCGAGTTCCCGTCCGGCAAGCCTCTATCCGAACCCGGTCCGCCGTGGGGTCTAACCTCGGACATTTACGCCGCCCTGCTAGCAAGGCCGGGCGAGGACCTTGTCTTCAAGGACGACACCCAAGACGAGGCCGAAAAGGTGCAAATCCCGCCCTTGGACACCGAAAAGGGCCTGCGTCGGTTGGACCTCGTCAAGCCTGCGAGGACGCACAAGGCCGGCACCAACGAGGACGGGACGGTGCGGGATTGGATTCATGTATGGGCGCATGCCCGCGGGCCGTAGAGAGCAGACAGTCGAGAAAAATAAAATAGACAAGGGAAGAACCCATCAAGCCTTCTTGCGAAGCGAGTTGTAGTGCTCCCCCAGCCCGAACCCGTGCCGGTAATACGCCAGCCAAATCGTCGCCGTCTGCTCCGCGACACCGCCAGGCGGCTCGATCTTGTCGGTCCGCCCATCCTGCACCACCCGGATCTCGACCCCGTAACGCGCCGCCAGCGCCGCCAGTTCCAGCTGCCCGCCCCACTCGGCCGTGTCGCGCATCTTGGCGAGGTACGCGTCGAGCGGCTCCTCGAGGAACGGCGCGTAGTCGTCCGGCCGCCCCGCCATCCACTCCGTCGCCGCCTTCCGCACGATCCTGTAGGCCGGCTCGTCCTTCTCATCGCCGCCCTCCCCCCGCAACGGGATGTCGCGGTGCTGCAGCTGGTCCGCCACGGCCGAGAAGAGGCAGTGGCCGTCGGGCTGGATGTCCTTCTCCACGAGGTCGTGGGCGGCAAACACCTCGGCCATGTACTTGCGCTCGAGGCCGCGGTGGTCCGTCATGTTCTTGGCCTCCTCTTCTGCCTTGGCCGCCGCCGCCTCTACCTCGGCGGCGCGGCGGGCCAAGCGTTCTTTTTGCCTGTTCCGCTTCTTGCCTCCTTGTTGTGGTTGTTGGGGTTGTTGCGGTTGTTGTGTGTCTCGTTGTCGTGGTTCTTGTTGTTGTGATGCTGTGGGTGGTGTCGACGCGGCGCCCTCGCCATCTTTGATGCCAACGTCTTGCATCTGCCTGGAAATGTCCTCTTCCACCGCCTCATCCTGTGGCTCTTCCACATGCCCCATTGCCCGTGCTACTTCTTCGGCCTGCCTTTCCTTGAGCTGACGTTCGAGCTCGGCACATTCGTCGTTGACGCCCTTCCGGGTCTTCTTGGTTGCATTCTTCTTCTTGTTCGTGATACGCGCCACTAGATCGCGCTGCTCCTTGCGGTGGCGCGCCTGGATTTGCTCCATCGTCTCCTCCATTGTGGAGGCTCAGCTGGGGAGGCGAGGGCGTAGTCTGTGTGATGAGCCGATATACACAGGTAGCTGATAATGAAGGTGCAAATGGCACGACGTGTTGAGGGAAGCAGGCCAGGTAAAGAACAAAAGTTGCTGGATTAATCAAGATGTGGAATGGAAGGGAATGAAATAAATAAATAAATGTTTTTTCCGCCTTTGAGCGACGGCGCGGGCCGCTGGAAGAGGGGCAGTAGGAGGGGAGGGGTACGTACAGTATGTACAGTGCAGCACAGTGTAGTACATACAGTGCGCACCACGAACATCGAGACCTCACAGACACGCTGCCCAACAGCAGCATTCTACTCTTCCGCCACTTATCCAAAGAACACTGAAATTGTTCCATTTCCCTGCTTTTTATACAAGCCGACTCTGAAGCACGATATAAACACCTCGACACGCCGAATAAAATGACCCCGAGGTCCTCTCTTCTTCTCCCTTCCATGATTCCAAGTCCAGCCTCACAACCTCAAAACAGGCCATGAAGACCCTTCCTTTGCTAATATATAGAGTACACACATCGAAATCTTATCCTCTGACACAAAACATCCTCCCTTAAAACCCCTTGAACGGGTCATCCCTGAAAAAATCATCCTCCACCGCCATTCGACTGCCGGAATACCAGTCATCCAACCCCGGCGTTCCCCGGGAGTTATAGCTATCGCGATTCCGGCTCCGACTATTCCGCCGTCGCCTCTCCTTGCTTCGCCTCCGAGCCCGGTACCTCAGCTCGTCCTCCTCGTCCGGGTCCCCGTCAAACTGCGAAAACGCGAGCGGGCTAATAAACGCCTCCATCCGCACCGTCCCAATGGCATCGAAAAAGTTGCTCGGCCGAGACGACGCCTCTGACGTCCGCTGCGATCCCCCCGTGTTCGAGCTCATCCCCCAGCTCGGCCCCCCGCTCGACGCCTGCGACTGCGTCGTCTGGTAAATATCCGAAGACCCCGCCGTGCCCACGCTGTTCCCCGCGTTGCTGTTCGTGTAGCTGTGCCCCGCGCTGCCCGCCGCCGGCCCGGAAAACCCGCGGAACGAGAGCGGCGGCGGCACGTGGCCTCCCGTGTTGCTGCGCTTTCGTCCGTGCACCATGGCCGACCGTTCGTGGAACCGCGGGATGATGGGCGCTTCGGCCGCCTCCCCGGACCGTTCTCGGGAATGGTGTACATGGTGGTGCATCTCGGGCAACGGCGGGAACGCCTCGTGCTTGAAATGGAAGCCACCGACATCACCCATCTGAGACGGGGGTGCACTTGGATTACTCCGGACGCTAGGAACACTCGGCACGCTTGGTACGCTCGGTACGCTGGGTACACTCGGCGCGGTCGGTGTGGCCGCCGTCATCCTCAATGCCGCCGTCCTGCTCTTCGTCAGCCGGATCGAATCGCGTATACCCGGTCGTCTCTTCGGCGGCGCCGCCACTTCAAAGTCGGGAACCATCGTCTTCGGGGGCATCGGCGGCGGCGCCGGCGCCGTGATAATCTCCGGTACCGCTTGCTGAGAGTGGGCCAGGAACGACAGCGCCGTCAGCCACAGGTAGTGTCGCTCCGCCGAGACCGCCGTGAACTTGAGCGCCCTTTGCGGCGTCAGAATCAAGATGGACCGGTTGAAGATGGTCGCCGTGCCCTTGGGCGTCGCGTTGTCGTCCTTGACGTCGAGAACCGATTGGATCGTCACTGCAGAGATCGAGTTAGGGAGGAAGGCCATGGTCATCAGTCTCTCTACGCTCCATCCTTTGGGTTGGGGCGTCTGGGAACAGGGCTTACGTTTTCGTCCGGCTTTGCCCATCAGGGCGCTGCCCGAGGAAGGTTGCTTGCTACTCCACAGGATCGCCCGCTCATACGGCGCCAGCCACACCCATCTCTTGTGCCGGTCGTTGCTCGTCTCTTCTCGGCCGCCGCCCTGCTCGGGCACCCCAAACGACTTGCGCCGACGAACGTACTTGAACATCCATTCGCCCACCATCGTTTGCGCGATGGCATCCACCACCCCGGTCGTGCCGGATCCACTTCCCTGCGAGTTGACATCCGTGCCGTTCGTCTGGTACGTCTGACCCGTCTGCGCCGTCGTCGTGGACAGCTGCGATCTGTGTGACGATCGGAACCGCGACCCACCGTGGTCTCGTAGACGGGAACTGGTGATTTCGTTGTGTGGCAACGGCGGATGTCCCGGACTCTCCGGCTCCTCCGTTGTCTCGGAGAACGGTGGAGGGGACCGGCTGCCGTGTCGCCGGTACTTTTGATTCCGCGGCAACGCAGCTGCCGACCGGACTTTTCGGATGCTATTGGCCCGGTAATGGCTGCGTCCGCTGCCCCTTCTGCGCCACGCCCCGTCTCCCCGTGTCGGACTCCGCTGGCCATCGCTCGGCGCGCTGGCGCTAATGGGTGGCCGCCGGGAGCTCGCCCTGGTCGGGATCGGGAAAGGTGGGTCGCGGGGTTCAGGGAAGCTCGGGCTTCTCGACCGTCCCTGGTGACTCGCAATCCCGTTTTGTATCATGGCAGCCCGTCGCATGCCGTTCGCCTTGCTCGTGCCAGTTCCCGTGTGCTTATCGTAGCTGCGCTGTGCGAATCTGCCCTGATGCGTCCCTGCGCCTGCAGGGGAATCCGTTTCCTTCTGCGCACTTGTCTCTTTGTTCTCCAGACTGTAGATGTAGCTGTCCATGCCTAGAGACCGCACTGAACTGCGAGACATGGCCGAGTTCCTGAGCGCCGTTGTTTGCTCCGGGGATCCCACGTTGCTATAAGACCCCCGCTTCGCCGGCGCGATCACACCACCCGACTTGGGCCTCTGCCCAGGAGCCGAGAGAGCTGTTCTAAACTCGGCATCACTCAGATCCAGATCGGCATCGCCGTAGTCTTCAGCCTCGTCTGAACTGTTCGCATCGAATCCAGCAAAAAGGCTGCTGATGCGGTGCGGCCGACGCATAGGCGCCTTGTGGCTCGACAGAGGCCCGTCATCATTGTTGCCAGGGTAGGCATCGCGAGGAGGGCTCTCGACCATGCTAGAAGGCGTGCCAGAGAAAGTAGGAGATACGGGCGGAACGGGACCGCGAGGGGATACAGGGTTATCGGTGAAGCTGCGCTTAATCGCCAGTCTTCTAGGGTTGCGGGGTGGCAAGTCGGCAGGGCCGGGCGTGAATTGCTCGGGACCATCGGGGCCCTCTGATGGCGCAGTAGGGTTGGGAGACGAGGGCCGGGACGAGATAGCGTCCGGTCGCAAGTGCATCGGGAGTTGCGCGAGGCGCTGATCCACGCGAATCTCATCCGTCTGGACACCAGTCGATTGCACCGGAGCGGCCGATACGAGGAGCGAGACTTGACAGCCGGCGTCTTTGTTGTATTGCGGTAAGCGTGGCTCTCGCGGGGTCGTCGGTCGACTAGTCGGAGGGATGACGCTGATGCTGGGGATATGGAGCTCGGGCAGGGGGGAGAATTGGCGCAGGGCCTCGACCTCCTCTTCCTTCTCGTTCTCCGTTTCCTTCTCGTGGGCTTCGGTCTGGGTAGAAGCGGAGACCATGAGAGGGGGCTGGGTCTCGGGTGGTGGTGGTGCTGTCCACGTCTGGTGCAGAGATTCGGGTGTCTTGGGCGGGCTGAGTGGTTCCTCCATGGTCTGGGAGCTGGTCGAGACCATGTGGAGTTGAGGAAGAGCTGAAGCGGTGATTGTGGAAGGCCTGTTGAGCTGGACGCGCTTCCGTCGCTGGTTGGCCTCGATTTCGAGTTCGGCTCGTGGGGGACTACCCAACTCGGGGAGCTTTTCGACGTGCTGCTCCACAGGCTCCGGCGACCGCCGCAACACGGGCGAGGGGGGAGGGGAAAACTGGGTCCCGGTGTCGGTGTAGCTGACCTTGGGAGCAGGTGGTTCCACCACGTCTTCCTGGATCCCATCTTCCAGGGCCTCCAGCACGGGTTGGTTCACCCAGATCCTGCCGCGCGCCACACTTCCCGGCCGCTTCAGGCTCTCGATGCTGTGGTTTCGGCGGTGGAGCCTGGACATGACACTGTCGCGGCTCACGTTGCGTACGTGGTGTCGATGGTATGAGAGTACGCTTTCTCTCCCGCCGTCATCTGTATGCCAGTCATCGTCCCCGTCCAGGTTGAGTTCATCCGCCAGTGAATTTCCGATTCCCTTTCCAGGACTGGGCACCCCTGAAAACCGGATACTGTTTGTCATACTCATGGTTCGGACGCTTGCCGCGTCGTTCTCTCGGCCCGTCTCGTCCACTTCGCTTTCGGTGTTGTGCCCGTTCAGTTGGAGGGCATTCTGGTAAGCGGCAACCTCGTCGAGAACCGACTTGAGTCGACTTTCGGCTACGTGGATTCTCCGCTCATACTTCCGTTTCTCCTCCTCCCAAGCGTCCTTGTCCTGGATCCAATGGTCGTGTACCCTTCGAGAATCCTCTTCTTGGAGTCGAATCTTCCGTTGTGCAGCTTCCAGCCGCGCCTTCGTTTCGGTATTGCTTTCAATAGCTTCATCGCGTTCTCGGGTTAGCTCTCCCAGGGCGGAGGACGTGCCCCCTTCGAGAAGAGCTAGGTGTCGCTTCAAGGACCGGCTCTCCTTGGTGGTCTCAGCCAACGTTTCTTGCAGTGACTCCTGTTCTCCACGGGCGTCGTGCAGGGTGGCCTCCAAGCTCTCGATGAGTTTGATCTTGTCTTCCTGGTCCCTTCTGAGGTTGAGGATCTCAGCCACGAGGTTTGCGTGTAGAGTCGGAGTAAATCGGCGAGGGTCCAGTACGCTGATGTTTTCGTCGTTGGAGACGTCTTTTGACGACCTCTTCATGGCTTTTCCATTTCTTTCTCCGGCTGGCAAAGACGGGGAGTAGCTCTTCCTACCGGGAGGCGTGACAGAGCGCCGCGATCTCCTCGAGCCGCTAGAGGGTGTCCTGTAGGGTGTGTCTCGTGGGGTCGGGAGCGAGGTCGCAGCCGGGCCGCCAGACTCGTCTTCGGTCTCCCAGGCATTCATCTTCTCAGCTGTTGGCGGGAGGGAGCGTTTTCCGTAGTTGACGCTACTGGCATCCATTGAGTCCCAAGACGGACTCTATTACTGGCATCCGGTTCGATGCCCAGGAGGCAAATCTCCTGGTGGTTGATCGAGGGCAATTGGGAATTGAATGATGGAGGTCAAAGCACGACACTATATCCGTGACCCCTGCACCTGTCGGAATGGGAAAAGATGCATGAATGTCCGACCGCAGAATCATTGATGCATTGATGCTATTCTTGGCACGTTAACACTTCCAGTATAGCCAGGGCTGCTTGACACGAAAGACGGTACAACGTATATCCAATGCCTGATAGGAACAAGCATCCGATTACTTACCCGATTGTGTGGAGATGGTCACTTCTGCTTCCCAGTATGATACCAACCGTCGACCAAAAGCGAATGATAGGAAGCCCACTAGCAAGAAGAGTCAGCATGTTATCATCAGTTCTTCATGAAGGGCCGTCATCCAACGCAACAGGGGGACCGCGGCCCACCTAGGCTTGCCTGCCTACCTTTGGGAAAGAAAAGGTAACGACGAAATAGCCTAGATGGTGAGGCAGTCTCGGCGGTGACCCAGCTGTGGCCCACGCCCAGATGCCCTTGATGGAAGGATGCGGAAAAACAATAATCGTGATGGCTTCGCCTGTCGGAGGTATGACGATAGTCGGCGCGTCCGTTTGGCCCTGTTGAATTTCGGATTCGAAGCGATTCGCGGATCAGGGAACGGCTGGAAAGTATTCCAAATGAAGAAAAGGCCGACAAGGGCGATCCGATGTAAAAGCGTAACAAAGGAGATGGGTCGCGTCGAGAAAAGGCCTGCGCAAAAAATATTACACAAACTCGAATGATGACAGAGAGAGGCGGGCAAGTAGTTTGTTTGAAACGGCGCTTTTCGGTGTAGTCAAGAGTCAGCTGTGTTCCATATGCGTGCAAGAAAGATGGCCATCGCGACGCAAGGCAGGCGCGGTTGAACTCACCGATTGGTGCAGCTTCCAAGAGCGAAACCTACAGTTGCAGGATGCAGGTCAAGTTGAAAGAAGAAAGCTCGCCCACATGCGTCTCAGAGGCAAGGTGGGACACGGTAAGAAAAGAGAGAGAGAGAGAGAGAGAGAAGACGACGCTCAAGGCTCTAAACTCTTGCTAGCGTTCACGGAAAGTCGTTATTTGAAGAGGTTTGGATAGCTCCGGCTCGCGATGCCAACACAGTATAATCGAATCGAAGAAAAAAGAGCGACAAGGGGTAAACAAACCAGATGTTGAGGGGAAACAAGAACCAAGTTCACGAGGACACCCTTCACGTAAAACCAATGGACCTACGAGAACCAAGGGACAAGAGAGGAGAGAGGCAAAAAAAGGAAAGAAACGAATGGTAGAGAGATTGTCGCCCCAATTCTTCCAACAGCTTTTGCGTGACCACGTTCAGAGCGTAATAATGACCAGAAGCACCGAAGCAACAGGCGCAAGAGCCCAGACCAGTTATGCACAATGGCTCCACAGCGACAGTGACGAGCGGGCTCGGCAGCCTTTTCTGGACTCTGCAGGTTTGGTTTGGTTCAAGCCCGAGGAACCCCTGTAACTGAGCTCATCCTAAAGAGGTTGGCAAGGCAGGGGTCGGGGATAGACTCGGGTGAGATTCGAGCGGGCAAGGGTTGGGCGTCTCTCGTTTTCCGTGCTCACCAGCCTTGTCGAGAGGGGCGGCTCGGTCATTGTAGGTATTGCAGTTTTGTCAATTGATGATCACTCTGACACGATCAAACCAACTTGGTGAATCGGAAGAGATGGATGCCAGGCAACTGGAGATGTGCCCGTCCATTCATGTTCGAACTTGTGCGTTTTGACAGTCCATTTGAGCCATTTGAGGCGTACGTGGAAGATTTGCACAAATCATATCGCTGTATGTACACAAGGCTCGGGACCAAGTTTGATTAGATTGATTCGAGTCGAGGCGTAGCCGGTAGAGTGTAGGGGCCGACAGGGGACCCCTAATGGTAGTTGTGCTGTCGGAATGAAAAGGGACCAGGAAGAAAGGGGATGAAGTTGTGTCGAACACTATTCGTAAAATAACACAAATACTCCGTACGTTGTAGAGTACATACAATACAGCATGGCGGTACAGCCAGGGACCTTATCTCAGTGGGCTCAGACGTCTACAGGCATAGTACATAATATACAAATGACTTTATATGTAGACGATATGCATCTAGAATGAAGTTTAGTCATTTATCCCATAGTAAACCGACCCATAGTACATTAGTACATCACTCTTCCGGCATGCCTGTGATAGACGTCTAAGATACGAGCGCAAAAAAGTCCAATCCCACGCAGGCTTAAGTATAGGACGCTTATAAACACGTCGTACGCCGGTCACGATATCTTTACCACCAACCATCAGAATAACCTCGTATCTTCTATCTAAGCTAGATAAATGACTTGCCTAGATCCTGTAGAAGTTTTGTAGGCGTTGTGATAAAACTGGAATTTTGATAGATTAAAAGCAAAAACTAAATCCCACGCAGGGTGCTAGCAAAGGTCGAAGGGGGGGTTAACAAACCACCTTCCTACGGTCGCAGCAGCCTGAAAATTGGCACCAAGGATCATATCGACTAGGACTCCCTCAGACAAGTGTTTTCAGCCCCGAATACCCTGTCATTCAAAAGGTAGGCTGTAGTATGTGTTTTAGGCGTGTTTAGATGCTCCTCGGTTCACGTTAAAAGAGTGTTGTCGTTCCTGAGTAGTATTAAAATGACCGCGTAATTAAGAAGAATACGTAGGTATTTTTTATAGGGAAAGATAGGCCCGGAAAGATTGACGCGACGATAATATATTCTGTGCGGACCTACGAAGTACGGAGATACTGAGGTCAACGCTATAGTATAGACCTAGATACTAACGTTAGCTTTATCTTGACCTGACTGACGATATCGTATAAGAGAGAGGAAGCTAATACTGCCCTGGACCTGTTGTTATTATTGTTGTTGTTGTTCGTTGTTCGTTGGTTCGTTTGTACAAAAGTCCTGCGTGGGATACGGTTCTATTTGCGCTTAGAACTCAGACCTCCTTGGAGCTATATGTGTAGAATAGCGATATAAGTGATATAATTGGTTTAAATAAAGATAGTGGGTCCTGTACGTACAATTATACGTACAATTATTGATAAATTTGTATTATATTGCCTAATTACATATCCCGCGCCACTCCAGGGAGGTCTGAGCCCACTGAGATAACAGGGACCCAGGGTTAATAAAGCCCCCGTTAGTGCCTGTACGTTGTACGGCATACTTGGTGGAAGTACCTGAACAGTACGGATTTCCATCCTTGACGACAACGGTGCTTTCGTTACCTCTTTGGCCAGCGATCTGCGTCTCTACAAAAAGGATGAGCCGATATGCCATCAAATAGGTACAACTGTACAACTGTCGTTTCCGAAAAGCCTATGGTTGTGTGTTTCCATATGACAAGCCAAGAGTAATCCGGCAATCATTTGTGGAGGAATAACGAAGAACTTTGACGTTTCAAGCTCCTTTCCCGCACACCATCAAGCGGGAGGGGACGGCTTTTGCCTTGCCCTAGAAGCCGGACCTCCCGAGAATTAGTTAAAAGCAGCAAAGCTTGTTGTTAATGAAGTAATTGGCCGAGCATTGAAGGATGGCCGTATGTACAACGTATGGTTGGCGTACGAATACGTTGTATAGGGGTATTAGTGAGGTAAATCCCAAGCACAGTGTTTGTGTACGGAGTACAATAATTTGTAATGCAGCCTAATGCTCTTTCCCCGGCCACTATCACCCCCGCGCCAGCGCTCAGACAGTTAACAGCTACGCCGTTACGCCAAAGGTCGAATTGAAACGGCGGCTCTCGAGCTACGCTGTACGTACGCAGTGAATAGCGCCAAAGCCTCATGCACGACCATCACCCGATGAAGCGGATAGGTCCCTGATATTGCCGAGGGCATCTTATCCTCGTCCTCGAGCCGGTACTTGTTCGTACGTTGTATAAACCGACTTATCCACCCAGTAACTTCTTTTCTCCTCCCCCACGGTGCACGAACCAACGGGATCTGCCAACCCACATTATGACATTATGGGTTCATAGCGTTCTTGCATATTATTCCGTGCGTACGTTGTACATCGTACACGACATCGCTCATCGTGCATACAACGTACAGAGGTATGGAGCAAGTACCTCCTACTGCACAGAAAGCCAGGGCCACAAGGTGATCAGATCAAACGCCCACGGGATGTTTCCAGAGATGGATGGTTCGGCCGGTTTGAACGTCATGTGCTTCATAAGCACAAAGAATGTCCACAGAGGCGACGAGACTTGGGTCATCCAGAATCCAGACGACGAAGACCGTACCGCGAGGAGGATCCCGAAAGATCATGCCTCGGCACCTACTCCTCACTTCCCACGTCTCCGGAGAAGTGCGGACAACGTACGAGCAAACAGGGCCCGGCTTTCGTTCCTGTTGGTCCTCGTCACTCGCCACTAACACACTGGAAATCCCCTTCCAGATGTGAACACGGACGACTCGAGGCAGGCTGCTGCGGGGGACATGCCTCGTTCACGCCGGTACGCCCAATGCACGCTGAAATAACTACTCGGAGTGTACGTTGTATTCGTACGTTGTAAATAATGAAGCCAACGGAGTTATCTAGGAATTACAATGTATACATATGTACGTTGTACAGTAGACGGTGGACGGTTCGCTTACCCGATGCCATGAGCAATAATAGCCAGAGGTCAGTTGGCGGAGGGCCCATGCCCATGGGAAGCCCCCTCCAGTTCCCCCTATCTTTCTTTCCCCCCTTACCCCAATGAAGAGACAACGCCACAGGAGTTTAGAGGGAAAACAGATCCTGGATGAAACACGTCCGTACCGTCCGGCTGGATCGTCATGTCCACTCGAGCCAACTTTTGACTGCGAGATCCTTCGACTGCTGGTTCCACATCAACCTGACTTTGGGCACAATGGAGAAGGGAGGGAGTCAAAAGTTTCGCGCAGTTGAATGGCATGGGTTGGGTGCCCACGCACAAAGGCACGTCAAGCATTAATACAACGTACGTTGTACAGATTCAGGCGACTCTTTCCACGTGGGGATTCTACAGTGCCCCCATGATTTGATTCTGGACCCAATTACCGAGACAGTCTCACTTCATTACTCGCATGGGCATGTCGAAGAACAGAGGTGCTCTTTCACCTTCTCACGACGTGATCATCAAAGAAATATATCAAGGGGCCGTGGCCGCCACTACCGGGCAACCAGGCTAAAAGCAAACACACTCGACTATTATGATTATCTCCACTTTCTGCAGGGTCCCCTTACCTTTCGCATCGCGTCGCGCCTGTTGGCTGCGGTGGTAATTATGTACATCAACGTAGTTGTACGTTGTACAGGTACAACGTACGCGTGCATCAAGCGCTTGCACTATCACCTCGCTATCTAACTCCAGCCAATCAGAAACCCCGGATAGACTCCATGTGTCTCCGCTATTGATGAGTGATCGGCGCCCACCAGACCTCATCCGCTCTTCACTACTCAGTACGTACACTTCACTATCCTCCGTACAAATCCAAGGTCACCTACAGGCTACTTCGTACTTCGTACACTACTACCTCGCATTCCTTCGACGCCAGGCTGGATGGCGAGTCGCTACGTCCGTCGTATCTCTCTTGAGGACAGCACGCCCCGCGACTTGGGCTTGGACTCAGAGCTCAGTCTACGGAGCTTATCCGATTCTACTCGGTACTCAGTGTGTAGATGACCATACAACGTGCAATAGGGATGGGACATTATGGCAGACGGGATCATCTTTGAACGATTCCTTGGTACCGGTATCATTATCTAAGATCCGACCCTACCGTGGATAAACATTTCTCGCCCGCTCGGCCGCAACAGTACGTTGTAGGCACCTAATTTATATTAAGACCGACCGGCCGTGGTCAAGTTAGGGTTGCATCGTGGCAGAACCAGCCCGGTTCGTGCAGAACTAGCCTGGACGGCTCAGCAGGAACGGTTGCCGAGTAGGCAAATTGAGCTCCCTTGATTCTGCGGTTCCTGATTGAGGGCCTACGACGTACGAAGTAAGTAGTACGACGTCAGCTACCCCCCAACGCACTTGAACGTGAATCAGATTCATAGCTAAGAATTGTCTCGCCTCGCAGGAGCTCCAGCTAATCTGTACCCCAGACTTTCCTGTATTCCTATCAGACGTCACGTTTTATCTGCATTTCGGATCCGGGGATGGGATCCCTGCGAGACATCGGCCACTTTCGTCTGTCGCTGAAACTCTCGATAGACTGACAGCATAACGAACTTTTGTCATGGGAATGGCGAGAGGGTTCAGGGCATCGAGGCATCAGGGCATGCTCTAAGACATCATGAACAACCCAAGATTTGAATTTCATCGTCTCGCCGCGACTTCAATGAAATCCCAGCGATGGCTGCAGTGGTCAGTGATCGATTCCAACACTGGACAACAGACTTCCTTGATCTCGACAGGGAGGTTTGGATTGCGTCGCATCCGCTGTTCAGTTCCCCCGCCAGACACCAATGTCACTCAGTGCGGCAACTGAGAGGGGAAAGACTGGTAACGAAACTATACTCGCCCGCCACTTTGAAGGAGAAACCCTCCATGTCCCGTACCTGAAGTTTTCGGGTAGCATCGTCGCGGGACTTGCCCCTCCGGGGAGGCGGAAAGCCAGCTTCTCGTTTAATAGATGAAGGACTCGGGGAATTTTTCGATCCTCCATATTACGGTAATATATAGCTGCCATTTATCTCGGCCCTGTATTCCGTGGGCCTGCCGATTGAGTCTTGGTTACACTCAACACCGACTCACGACATGAACCCCCGATAGTAGCACCTCATCCACAGATGGACTTTGGTGTCCCGATTCAGAAAACCACACACGCTCATGTCAATAATAATGGGTATCTGAACTTCTGGGATTCAGGGGACAATCGTCCGAGCATTCCATGAGCACCCTGGAAGCGCCCAACCCCCCCCCCCCCCCTCCCTTTGGGGGAACAGCTACGATATTGTCTCATGCCTGCCGGAAGATTGAGGCCATGACGACCTTGGAGAATTGTTTCGTTCATCTCGGAACCAATGTGTGGCACTTGGCCACTCCTCGGAGAGACTGGTTGAACTCGACGCACCCGTCTCCCAATGACGAGAAGGCATGAGAGGCAAAGAATCTGACGAGGCAACCTGTCGTACCAAAACGGTCCATCACAACCAACGTCGTACGCGATGGGTTGCAATGGGTTGAGACGAATCCCGCTCCTCATGCAATGCAGAGTGCATCACATCCCGTCCAGGGCCTGCTCAACTGCACGCCAAAGGTAGGTCACCATGGTTATACACGTCGAAGGCATGTGTCTATGAGCCGACAGAGGCCCAGAGACACCAATTAAGATTATGCAAAATAACAAGTGTCATACTGAGCCCATCCCCGCTTCGATGGCATGCCTCCATGGTATGTACATACGGCCAGACACATGCAGGGCGGCATGTAAGACAAAGTCCCTCCGCAGATCACATCATCGCTACATAATGCCCGCCGTATTCCCGGCGAGTCGTCTGAAAGTTGCGGGGACCCGGTATCCAAGTTGTACTCCGCTGGTGACACCACATTCGCCGGAACTCCGGCCTAACCGGCGTATC